>NC_087514.1:47477650-47826650 GCF_963921805.1 Phalacrocorax carbo
TACAGTCAAAGGTAGAGGTCTGTAACTGGTGTGAGTTTTTATTCCTCCCATGTAAGTGTGTCATATCATGAAACGTTTTAATACTGGATGAATTCCAGTTGCATCTGTAGAGTTTTTACTAAGCTGCTGATTCTTGGAGCTCACAGTGTTTCTATGAAATACTGCAGCTGTTGCTTGGATCTTGGCGCGGTACAGCTGGGTATTTCCCATATAGGTGCTTCTTCTCATCAGCTGCTGTGGTCACAGACTGTCATTCTCAGTGTCCCTTCACACCTATGCAGTCTGTTTTCTTAACTCTTCTCATCATGAATATGCCATGGATCTTCTGGGTAAGGATACATGTTGTTCTCTTCATATACATACATACAGACACACACACACTGTTATTTTCTATTTATTTATTTGCTTATTTACTTATTTATTCCGTTTTCCCCTTGTCTGATGAGAACAGTCATATCCAGTGGCCATGACCTAAAGTTGATGGAATCACACAGACGTGGCACTTTGGGACACAGTTTACGAGACATAGTAGTGTTGGGTTGATGGTTGGACTTGATGATCCTAGAGGTCTTTTCCAACCTTTATGATTCTATGAATCAGGAGCATACGAAGAGCTCACATCTCTTGTTGCTGAGGCACCTGCAATGACTCACACCTCACGTTTGTGTACAGGCGCTCCAGTAGACAATAGTGTGTGATCGTCTTTCATGTGTGTTTTAATTAAGATCAGGATGATATCTTGTATGTTGCTTCTGACTCCATTTTATATTTGGGTAGAGGTCATGAAGTAACCTATTTCCTCGTCTTGTGTTTCCCATGGCGTTTGGGAATTGCCTGACTCCATCAGGAAGATCCCTTGCAGAACTATTCAGAATTTCTGCCCTCTACCTTCTGCCATTGAGCTCCTGGGTTGTGCGGTCTCAGGATGGATAAAAGAATCTGCGTGAAAAACAGGGAAAGGTGAGTTGATTTCCTTAGGGGTTGCTGCAAATGGTCCCAGTATGGTCTGTCCTCGGTCCTCAACATTACGCTATGAGCTCTATATCAGCTCTCAAAAAGGCACATGGTTATTCTTTGGGCCTTTTGTACTGAATCAGTGATATGTAATTTTTTTTTAACCCCTTCTGAATGCATGTATCTTTTTCTCACTTTGTACAGTTAGTCATATGCTCTTAAAAAATCTTTTGCAGGTGGAACCCCGTGGGACTGGACCTGTATCAAAAACTGTATTAAACAACTAAAATAAAGGTTTTAAAAATTCCTGTTTCCCCCAGTGTGTTGCTTAGACGGAACAGCTGTGTTTAGTGGAATAGAAGTCAGATGAATCTGGGGCATGTGTGGCACCTTGTACCCTCTTGGATCAGCCGGGAGATGGAGGGTTGGAGGAATGAGATACAGGCATCTTTTGGAATATGCTTCCTGTGTCAGTTGTGCCTTAAAGATGACTGTCTCACAAGGTTGGTGCTTCTGTGTGATTCATTAGATGCTTTTTAAAATCCACCTCTACACATAATCATGTAATTAAGTGTCCACCCTGCCTTCAGGAAACACATAATATACATGTTTATGTAATACTGACAAAAGATGTTGGAAGTCATAGTGGATTTGAATATGTGACAAAACACTGAGGAGCTGAAAAACTTGCTACATGAAGAGGGAATTACCTTGTTAGAGATAAAGCACTGGTGACTTCATCACAGATCTCACTGGTTCTTACCAATTAATAGGTTGTCTTATTCTAGGAGACAAAGTTATTAAAAGACTCAGCAGGTTAACATTTTTTTAAAGTTGTGTTGGAATTGAGATAAAGCTTTTCACAGTGATTGTAACCAACCTTTTTTATGAAAGTAGTTAATTATTACACAAAAAATTTCTACATAAAGTAGTTGTTCTTTTTATAAATATTTGTTCTAATAAATCTGCAAGTTATTTGGCATTTTGGTATTTAGGAAAATGGTGACAACTGTTTAAGAGTTACCAGGTGATATTCTACCATGCAGGCATTCTCTTCTGAGCTTAACAACTATGAATCTGTAGAAGTGTCTTGAATGCTTGAAGAGCCAAAAAGGCTTTTAGCCTCTCAGACTGCCAGTTCCCTGGCATAAGCTTTTGAAAAACCTGGCCTAGGTGTCTGTATTTCATAGTCTTTAGTACTTAGCCCTGCATACATCTGGTCTGGGGTATAAAATCCAGGAGAGGATATTTATTTTTACTGCACTCACTATGGCAATTCAAGATCATTCTTATTAGTATAAGAGGTAAGTAGTTTTTAAGACTGTCTCTAAACTCTGTTGAGATCACTTTTTATCTTCCTTAGTTTTCCTTTTTTAGCAGGAAATTAGAAGGGAGTATGCTGCTTTGCTTTTACTCTGTCTCTCCTTTTCTATGTTTAAATTTTGATTTTTTAAAATATCTAATGCTCACATGCTCACTTTATAATGAAGTTTACAGTACCAAGAACTTATATCTACGGCTATATATGCCAAATAGCAAATTAAAAAAAAATTAATATACTCAGTGTGAATCTGCTGTTCAAATGTGAGACACTCAGTTATCTCTCCTTGAGCTATTCTGCCCACACAAGGTAGACAGTGTCAGTGGTGGCAGGATCTCCAAAACTTCTGCTCCACCTTTTATTATCTTTTCCTAGTCAAGAGTTATATCCTTTAACTGTATGTGATGCTGCAGTGTTACTTTTTACACTTGTCATTTAACATCTATAATTCATACAGTTAATTTAAGTTTTAGGATGTGCAGTTTCTAATAAGATAATTCTGTGCATAATAACTTTATACAACATGAATGACTTATAGCTTCACCAATATGTTAATTGCCAGAAGTTCCTCTGTCTTAATTCTCTGGATTTACATAGCACGTTTGGGATTCTGAAAATATCAATACAAATAAATTAGCTTAACATTGGATCGGTCCTGTGAGGCAAGCATTTTCCATCACTCTCTATTGATTAGTAAATACAAGCAGGACATAATTCATTGACTTTCCCAAAGCCAAACAAATCTGTAGGAAAGCTGGAGAAGTCATTTGCTTCCTGCATGCTATACCTGAACATTAATCAACAGTACTAATCCTTATCTCCAGACATTACTGTTCAGTTAGGGTAAAGAGGCAGTGTCACCTTAACTGAATAGCCATTGGAAAGTTTTCTCAGGTTTTATTAGCATAGCTAAAATTCAGAGCAGTTTTAAAAAATGTTTTAATTTGTGCTTTGCTAGAATCATGAGGATGACAATTTCACTGTTTGTTTTAATAAATCTCTCCAGCCCTCATCACGAAGGCATGTATGTGTATACACAAGAGATCCTGTGGGTTACATTGTTAATACTTAAGTGAATATACCTTAGCTGCCTTCAAGTTAGATGCTTTCCCTAAATTTAATCATACAACTTCCCTGTATAGTGTATTTACATAATACAGAAGTTAGCAGCTGTGGCAGTTCATCCTGGTTTTAGATAGTGGAATGGGATTTGGTTGCACAGAGACTGTCATTTGGTACCATTGTAGGGACCCTAGGGTAACCTGTGACCAGCGCACACCTCCCTGGGAGGATGTCTCTCTCACACTAGCACAATATGACTTGCGTCGTATTTTCCAGCACTGTACAGTGCTCCTATTCCATCCTAAAATAGCAATGGGGCTCAGTTGCCTTTCACCTAGTCATCTGGTTCCTTTTCAGGCTGTCTTGCCCATCCGTATAGGCTCCTCTCTTGATAGTCGAGTAAGTTCACAGTACTTCGGTACAAACTGCAGTTAATTCCACTTACACTGATGTCATGGTCTTTTTTATATTCCTGACAACAGGAAACCAACATTTGGCCTCTGAACTTCTTTAAATGTGTCTCAGAATGAGGCCCTGACCTTGCAGGGTTGGAATGGATACAGACATTAATTTGCTGTTTGGATCATTGATTGAACTAAGTAATGAGTATGTAGCCAAACTGAGAACTGGAGGATGATGAGACTGTAGAAGTGTCAGAATAATTGTCTAAAGCTATCTAGCAGTGTGATTTCTTCTGCTTAATTATGAAAAAAGCCAAAATTAAAATAATAGTTCAGATCACTGAAACACTGGACTTTAAATCTAGATTTTCAGTTTATGTACACGAGTGTGCATGTGCATCTGTGTACCTGTTTCAAGCAACTTGTTTGACTTCCTCCTTAAATATTACTTCTTACCATACAATCCTTGATTGACAATGCTGGTATATATAGCTTGCTTGGCTGAGTGCTCTCCTGATTGCAAAATTTATGTCCTGTTTAATAGGCCTATGTACTTCCCATGTGTTCCTGACAAGGGCTTTTGACAGTGTGCCTTTATACACACCTTTAAATTACAGGTTCTTTTTCCAGCAGCCCATTTTCTAAAACTTATATGTTTCAGCCACCAAAGCCTTATAACTAATGTTGACACCAACAGATCCTGCAGTAGCTTACACAGACCACTTATTGGTGTTACAGCAGCTGTTTACAATTTGCTGGTTTTGGGGCAAGTGTTAACTGAAACATCTAACATAGAAAACATAAAAAGATTTAAAAATTAAGAGCTTTTTAACTTTAAATAGCAAGGAATGTACACAGCTGAGGGCAAAAATGGACATCTGCTAGTGCAGATCTCTTACAGTGCTCTGCAAAGTCCTGCTGCAGATGTGCTGCAGGTGGGCAATAGCCTCCTTCTTCCTTTCTTTTTCTTTGAAATGTCTTTGTCACCAAGACATGAAATTCTCACTGCCATGCAGCCATTTTAGGCCCTCACTTCATCTATCTGTTCATCCTAATAGGCATAAATGACTTTTTATATTACCTCCTTTCTCCTGTGTTGTTGGGAACTCTTCCTCAATCACCCTTACAAGTTAATCCAAGTCAACTGTGTTGTGATCTGCTACATAATTACTTAGTGGGAGAATTCAGCTCAAAAAGTGGATCCGCTCTATATGGTGATCTTCTTTTCATACAGGATTATCCCAACAGACAATCTCATTACTTTCAGTATCTCTTCTTACACTTGTACCAGAAGCAGAGGTTTCCTATTGCCTCTGCTACAATATATGATGGCAAAAGCCAACAGAGGAGTCAGAAAAGCTGCGCATTCAAAAACCAGTTCACAGTCTGAGTATGATGTTACCACTGCCTTACTTCAGTGATCTTTTCTTGTCATTGTTCATTTCAGCAAAAAAGGCTCAGGAAGTGATGAGATTGACAAGAATAGAAGACATTCCCTATCTGATCTTTTGAGCATGTGTTTCAGGACATTGCTTTACCTTTGATAAAGTATCAAAAAGAGGAAAGATTCTGAAATCATGGAGAAACCAGTATAATGGTATGGAGACTTTAATTTAGCAAATAGCATGCAAAATGAAATTAGTAGTATTTTCATAGTGTAGATATGCTGTAGATTTTGTTGAATATGGGTCTAGATTGGATGCAATAATTTGTTTATATGGTACTTATGAAGAAGCTATTCCAAAAGTTTTTCTAAATAGAGAACAAGGAAGGAAATGATCCTGTGTGTAGCAGTTCAAAAGCAAGACTGGCAGCAGAGCACTGAAGGGAAATATTTCTGCAAAGGGCATGTCAGTACTTAGAGTGGATTTGATCATCAGCATTGTCAGAGAGCAGCAAGAGTGAGGTTCCTCCATAAGGGAAGGCAATCAGGGAGCTGAGGGTAGCCATGACCCAAGGGCAGTGCCCTCTCTGATGCAGGCATAGTCCCACAGCACCCCACAGCCTGCAGGGCAGGGCTGCTGGCAGTAGCAGGTCCCACTGACAGCCCAGTCACCGGCAGACTAGCAGGAGGGGGTGGGCAGGTCCCAGCTCAGTGCAGGTAGGGCAGGCAGCAAGCCAGGAGCAGCCTGAGACAGCACTGACCCCCACTTGCCCATGGCATAGCTCAGCTTCAGGGGGGCTCCTGGGAAGGGGCACAGAGGTGGAAGTCCAGCAGAGGTGTCCAGAAAAAATATGGCTTGATGGTGCACTCAAGGTCCTGATGAGGGTATGGATTAATGACAGAAAATGTAAGAGGGTTTTAAGTGGCAGTGGTAAAAAATGAAATGTTAGCTTCTGAGCTGTTGTGGTTTAACCCCAGCCAGCAACTGAGCACCACACAACCGCTCGCTCACCCCCCACCCCTGTTGGGCTGGGGGAGAGAATCTGAAGAGTAGAAGTAAGAAAACTTGTGGGTTGAGATAAGAACAATTTAATAATTGAAATAAAATAATAATAATAACAATAACAAAAACAACAATTATTGTAATGAAAAGGAAAACAACAAAAGAGAGAGAGGAACAAAACCAGGGAAAACAGGTGATGCAGTCGCTCACCACCCACCGACCAACGCCGCCAGTCCCTGAGCAGTGGTTGCTGCCTGCCGGCCAACTCTGCCCAGTTTATATACTGAGCATGACGTCATATGGTATAGAATATCCCTTTGGCCAGTTGGGGTCAGCTGTCCTGGCTGTGCCCCCTCCCAGCTTCTCATGTACCTTGAAGCTGAAAAATCCTTGACTTAGTATAAACACTGCTTAGCAACAACTAAAACATCAGGGTGTTATCACATTATTCTCATGCTAAATCCAAAACACAGCACTGTACCAGCTACTAGGAAGAAAATTAACTCTCTCCCAGGTGAAACCAGGACAAGACCCCATTTCTATCTCACATGGGAGGACTTGTATTAATTCTGCAAGGGCAAATTTAATGGTCTGTGCTCATGCTACAGCCAGCTATCTTACACAGTAGAGATGTTTACTTCTGTCTTCGGTGGAAATGCAGAATCCAAGATATGGGAAAGCAAAAGGATGGCATTTAATTTCAAAAATTAATGGGCCTCACTAATCCTACTCAAAAGCCTTTCATCCTTCCAGAAAAAAGCATGTTCTTACCTTGAATTAGTTAATTGAGGGCAGTGCAATATTCAGTGATCAGATCAAGTTAAGCACTAACCAAGGTAAACCATTTTTGGTGTGCAAAGTTAAGACATAAAGAGTGTTTCCATAGCTCCAGTTATTTAAAGCCTGTGAAACATGATCTCTGCTAAACATAAGGCAGCAAAGCCTTAAGTTTGGCCCCATGATCCTCCTGTCAGCTGTAGACCTTCAGAGGTGTGCCAAACCATAGATTTGCTTGTGGTCATGAGGACTGATCAGTGCTGCATATTTTTTTTTAGGATCAAAAAATCATTACAAAATATAAAATACATTGTAGAAACATTACTCGAGAAGTGTCAGGTTGGAGGTTGATTTATTTGCACGCAAAGAATAGAAAAAAAAGAGATGGTAAATAGGCTTCAGGTTTATTTCAAGCCTTTCTATAAAACAGCTACTGAAATACTGACCTTGAAATAGTGAGTGTTGTCCACAAAGGAAAACCAAGTGATGCAGTGTTTCTCTTGAGAAGAGAGTTTTCCAACACTTTAACACCTTTTGTGGTGTGTGTGCAATTACATTCTATTTACATCTTAATTTTAACAAGACAATAAGTAGTGTTTCCTTATTTAAGATATTAGCATGAACATACTAGAAAATATTTTGGGAGTGGTGGAGGGGAAATAATTCCTTTTGGTTAGTTTTCAGTGAGAAGTCTTTGGCGAGGAGTAGTGAGGGACCAAAACAGAAGCTTCTCTGAAGTCGTGCAACTGGATGATTTTGCTCCATCTTCTTTGCAAGGTGAGAGTAGACCTGCCAGACTCCAGTGATATTTTTTTTTTGTAATTCTATTAGGGCAAAGCATCATGAAAAGGAAGGTTGAGGAAAAAATAGCTTCCTTCATCCTTCCTCTGCAGTTTGTCTGAGGAATGGCTTGCAGGGAATTCTTTTACAAATCAAGAAGTATGAGATAGTAAAAAGTGAGTGGTCTGGCGAAAAAAGGTTGTAAGCTCTTCGGTAGTTTTCTTACCCTAGTAATGCTATTAAGGAGAGTAGTTTGTGTGTCTTTTTCCCTGACTTTTGACAGGCTGAATGGTAAATGGTAGAAATTTATGCTTTCAGCTTATAAACTTGAGGTTTTGTGGTTTTAAAGAAAGCTAGGGTTATCCTGAAACTCATGTGGAACTTTGATTAAGCATATCAGGCAGAATTTATTAGCAATTAAAAACTACTGGATGGTCCATTTGTCACGCATAATGTCTTAAGAGCAGGGCCCTGGAAGGCAGTATGTTAAAAGGAACATGGCTGTGTGCAGACATATTGCTTCATACATTACTTAACCTCTCATAGGTTTGTTAAAGTAGCTACTTGGAAAGTTGAGTCTTTTTAACAACATCACCTTATTAAATAATTTTCATGAAAATTATTTCGTGCACTCAACAGATTTTGTATAGCCATCACTTTATATTTCTTGCCTTCGGTCAGGCTGTGAGGTTAAATTATTTTAAATAAATAAAATAAAAATATTATCTCCCAGCCTTATTCAGTACTGTGAACGACATAATAATGCCACAGAACATATTCATACTTTCACATATATCCAGAAAAATAGTAGCACATGCTCAAAGTGCTGTGTAAGTGGCTAACAAATATGTGATTCTTCTCTGTATTTGTATCTCCCACACACCACTTTGAAATTAATTCAACCTGGAGCAAGATTTGCAAGATACTTGTTAGATCTTTTCAAAGCATGACTTTTCATAAAAATACGTTTAAATGCAAAGTGTTGTTTAGAGGTTTTATGCCAAACTGTTCCTGTTTTACTCATGTACAAGGTAAGAAATGTTTTTTAATATCTTGACTAGAAGGACAGTTTTATCTAGAAAAAAATACTGTTTTCTGTCCATATGGTGCAGTTTATTCTGTCAGTGTGAGATGATGTTTGTTGTGATGCTGATCATTGTCTTGATTTTGTTTCCTAAGGAAGTGCTTTATGCTCTGTCATTTTGTCTGTCCCTGCCTAACCTTTGAAGCTATCGACCAATTTCAATCTAATTTGATAAGGTAGGAATCTTGACAATGTTTGGTTGCTACCAGTTCTGTGAAAATCTGCATTTGACTCAAGTAGAGAGACCCAGGTTACCGCCTTCATGAGGGCCTTTCAATTTTAGGGGCAGAAGCTGCTTGGGCAATGAGTACTCTCCCAGCCCTCAACGAGCCACAGACTCTTGCCCTGTAATAAGTGGGAGAGTTGTGGAGTAAAATGGAGAGGGCATGCGGGTGAGGAGTTGGGGATCTAGGACGTAAATCAATAGGATGTCAGGTTTCTTCAGTTCTACTTTTTGAAGATAAACCTATTTATAATATACTGGGTATTTCTGTATAGGAATCACTGAGCAGATTAAAGCTACTCCTTTACAGGACTCTTAGAGATGAGCTATGGCTGCCAGAGTGAGTCACATCCCTGTATGTAGTTTGTTACTTACGGCACTGTTGGAAGCACTTACTGCATAGAAAAATTCAATAGCTTGTAGCCGTATCACTGCATTAATTTAAAAACAGTAGTACTGGAGTTGCAAAATTTCTGACAAGACTGAAGATGATGTATTTACCAGAGAAAACCAATATCTATATACTTTGATTCCCTGCATCATGTTACTTCTTAATAATGGAAAACAAAGCTATTAGTGTCCTATACCACACATGAACAGATCCTTGTGTTCAGATAGAGCCCTATAGGGGTTGTAAGCCCAGGGTCCACAAAAGGAAATCCTGTAGTATTTACTCTGTTGACTAGAAGTTTCACAGGTAGTTTAGCAATTTGGAATGGAAAGCAAAATATATAAAGTAATATTACAGATGTTGTCTTACAGACAAGTAAACATTACTGATTTATGAATTCTGGCATTGCAAAGCTTGATGGTGTATATACCTTTAAAAATTGCACTGGCACATATCTGTTTCAGGAAACCTATCTGGGGACCATTTTCAGAGTAATTTTCGTTTGGATTTTAGAAAACCTGCCTGTAATCCCTTAGCTACATAATAAATACACTGTAGCCTTTTCAGACCCCTTACACATTCCTTCTGGTGAGCTGAATCTCAGTTTCATTGAGAAATCTTACGTTTAGAGACTCATGGCTCCTAATGTCCAGGGCCTATCTAGATAACCAGCTGAGATGCTCTCTAGGTGCACATCAGGGCATCTCAGAAACTCTTGCATGCAAAAATCACTAAGACAAGAAAAGCAGATGAGTGTGTTTTCTGTTTTGCACAGCCATCTTTAAATTCACAGAATGTAGACTGTACCCTGACCCTTAGCACACACACTGTTGAGTTAATTGATCATAAGGAATCAGTAAAGATATTGGAATAAAAGCTCTTGATGTTTTCTTGGTATGTACATCACAGTGCAAATCCTGGCGGCTAAACCAGCTTCAGGTATAGGGGTGCTTTTTTGACCCCACATGACCTTCTGCTCTATGTAATCAGCTCTGAGCTGTCCCTGATGCAGCTTACTAGGCAGAAAGCAAGTTTCACGCAGGAAAGTTGAGAGACCTGCAGGGATGCTGATGATGCTGGATGCATGCAGCAGGTCTGGCACACTAAGGGCACAGATAGTGCATGTGCAAAAGGGATCATTCTACTTAAGTTCATTAAATCTGGTTACTCACTAGGGAAGGGGAACTTTTACTAAAGTTATCCTTGTCTTTCCATATTTAAAATTAATTCCTGCTTACTGGTTTTCTCATCTGTTGCCTGGCCGCACAATGTAACAGAGTCAGGGCTACTTCCAGTGACAACGATGGGGCGGTGTTCACAGAAAACTCTTCCATCCCTCACATTCTGTGCACCTTGTATTTGGGTTTAGTAAAATGCAACAGATGAGAGTTACGTTCCCCATTCATATTCCAGAAGGATCACAGCCTGTAGATCACAGCACGGCATGTCTTGAACTCAGGTAGAGGTCTGTGAAGGAGGAGAATGGGTGAGCACACAATGTAGAGAGCTGCACCGTGAGAGCAGGGCCACTTTCTCAAAATAGATGTATGGATTACTTATTTTTTATTTTAAAAAATATATTCTATTTTTCCTCTTTGTTCTTTCAGTTTCATCTATGGAAGCTAAGGATAAAGTAGTAGTCATACAACATAAGAAAGCAAATAGAAACAGACAGAAAATTTTAAAGCTTTAGGCCAGTTCAGATCTGGATCTGAACTTTCCAGCTAGTTCTCTTCATGTGATAAGATGACTTAATATAGGATCAAATGCCTTCTCCCTGAATTTAAGGTCGGGGTCAGGGATTCAATCATTTGGGTTGGGGAAAGATACAAAGCAGTTTTCATAGCTGTTCACTGCTCCATAGTTAGGCATTGAGTTGCGATATGAGAAAATGCTCTGATTTATTCCATTTTTCTGGTATACTTCTAGTTGGTTTTCCTCCCAGAACTCTTCCTCTACAACAGTGTGGATTGAATGTATTTTGGGGAGGAAGTGGAGTTTTGCCAAATAGGAGAATTCTCCATTGCTGGATGGTGATGAGAGCTGAGCCTTGTGCACTGATTTAGTAAGCTAAAGTGAACACATGTAACAAAGTGGTCTCTAGAAATTACAACTCAAAATATCCCTCCTAATAGAAGCTTAAAATATTATTTGTTGTAAATGAGTTTGAGCTTTTTACAGACCAGGTCTATTAGATCATTTTGGAAGCTTCTGGGCTGGTTGATGGCTACGTGGTTCCCTCAATCTAAGCTCTAAGTAACAATGTGACACAAACATTTTGCAGTAAACAAAGATTATGCAACTACAAGAAATCACAAAGAGTACTGGAACAGAGAGTCAAGTTTGGAAGTGCAATTTCCTTTCCAAACAGCAGCTGTTCTGTGAGCTTTACATTATGCCATGCTATCGTGGAGGAAGCAAAACAGTTCTCATCTCAGAAGCCTGAAAGTTTAACAGGCCACATATAAAATCCCACTGCTCATTGATAACCAGGCCACCCAAAAGTTCTAGCTCACTTTTGTCTCAAATATATACTAATCTTTGTACAAGTTAGAAAGTGCTGTACCATCTCGAGCAGGTAAACTTATGTATTACAGTGGGAGTTTCTGGTTTCTTCAGGGTGCTACCATTAAAGCTATGATCCAATAGAGATACTTAGTGATACTGGTAGGGATTTAGGAGGCTACTGTGATCTCTCTGATTCTTCTGGGGAAGAACATCTGCTTTTCAACACAGCTGTGTTGTTTGCTAGAACTGGTTCTGTATATAGTTTGATGAGGAATTGCCTTTTATTTTTGGAATCATATTTAATGCTTTTTATAATATTGTCCTCCATCCTCCACCCCCAAGATGTGAGACCATGTCTTTAGCAGGAGCACAGCCAGTGTGACTTTAGGACTGACAGGTTCTTTTGTTGTTTCTATTTCTTGGTGCTCTTCTTGTATCAGTCCTAAGGATGCATTGGTCTAGAGGGCTAATGGCTAGAGATTGCCTTTATGAGGAATTCTCCTGCAGTATTCTTATGGTTGCTGTCACGTGCTAACCTGAAACAATACATCTGGCTTACTTGTATGATAAATGCTTTATTTCTCCTTCCCTAAACAAGGAGGGTCAAACTGCATGCATTTCTTACAAATCAGTGTAAAGATTTATTTGTGGTAGATAAGTAGGGAACTAATCAGTAATCTATTCCATCAGCTTCAGCTACAGACATCTCAGCTGCTCCCCTGTCACTCAGACTATTGCAAACTATGAACAGCCCCCCCACTAGTTCAGGAGCCCTGTCTTCATCTGTCCCCTCTTGATTGGTCTCAACTTCTAAATCTCCCCACCTGGCCCTTAAGCAATAATTAAGGCAATTAGCCTCTGTCTCCAAGAGCTAGTTGCTAACACAATCCAGCTGATTTACCTCCAGAGACATTTTATAAAGATAAGCAAAGAAGAAAAAAAAAAAAGTTGCTACTATAAATAGATAGAGGCAAAAAGGAAAAGCAAGAACCAGCTAGTCCTTCCTTCTGTAGTTGTGCTTTATACTTCTCTGTAAGCAATATGCTTCTCTCTTGTGTATGCAACAAATTTGTTTTGTCCCCCTGTTGCGTTCCTAGCCTTCCCCCAAAGAAATCAATCTTTAATATGTCATCTTATTACCAGGATCAGTTATAAATGGCTGTTCAGTACTGAGCAGTTTATTTTGATTTATATGCATGTCATTAATCAATTGGCTTTGGTGTTTTGCATGAGTCTGTCTCTCAATGTGGTACCATTATTGTCTTTTTTTACCTCTACTCTGTACTTCTGAAGATAAAAATGATCAGTCAGACTCTCATAATCAGAAGAGAAGGAGGGACAGGACTGTCTCCTCTCACCTATTCTGGCATGTGACTGTGGTGACTGAGCAACACAAGCTGAAGGAGGGAGAGCCTAAATTTGTCTCAAACAATGGAGACAGGTGAGCTGGAGTTCCGTCCTCCACTGCTTTCACCAATTGACTTTTAACCTCCTTCCCAAACATTTGTGCTGCTGCCATGCTCAGACTGGAAAGGAGAAAGGTGGGAGAACCTCTGAAATGCCATTGTGTAGGAATGAAGTATGAAGAGGAAATCAGCATGGGAAGAATTTATGATAAATTCAGAAAAAGCACACCAAGAAAGGTCCATTGTTAAAGCATTTTCTTCTCTTGTCCCTATCATTATTTTTAGTTCTTCATTATTTCACACCCTTGTTCTGTGCACTGTGTTCTTATTCATATGAGTTAGGATAAAAAATGCTGGTTTTCCTTCCTTATTAGAGAATACAGGTCCACAGCTCAGTATATAACTATGTGTTTAATAGGTCCAGCTGCTGTGTAGCCTTAGGCAGACTTTATAGGGAGTTGCTGAGTTCTTGGACCTCCAATAGCACTCTTCTGGCAAAGTCCTGGCAAGAATGGGACAGAGGCATCCTTAGTCTTCATTGCTTTCTTTCTGTTTACCTAGTGAAAACAAATGCTCCTCTCTCTTGCTGCCGCTGCTTTTGCAACACATGAACCCTGCAGTGGTGATGTATTATCCCTACATCTGTCTCTGCTGTTGTTCTCAGAGAGTTTCGTTTGAAACTTTTTACAACCTGGAAGCCTCTTGCATAGCTTCCATCTCTGGCTTTCCCGGGATACAGAGAGACAGGGAAGCAGGGTGAAAGTAAGTGTCAAAAAAATTAATTCTTATCTCCTGACTTCCTGATATAACTTGAACTCTTTCACCTGTGAACGTGCTTGCTCCTCAGGAACATTGCTCTGCAGATAAAGTTTGAATATACCTGAGCTGCTATGGAGGAGTAGAAAACTGTCATAGTAAAGAGTGAGAGGAAGAAAAAGGTGGTATAGTAAAGGGGCAGGTACAAAGTCTTTAGATTCTCTGTGATTGTAGTTCTCTTAGCAAAGGCTTCACCTGTAGCTGGCAGTTGTAGATTCAGGGGATGTTTTTCACAAATAAGCACGTAATTTCCCAGTGTATTCATGCTTTGGGACTTGAGAAAATAGCCTGATGTTTCATGTTTGTAATTGAAGAAGAAAACAGGTTATTGAACGCCTTTGGTGTCACAGCTTAAATTTATGGCAAGAGGAAGCAGAGAGAAATTTAGGGAGGAAGATGTGAAGGAAATAGTGTGAGAGTCAAGATAACAATGCATGAGGAGAATGAAGCAACAAGAACTAAAGGCATAATGAAAGAGAGAGAAAAGAATGAAAGATTTTAGGAGAAAGCAGCTTGGAAAAAATGGTTTAAACTGAACCAAGGGGCATGAACAGAAGGAATAGCAAAGGAGGGAAAAAATGGACAGAGATTGTGGCAGTTTTCTAGCTCATTGTAGATGTTTGACAAGGGGCCTGTGACTAAACCAGTGAATTACACGTGGTTTATATTTCCTAGTTTGTAATCCTCACTGTTAGTGTGAGGAAGGGGATTCTTCTACTTAGGTTTTCCAGCAGCAATATGGTCAAAAATAAAATAGAGCATCTGATGATGCAGTGTTGACAAGAAACCCTGCTTTTCTGTATTTATGTTAACATTATTTCCCCACATACAGGTAGCCCTAAGAAATTAAAATCCTAGAAATAGAACAGTAAGCTTAGGACATTTGAACTAATATCAAGAAATTATTTAACCTCTGTATCTTAATTCCTGCTTTTGCTGACAACAACTTCATACCTTAGTCAGACTTCAGAGGCCATGACTGCAGTTGTAGTATTCAGCAACTACTTCTGTTTTGAATGCTAGCGTTAGTTTGGGATATTTTCTAACAATAGGGGTAGCACTGTTGGCCAGTAAGTGGGTTCTTTGAAGGATAGCTTAAGTTTTGTCATGGATTCTGCTGTTTCCTTGCAGGAGAGTTCTTATGAAACTCAACTGTTTGTTGTACTCCTGCTGACATGCTCAGTAATATCTTACTCATCTGTCACTTAGATGAGGACAGGCTGCAAAGAGAGGAGTGAGAGTTTTTAGGCTTGCATTGTGATATTCTGGTTTATATAAGTTTTCTCCATCTTAGTTACTTCCTAAATGTGTTGCCTACATTAGGGGTTTCTTCTCAATTTAAATAGGAGAAGATTTTTATAGTCTAGTGTTTTTGGAAAATAGTTTGTAGCTCTTACCAACCAGTTGTCTAGCAATTGACCAGAGAATTGGTGGTCAAAAATGCTCACTACCTTCCTTAATGTGAACCTCAGTAGTCACTGAAGTACATTTCATGAGAAAAATGTTCCCTAATTGCCATATAAACTGTTGCTATTTAATTTAAAATAGAAAACAAACAAAAAAACCCCTCTGATGAATGAAAGGCTGTGGAATGTGGGTGGAAACTTTAAAGGTTCTTGGCAAAAGGTCAAAATTTCACCAAAAACCAGAAATGGTAGTTTTTCCAGTAGAAGGTTTTGATTGATGCATTTTGACAACTACATGGGGCACTCCCAGGCTCTTGGCTTCACAGAGCTATGGTAGTACCTGCAAAGTGTGCTAACGCTGTCCTTACGAGACCACTCATGAATTTTCCTTACCTTTGATAATAAATAGGTCTTCTATTTTTTGTAAGGTAGGCTCTTACAAGAGTATAACATCTTCATTCAGATCTTCTGGTTTGATTTCAGGTGTACTATAGGAAATGTTTAAATCCTGTATTGGCTCGTGGTTTGCAGAAATCCAGAAGTTAGCAATGGAGCCTTCCTGTGTGGCAGCCTCTGTTTCTCAAATTCACAGAAACTCTGTCAGCTCCTTTTAAAGCTTCAAAATAGCAGTGCATGATGCCAAAAATAATTTAGCCTTGACTTTTCAACTCCTGCAAAGGTCATTGTATTTTTGCCAAAAACTCAGCAGCCACATCTTGCAATATGACCAGTTGTTGAGGGTTATATAACTAGGGTTTTTTAGTATTTGGTTGAAAATACCTGTCTTCCTACATCTGTGACAGGAATTCAGGAAGCCATTAATAAAACAACTTTGTAAAATAAAAGCTGTGAGAAGTAGGCAAGTCTCCTGCTCTGTTAAATCAGCTCTGCCCTGGTAGTCTTGACACTGGTGGGCTAAGGAAGTTTGCACATGCTTGTTCTGATCCTCCAAGATTTCTCCCCCTCATGAATAGCTGGGGAAGGAGCAGGAGCCTTCCTGAAGATGCTGAATCAGGTAATAAGAGATTGATTGTGGACAAAGTAGAAAGAAGCTGACTAAACTGTCTTCTCTAAATAAACTTCATTCTTCTACTTGACTGAGAATTCTCAGTTGCTTCTTTGTTTTTACTCTCTACTTAATTTCTAGGTTATTTCTGTTAGGGCAAAGTGATGTATTTCAATAATGTTGGTCAATAACAATGGGGATAGACCTAGAGTAGACTATATTTTAGCTAAAAGGAGAAAATATACCACAGGAAGACCTGTGTTTCAGGGGATCTTTCAATTATTTCTTATCTTTCAATTATCCAAACTTCTGTCTATCTGAGTAAATCCTGCTGGAATGAAAGTGTCTGGGTAATTTACAGTTTCCTCTGTTTATTGCTAATAAATGTGCTTCTGTTGAAAGGAATATTATAAGCAAACAGATAATATGATATAGATTGGCTAATTACTGAGAAAGAACAAGTAGGTAGTCCAAGGAACAGTCACTGTTCTCTCAGTGACTACTGTAAAAACAAAGACTCTGGAGAAAAGACCATGTCAAAGATAATTCTGGAGAAAAATCTTTTTATTTCTTAGTTTCTATTATAAATATCTGAACAGTTGTCTTTCTGGAGTTCACGTTATTAACACAGAGCAAACAGAAAAGATCTTTTAATATTTCAGTGTAATACAAGGTTTGTGTAAAAATGTCTTATACAATTCACAACACTTTACATGTTAGATAACACTTTTATAGAGTCAAACCTATGAAACCCTAGATTTCAGATCTCCATTCTCCCAGTAAAAATGCTGTTATTCTCATGCTCCAAATAGCAGAATTATACACAATGATGCCTTCCCATTATCAAGGGTGAAATTTTATGAAGGAGCTGGAAAGGCCAATTGTGGTGTAACACGGAGAGCAAGCTGGTCATAGTCAGATGCAAAGATAGGGGTAAGATGAGCAAATGTGTGACAGGTTTATAAAAATGAGGTTAATTGGATATTGAAATAAATGGTGAGATGCTGGAATTATATTTGAGGCTTCACAATCTTTTCTGTAATAAGAAAAAAATGATGGGCAGTAAAGTTCCACACACATGACAGTATGAAGGTTTAAAGGGGCTCTGTAAAAAGGATAATAACAGTAAAGTCTGGAAGAGAGAAGGGCATAGGACTTAAGAGAGATTGTGGAAAATATGGGTTGTTAATGAAAAATAATAGAGACCTGGACTATCTTTCTATAAAAACTGAAAGAGGATTGCTTAGGATAGTAGCTGAACCTTAGTTTTCTGGTTATGCCTCCTGCTTTACTGTTTGAACTGAGGAGAAAAAGATAGGAACATTTGAATTCGTAGTTGCATCTCTTTTAATACCAAAAAGGCACGTATGTGCCAGATGCATTTTATTCCTAGTGTGTAATTTATATTACATATGTTATAGATTTAATGTAAAAAAAAACCAAACCACTACCTCTACCTCCTTTAGGCAGTTCCGTGCAAAATGGAAAACTCACAGTTTGCACAGGAAAGAAAGTGGAACTCTAGGAATCCCATAGTAATTTCAGATAGAATTTTAAGTGGAAGATACAGGACATAAATTTTCCCTTAACCTTACATGCTTCACCTTTTAATTTTGTTTATCTGTCAAATAAAATGCATACTTCTTAGTCAGTTCACCGAAAAACAGTGTTACACTTTTTTCAAAAAACTTGTCATATGAAGAATCAGTTAAAAATGTTAATGTAAAATCAAAAATTAAAACCAAGTTTTAATTTAATTGGCAGTTCTGGAAAAAAAAGTCTTCAAAGGAATCAAACTTGGTGTCATCAGAATATTCTAATCCCTTTCTGTATCATAGGAATGGTTTCTATAAAAACATGTATACCAACAACACATGGGAAACTATGTTGAAAAGCATACCTAATTTGCAAGAGTAGTTGCTGAAATTGTAGACTTTTGTATTCAGTGGTACAGAGGAAAGCCTGAGATGTAGAAGAGAAGGAAGGTTGGAGGTACAGCTGAGGGGATGAGCAGAACTGTGTCAGCTTTAGGTTATGGTTTTATTAGTTCATTAAAAAGACTTATTTAGTAACTCACATAGATGTGGAGGGAGATTTCTAGAAGAGAATCATGTATAGCAGGTAGAGTGTTTTCATCTCTGCCTACCTCACAACTCTCTTCCTTTCCATGCAATATGGAAACCTGTGCTACTGTCTTGTCAGCTCTTCAAATCTCCAAATCTGTTCAGCTCACAGGAGTGCTGTGGTTTATGAGTCTCTAATGTAACATGTGAAAGAATTGCACACTATCCAATACACGTAAAACTATCCAACTACATGTAATGTAACATGTAATGTAAATGTGAAAATTGAAACTTCATTTAAAAAAAAACCAAAACAACCTGCTATGCTTCCTTCAGGGGCTTTTTTTCCCTGAAAAGGTGGGGTCTTTTGTTCCCTTTCGGCATTTTAAAAAAATCACAAAGCCATGATTTTTCTGATTTTTGGTCACTACAGATAACTAGCCTCAGTAATTAACTTTCTGTCAATGAATAACTTTTCATCCAGTAATCAACAGCCTTTTGTGTACACTCACTGAGATAGCCAAGAGTCTCTTACTGTCAGTTGCTGGGAGAAGCCTCCTGCAGTGAGTTCATGTGGCATCATCCTCTAAACCATGTCTGATGGTCATACACCACTGTCTGAGCCTACCAGGCATTGGGCACTATGGTAGAATTCATATTTATTAATATCCTGGATTACTTCTGCTTTATTTCTCACCAAATAACAGCATGACTTCTATTGGCAACTGTGGGGTTTCTGCATTACTGTCTTTTGCATGTATGGGTATTCTTTTATCTTGCAAATAAAGTGATAATTTTTTTTCTGCAGTAAGCATATTAGAAATCAGTCAAGCAATAAATGACTATGTATTCCACAGAAAGGCCTCAGATGGAATACACTTTGGAGTTTTGGGAGTTGGCCTTTGAGAAAGTTTTAGATAAAATAACATGCAGAGCAGACCAGTAAGAATGATTACGAATCTGGAAAACATGAGTTTCACAGCTTGAATTAATTTATTGGGAAGAGAAGATTGAGGGGAGGGGACATGATGGCAATCTGAAACGCCTGAAAGATTCTTGTAACGAGGGAAGAGGATGCTCTCTTCTCCAGGTGCATCTGTCCTCCATTGAGATATGTGGTAGACAGGTGAAAAAGAAATAAGCTTAGTACTGTTTATGAAAGTCAGAAGTGGGTGTTAAGAATTTTTTAGTAATTCTGAAGGCAGTGAAACACTGATACACATTTTCTGGGGCATGCATGGCATCTCTGTCACTGGGAGCCTTAAGATAACAACAAGACAAACAGTGGGCAGGAATGACCTTCTGACCTTGTTCTGTGGCAGCAGAATGAACTAGATGGCACTGTGATGTCCTTCCAGGTCTTTTATTGTAGAGTTTGACACCTTACTTCAGGTGACTTTTGTTGCTGACTTGTAATGTATTGAAAAGGTGTTGATATTTCGTGTCACAAGCTCCTGAAAGCAGGTTGTTAGGCAAGAACCTTTACTTTCATTTTTATAAAGCAGAAGTGTCTAATACTTATTATTGCAAGGAAGAGATTAAAATAATGAACTCAGAACCTTCAGAAAAGGGCAAGGACAAAGTGGCCGGAATATATCTATCAACATCTCAGTGTTTTAAAGACAGCTATATAATTGTCTAAATGTTTGGGGGAGGCAATACTCTTGGCCTTAGCCTTGGCCTCATGTGTTCCCTTGAATAATTTCTCATTTTACATTGCTGTCACTTTCTTTTCCAACCCACATTTGTTAAGCACAAAGGTTTCACCTGTAAAACATCTTGTATCTACTAATGCTTCCACTCCATGATTGCTTTAATCTTGCATTGCTGTCAACAGAGACCTGTATGCTTCCTCTGTCCCTTCATGCTCACACTCTCCTGTCAGCACAAAGGTTTGTGCTTTCAGTGGTGAACTGGAGCTGAGAACTGATCCTGGTCTTAAAATGACTGGCAAAAAAAACCAAACCAAAAACCAACCCAAACAAACCGAAAACTAAACTCAAAACATTTTAACCAGGATCACTTCTTCAGTCTAGTTCACTGCAGGACCTGAAAATGTATGTGTCAAGGGGTGTACAGGAATCTGAATGAGCAGGATCCTGTCTGGCAAAGGTGGGAGCAGCCTTTTGAGAGGACAGTACAAGACCTAAAATTGGGGAACGTGTACTAACGAAAAGTTTTCTGCTGTCCTACTCCATGTTTGTTTAGCACTGCAGCTGCTTAATAGAGTACCAAAAGAAAATGCTTATCAGCTTTTGCACAACCACAGAGTCAACACAAGTGAGGGGGAGTCTATTCTTGTCTGACTCAACGTTCATCTGTGTAGAAATACAAAAAGGTAGAAATTTTATTCTTAACTGAGCTTTTGTAACCTTTTCCCTCGGTTTGCCAATGCAACAGCTAGGAAAAAACCCACCTTTTATTCCTGGTACTGTACACAGTTTTCAAATCCATGTTGAGTAAATATAGATTTGTGACATGCAACTTTCTCAGAGTATGTTATTCTCCACGGTTTATCTAAGATGCTAAAGTTGTTCTTGAAATGAATATTTTGGAGAAGATGTTGGACAAGGCTCTCTATGCAATGCTTTCTTTTTTAAAAAAATCACTATTGCATTTTTGAGAGACATAGCTAATCCGTTTTGGCCCGAATTTCTTTCCTTCACAAAAGCAAATCTCAACCCTGGTGCGTAATTTATGATCTTGGCATCCAGCCCAAACATATGTACATACTGAGATCAGTTTTGCATCTGTTTGACTTTATGCACATGAGTGGTCTAATTGGATTTAGTCTGATGAAATGACTCATGTGAAATCAAGTGTTTGCAGAACAAGGCTTTCAGACATTAGGGGTCTTCAGGGCAGTAGCTTCTACAGCTTTATAGGGTGCCTAGCACATGAAATGGCTTTTTGATTACCTAGAAGCTCTCTGCATGCTGTATAGCTGTAGAATGAAGTGAAACAAAGAAGTACAAAAGAACAAGTCTTGTAGTCTAGGTCAGATCTTCTACGGCATAGCACTTGAACACAATTAAAATAATTGTAACAATTAATTGTAACTTTCTTTTTAAAAAATTTTCTTCTGGGAATCTTTTCAGGATCAAGGCAAGTCACTTTTCATATTCCTTCATAAGAGGCTACCAGGCTGCAGCTATTGGCTGGGTTAAATACTGTTGGTTACATATGCTAGACACTCTGATAAGTTACAGCCATCATCTCCTATCAGGGTGGAACCAAATTCTTCTGGAGCCTGATAATTCAACGGATTCAACACCTCCTGCAAGGAAGAGTTATCTGAATGGGCAGCAATGTAGATATTCAGTATCTTCCCAGAACAAAATATCAGTGTGTCAAGGAAAGGAACAGGGATTTTTGCTGCTCTCCCAGATCTTATCTTCCCATGCCATCTCACATCTGCCATCCTGAATCCTGGCTGATTTCTTGCCTCACAAATGTGTAGTCACAGGCTGTAGCAAGAGAAGAGGTGATGCTGAGCTTGCTACTGATTGAAGGTGTTTGTATCCAGAGGCTGACTCTTCTGTTTTCTTTTGATGTTTTCTCATTTTCCCTATGTCTGCTATAAGGGTTTAGGGAATGGGGGGTGGTCTAGAGAGTGAAGAGACTCAAGGAGGGGATGAGAGAGGCAGCAAGATCCGATGTTAGGAGCATTAGGAATTAAAATGTGGAGCTCCAGGGGATTTGTACTGTGCTAATATAGTCTGGGGAGAGTAAGGAAGGCTTGGAGTGTGAGTGCTGTAAGGCAAAGCAAGGAAATGTATGGGAGTGACTCCAGAACTGATGGTGCACAGAGTGCCAATGTAAGATGGAAATGAGAATAGGGAAAGAAAAAAAGGTGGAGTAAGAATATAAAGCAAGAAGTATACCTTAAAGACGAATGTTTTTGTTGGCCTTTCCCTCCTACCTCACTGCCCATCTACATTCTGTGATTGCTGAAAACACCCTGAAATAAAGACAATATTAAGAAGCTCAGAATGTAGATCAAGGCATGCAGTTTTAAGTATTTGAAATGTATTTTTGATTGCGGTGTTATACTCCTGACTTTTAGGGACATTTAGGCAGGAGACACCTAAAAAAAGCATGTATGTGCAGTTCATTGTGTAGCACCTGATTCAGGACTCTCTGAAGTTAATAGACTACAGTATGCTCTGAAGCAAGAGAGAAAATATTGAAATATTACAGGATTAAAATATAAGTAAAATTGTGCTCTGAATTACCTAAATGTAAACGTGATGGCTCTGGTGAAGGTACCCTCTGATACTTTTGTGTGACTGGGAGAAAGCTTTGAACTTAAAGTGTTAAGTTGTAGAAGGCTTTTTATTACTGATGTCTTTTTGTGGTCTGCAGTTTGAAGTGTGCGCAGAGGAAACAGGTAACTGAAGTCTTGATATTGCAAGGAAAAATGCACAGTATTGACTTCTGGTAATTGAAAACTCTTTGGTGCTACAAGCAGATACACTTTAATGAGATGGTCATCTGTTTTATCCAGTAAGCTGAATTTCTGCTCAGGGGAAAGCTCTGAATGCTGATATGCAAAGAGAAAATGGTTTTACTATATGATTCTCAGAAGAGCCTTCAAAATGTTAGTACACCTACATGTCTCTAATTCATTCTGGGGTTTTGCTAGTGAAACTAGAACATAATCGTCTCCATGTTTTGAATCGTCCACATGTTTTGAGTAACTTATTGCAGCTCTTGATAATATTTCATATTGTCTGGATGAATATCAGTGTTTCCTGCTTAAATCCCCTTTGCCTTAAAAGTGTGTAATTTTTAATCTTTTAGAGTTTTGTGCATATCAGCTGCCCCTTACTTACATCTTGGCTAATACAAAGAAGTTGGTATTTGTAAGAAACTTCTGTATGTAGTACTTAAACAAGGCTGTATGGCAAAGATCTCATGTTAACTGTAATTATCATAGGTAATTCATTTATTAATTGATTTACTGCATTTGCAGCTGGTCATGTTTATTTAAAGTATTGAAATGAATACTATTGTGAATTGTTTGCTCTTCCAAGGATTATGAGCACTTTGTGTTGAACAAAGAATAAAAAGACATAATGGAATTCTTTAAATATTTATAAAGTACTTTTGATGAGTGGACCTTATTCCCATGGTGAATTTTTACAAACATATTCTTTTTTGTCTGTTTTCAGTCCCCTGCACATAGCTATTCAAGCTATGACTCTGGCAAGAATGAGAGTGTAGGCAGAGGTGCTGAAGATCTGTCTCTGAATCGAGGAGATGAGGATGAAGATGACCATGATGAGCAGGAAGATCCTGAGAAGGTTAATGAATCAGATGGGGTAGAAGCTGAGCGACTGAAAGCTTTTAATGTAAGTCCTCTTGCACTTGTTGTCTTGTTTACTTCTCCTATTCCTTTTACATTGTTATTTATGGGTAAGTTTGACAATATTAAAGGCACGTTAATTTAATTTGCAGGATTTATTTCAATTATTATTTTAATGCACATTAAACTCTTGCCAACAGATGACAGATTTTCTGTGTTTTATTTAGAATTTTAAGGCAGATTGCCATCTTTACCAGTGAGGAAAACAAAGCTCTGTTCTGTATGTGTGTGTGTGGGCCCATGTGTGTGGATGTGGATATGTGTATGTGCATGTTCACCCACTGAAGGGAAAGGGGCTGTAGCTAGTTTATCGGAAGACCATTCTGGTGGTCAGCTTTTCTTTATTGCTTTCCCAATGTATGTAATTATGCATGAAAACACAAGCAATTGTTCAAAGAAAGAAAAAGTGAGAGTCAGTTCAATAAAATGATTAGCAATCACAGCTTATTGTTAATAATGAAACTTAAGTAGTGCCTATTTTCACAATCTGTTCTGGTTTATCTCACAAGTTCTGTATCCTATAGACTATTCTTTTCTTGTCTTTTTTTTTTTTAATCAGCACCCCCAAAATAACCCTTTAAAGAACTGTTTGCTTAATATCTCTGGCTTCCCATTACAAAGCTCGTCAGTGGATAGAAAAAATGTCTTCCTATCAGTAATCAAGACAGGAAGCTAGGAAGAGAAGAGAGCCGCCCTCCAAACCCATCTCCTCTGTCTCCCTCTTGCCAACAGATGTTTGTCAGGCTGTTTGTAGATGAAAACTTGGACCGAATGGTCCCAATCTCTAAGCAGCCCAAAGAAAAGATCCAGGCTATCATTGACTCATGCAGGCGACAATTCCCTGAGTATCAAGAGCGTGCCAGAAAACGCATACGTACTTACCTCAAGTCCTGCAGGCGGATGAAAAGAAGTGGTTTTGAGATGGTGAGTTTTGATTTAAAACCCAGCCCTAGTTTCCATCAAAACCCCATATGTAAATCCATGGCACTATTTTGTTTTCATCTTAGTGTCTTTTTTTTGTTTGTTTATTTTTTTGGTAATACCAGGTCAGAGGTTTCTTTTTCCCTCCTTCATTCTTCCTGAATTTATTCCCTTTGTTCACTGGTTTAAAAATGCTTTGAGACACTAGAGTTCACATGATGAACTAGTACGGATGTATAGGGAAAGAAGAACAAAGCAAGGCATAAGGAGGGAAACCAAACAATGGCATATATAGTGACTTATTTCCTACTTTAGATTACAGTTAGAGATTTTTGCCTGGAAAAGTCTTGCCACAAGATGGGTTTTTCTTTAAAATGCCTCTGCTAATTGGATTTCTGTGAGCTCTGTAAAAATTAGATCCTGTTAGAGAAATGCTATACCCAGGAAAATGCCCAGTGTAGCAACGTCATACTGGCAATGGTTTTGGCTTTGGGGTTTTTTTAATTGTACATTTTAGCCTATTACTTATCAGTAAAAGTTACTCCTTTGAAATCTTTCAGTTGATATATAGGTATGCAAAACACATTAAATGGTTTTAAAACACAAACATCAAGCTTACAGTTTGAACATCCCAATGGTTCAGTAACCATAATTGAACCAAAAACCCATGAAAATTGTGATGGTATACAACTGTCGGTGTTTTCAGATATTAATATGTTAATATTACTCAGTAGCACAAGAATGGGTAAATAAGTCTTTTCACCAATTGGCAGCATCATTATCTCTAAAAAACTTCTGGATTTCCAATACCCAGGAGAATCAGAAGAAACTGGATAGCTACACACCTTACGTTTGATGTGCTATATCTCTGGCCTTTAGATGACAATAAAATCACCTCATCATTACAAATAGGTATCATTTAGTGATTAAACATATCATTATTTTTTTTTAATGAATCATCTGCAAACCCATTTATTACATTAAAAAATTACTGGAGATGATGGAATTTTACTGTTTCTTTCTCTCTGTCTTTCTCTTTCCTGCAATCTTTGCAGAATACTTATTATTTCCATATGTTGTTTAAGATGTTACCTGAGTTTTAAGAACAAAATACCAGGATTATTTGTAGGGTAAGACCACTATTGGATAACACAAAAAGCAAAGACAGAAGCTAAATTTTTGTATGTGTTTATAATTCTAATCAACAGCATGGTTTTATTATTTGAAACATTGGGATAACACTGTTTCTGAACAATGGAAATGCAGATGAAGAGAGACAGGTAGAATAAAGGACATCCGTACAGATAAAAGTGCCAACGATTGACTGGTGGTGTACATGCCAGATTGTATAGCCTTCCAAAATAAAAGAAGGAAAAACAGAAAGTAAATATTTTCTACGATACACTAAGTAGCATCAAATTGCATGTACTCATGCTGGCTGAAAATAATTCAGCAACATCAAGTTCAGCTTTCACGATGACAAATATTTTTATTTTGCTGTACTTTCAATTGAAAATACTTAGAAAATTAGCCTATGCTAGCAAGTCTCCTCACTTTTCCAATTTATGGCCTCATTACTGTCATTATTCACACTGATGAGCAGTTACGTAAACTGGCTCATTTTTTGTCATCTGAAAGACTTGCGCCACTGTTTCACAATATGAATAGGGGGCTTGCCGTCTGACCCATAAGAGCTAGGTTGGCTTGGCTTCAGTGCACATTTGCAAATGTTACTTCCATATGAATAAAAGTTGTGGGATCAGATTTATTCCTGGGAGGGGAAAAGGGGCAGAGATTACCAGGAACGTGATTCAAATAAGCAATCTTTATAGTTCAGAAATATTCCCTGTTTTTATAATGTTCCACAACAGTTTTTGATGGGCTTTATTTCTTTTTAAATAAACAAATTACCCTCTAAAATATTGACTTTGCTGCCCATGAATGGAAGTGACAAGGCACTGGAGCTCATGCCAAACATTTCAGCCCTCTTGGGCCTGAAGGGAGATCTGTCCTCCTTCCCCATTTGCAGGTAGGAACATGAGCCAGAGACTATCCAAAGTCTTTAGAGGAGCTCCCATTAACTTCTGAAGAGAATAAGTGGTGGTTTATGTTTATGTCTTGCTAATTCTGAAATGTGATATGTATCCATTTGTTGTTTTTAGTTATTTTCTGATTTCTAAATTACTGTGTCAGCATCTCCTGAATATAAGCAGTTTTTAAAAAATGCTACCATGGACAGAGGCACTTGACTGTTTCATTATTTCAAATGTACTTACCATTTTGACAGTGGAAAAGAATCACTTTGTCTGGATAATAACATTTGTTCAAAACAATCATGAAGGGACATGTTGGTGTTGGTTTGAATAGGATACTACCCTCAAATATAGCGAAACAGGATAATGATCTCCTCAGGAGCAATAGTGCTACCGGTGTTATATTAAATAGGATGTCAGATAATAATCTCCACAGGAGATGTCTTTTGCTATAGACATATTAAACACTAGTTTTTCATTTTGTTCTGGTTCAGAGTGCTGCATTTTTAGCATCTACTTGCAAGAGAAAAAGAGAATAATCTCATATATGGCATATGACAGTTCAGACTGTGTGTAATAGTGCAGCTATCTACAGCATCATATTGTGAAGTGAAAAGAAAATATAAACACTAAGTTAAATTAGTGTAAGACTGCATAGTAAAGATGAAAAAGCATGCCTCAAGCCTGCTTCTGTCAGTTATTTGCCATCTGTAATCCAAGCGACAGTTCTTGCTGCATAACAGGCCAATTCTAGCTCTGAGGCAATGGGAAAGGCTCAGTCTCATGAGTGTTCGTATTGTTAATTAACATGTTTCTTAGTATTAATATTTTTAAGAGATTGGTTATAGTTATTCTGCTTCTGCTTATGACAGATAGTTGTCTGTGGAGTCCAAGGCAGCTTGTATAGCTGCCTGTTACAAATATTCCTTTGAGGAGTTCCCTTTCTACATTGGAAATGCTTTCCCCATTTGACTGTTCAGCTTGTAATTATGCCATTTTTATTCTGAAACAAGCATACTCCTCAACAAGGCAGAGTCAGAAGTTTTTCTCGTGAAATATAAAATTGTTTTTCTCCTCCCATTGTCTTTTGCTTATGGACTCTTGAGAATGTTCTCTTACTAAATTCTATGATCTTGCTCAGAAGCTGTCATTGGGAGGGAAGTTTGTCAAGTCCTGAAATCACTGCCTTTTGGATGGGGTTGCTAGGTTGTGCTTCTACCTGCACTATGCTGTAGCACTTTGTGAACTTCTTAAGTTCTTGATGTACTTAAAGAAATTATTTCTTTTTCTCTTCATTAGCCCATAAGCAAGAGGAAAAAAATATTACTGCCTCTTTCTCAAGGACTGATATTAATGAGAATCCTGTTGTATACATTAAGTGTTTTGTGAAATGGTCAAATGACCTGTTTCACTGTTTTAAAATTTCATCCTTTAGACTTGTCCCGGCCTCTGTATCTGGAGAAAATTGCCAATTAAAAAAAGATAGCAGGCAGCTGCTGAGGGTATGTGGTATGCACTTATTTAGTTACAGTCCAGAAAAATTTTAGATGCTAGAAATAATCAAATGAGGTTGAATTGACTTAATTACATTTTCTTACTACTATCTGCTTCTTCCCATCTTCGTAATCTCCTATCATCAATCTCACTGCATTCAGTTTGAAACTGCATCTTACAGTATCTTCTTCATCTTACAATATATTTTTCACAGTTATGCCACTTTTCCTATGTGCATCCCAGTGCAAGAGGAAGGTCTTAAACTCTAATTCACAAAGAGTTTTTTCCTTTTGTTTAAGCAAATCCTCCTTCCTAGGCACTACTGTAATACAAATAGTAGTATCAAATAGCAAAGTGTTCTTATGTATTAGAGAGAAAAGGCTAGTGATAAATGCTTTTATTTGTCTGAAGACAAGTTTGGATGTGTCAGAGAAAAGTGACGCTATGCCTGAAGACAGTTCCTCAGTTAGATCCCAGTGTTGGTCATCTCAACTCCTTCTGTCCTATCACCAACCTCAGTAACAAATAACTCAGCTCTGTATCTGTCACTGCTTCTGTCATTTCCTTGTGCCAGTTGGCTGTAAGAGGTGTTTTAACAATTTGCAACTGGGCACATGTTGATCAAGGTGTTTTAAATGTGTCTAGTGGCTTGGAGTGCTTCTATATTGTGATTGAGCAACTTTGGTGGGGACTGGTTTTCAGAAGGGGGTATGTTTTCTGAAATCTGCCTTGTTAAGATTTCTTGGGATAGACATCTAGCCTCTGTTTTTAAGCTTTAGCTTTAGAGAGAGGAAGCTTTCATTATTTACTGAATTCAGTGCTGAATAGTCCAGCTGCCCTCACAGTCATGTGGCTTTTCAGTCCTCCAGGCCTTTTATAGCTGGAAAGGTCATAAGCATTTTCAGAAAGATGAGGGTCTGTTGGTCCAGGGATGCATGCCTAATCTTGATGAATAAGCTGGGAAGCATTAAGAAAATTATCACAAGAACAGTTACATGAAGGTCTACAAATAATGATACAGTTGTTGCTTTGTACTATACTGGTCACTTCCCTTTCTAAGCATCTCACCCTTGTTAGGCAGTGGTTAGCTTCTGTAAGTCTGATGGCAGTGAGGTTGAAAAAGGGCAAAGCTGCTCTCTGACAAACTTTGACTTTTTGATTAGGTCTCATATATCCTTAAAAAAAATTCTAGAAACAGTTTCCCTAAGGCTCTTAAATTTTTTTTCACCTACAGAACAGTTAAGTGAATACTGATGTGATTTTTTAGAGCTGCCTTTTAAATCTGTCTCAGATACCTTTTACTTTTCAATAATTTCTGCAAGTATAGGCGATTTTGAAAAAGCAAGTCGCAGAAGAGGTTACACTTTTCCCAGTAACCTTGGAAAAGGTGAACGAGTTAGCTTTGAAAAAGACATGGTATTTGGAAAAAGAATGAAAACTAAAAAATGAAAAATACCTAGCAGCCTGATAGTCTTTTACATCCTGTGAGAGAGGAAAATATAGGAATGAAATTTTGACATTTGTTTCACTTTTTTATTGAATTTAGAAGAAAAAACAATCCCCTCCAAAATGGCAATAAGTACTGATACAGGAAAAAAAAGACTTTTGTGAAAAAAAAAATCTGGGGTAAAAGAATGTTCACCCTGATTACATGTCAGCTTGAAATCGGAAAAAAAGTAGTAAATATGTCAGCATTTCTTAGGCTGTGGTTCTGACTTAGATTGAGACCTCTGCTGCAGTGTTGCTTGATTAGCTGGTTTGTGCCAGTAGCTTAAGGTTAGGGAGCCAATTCAGTGTATTTGTTTAGGAGAAACAGGAAATAATGTTAAATCAGACTCAGTTTTTCCTAGTCCTCTGGCGTTTTGCTAGGAAACTGCTGTTGGAGTGTCCAATCCAATCCCCACCTAACTCAGGAGTTAGTTCAGCATGACAGCTCCTGGAGTTCTCTGTCACTCTGAAATGGCAGATAAATTTGGGATAGAGGTAATCTTAGCTAAGTTTGCTGGAGATATTAGGTGACCTGGGCTCCCTCCGCAATCAATGAAGTGCTTAGATGAACCAATCCAGAGAGATTCATCCCTGGCTGTCTCATGAGTCAACTTCTGGAGATACCAGTCTGAATGGAACAAAAAAGAAGTCTAGGTGACTAGTTTAGACAAAATACTTGAGTTTTAGATGGATAAAGTCAGATGATTCTTCCTTCTGTTGTTTATGTAAGTAATTTAAAATTTCCACTAGCCTCACTGCAACTGCTCTTGGACTTAGCCCTGTATGTTGGCACAGCAGTGGCGGCGGCAGCAGCAGCAGAACAGTGGTTGATTGGAATGTGTCACTTGCTTAACACTTAGACAGGAATATGGATATGTTAAGATATGTGGATATATTTAGGTGCTGTCATAATCCAGGTGTAATATGCAGTGTTTCCATTAAATGTGCTTTAAAGCTGAAAGCTTAAAAAAGCAATGTGAATATCACTGAATGTTCTAAAAAGCCTTTTCTGCTATTTAAGAAAATATTTCTAGGTATTTCTTTGAATTCCTTAGAAGGTGTTACAATTGGGTATTTATCGCAAGACTGAGCAAAATATATCAAAACCCGGTCTGAAAGGCAGTACTACAAGCATGAAAATACCAGTCTGGTTGTTCCAGTTTCACTATTCTGTACTAACAATTATAAAAGTGCATCCAATAGAGTGCAGTACTGTACTTCAGTCTGTAAATTTAAAAATACTCTGTGGAAAGGTTTCTGAATTCTTTGTAACTCTGCAGTGTAGAACAGTTCTGTGCCATGTATTTCATTGCGTTACACTGAGTAAAAAAATATAATTTGAAGATAATGTGCATCCTGTCTTGTAAAGTATTTTGGATGTTTTCTGTGAAAAAATGCTATTGAGGTATTGCATACTCTTGTAAATATATTGGGGATTTTAACCCATTGTATTAGATCTTGATGAGGTATTATGAAAGAATTGTGGCATATTTGCAATATTTCATTTTGGAAATTAACTAGTCTTACGATACCTGAGGAAAAAGGTAACATGCAGGAGAGCACTAGGTAGTATCATGTTGTTAGGAGCCCAACGTGCAACGTGCTTAGTGGTACCTTTGGAAAAACTTGGTTACTGTCTGTGACACAACATAGGCATTCATCTTCACCTACGGATGCCCAATCACTTTGGAAAATTTGGAACTTTTTTTTTTTCAATTTTGAGTAATATTTAAAACATTTTCTCATTCATGCATTTATATTAGAGTCTCTATGAACAAAATGAAGTAACTTGTATGTCCATGTGCTTCCATCTGCCTTATACTGAAAGATCTTCTTTTCAATGTTAATTGGCCTAAACTAGAAGGTAGTATCTATGCACAAGTGTCAGCTTATACAGTTTGCCATTTTAGCAGGTGTGCATGTGTGCCCTGTATGTGACATAATAGATAGCTGTATTTTTTCAGAACTGAGTCAGACTGATGTAATGTGTAAGAATATCTAGACCAAACTTCTGTATGACAACTTTGGCTTTTATTTATAATTAAATACTGGATCTCACAAAAAATGCCAAGGTAGTTATTTGAGAGACAGAAGATCTCTAACCACAGGAGGACAGCACGTACAGCAGATAGCAACCTTCTTTTTGGTGAATGTACTGCTCCTAGGAGTTTAGACTGAAATATAGTCCATCTATTATGTCAAAAATTGGTAGATTTATACCAAAAATGTACTTCTGAAGTTAAAACATAGCAGTGTTTAGATTCTGTATAGAAATATAGGAATTGTGTGACTATGCCAAAAAGGATATTTTATTTTTCCTATGAAGATACTGCAAAGGTACCTCACTTTAAACAGAAGACCTGACGATACTGTATACAGTTGGTGTACTTCAAATGAGTATTCCACAGCATATTGAAAGTGCTAGTCTCTTTTATGTTAAGGAATCAGAGATTATCCTGATAGAGCTAATTTCTAGAGAATCTGGGCCAAGGATTTCTGAGTTCAACTACTGAAAAATCATCAGCCTTGCGGGACTACTCAGTAACTCCAGAAGGGCTTGTTGTAAGACACCTTGATTGTTGAGAGCCAGATCTAAAGACAACCAAAGTCATGGAAGGATCTTCATTAGCTTTAGTGTTTAAAGCAGAGCAACAGTTATTTGACTACAAAGAAGTATTGGCTATTTTCATTTTTTATTAAGAAATCTGAAAAAGAATATCTGTCAATAATTTCTACACTCTTCAGAAAGAGATAAGGGGATGAGTGTATAAAGTCTTCATATCAATTTGCACAAAAATGATTTCTCTTAAACTCATGCAAATGTTGCTGCCCAGTGTGGCGGTTAGGTGTGCTTGTTGCTCTGTTGTCATCGTCATCTACAGGCTCTGTGGTGGTCTTGAGAATCAGTTTTTAATTGCTGTGAAATGCAGTTTCACATATGAGAGGACTGGATGTGGTTGGTCATCTCCCTTGGGCTGAGGGAATTTCGACCACTTCCTGACTGTCAATTGCTTCAACAGATGTTAAACCCAGAGGCATCCCAAGTACATGAAATCTAACAGGTTTCTCTTAACATCTTTTGTCAAAATGCTCTTCGCCTACATCATGTTAAAGGCTGAACATTAATTGTATGACAGCTGAGGAGATGTACAAAACCAAAGAATGATGTGTGTTCGAAACATGGCTGCTGTTTTAGTGCAGTCACAAGCAGTATTGGGTTTCCAAGTAAACATGAAGGATTTCTGTATGCTGCTGCTGTGTGATGGACAGAGGCATCTAGTCTTCTTAGAAGGTCTGTATTAAGCTGTTTACCAGATTCCCTCTAAGTTTTATTAATCTCTTCACCTGAAGCTATTATGAAATTTTCACATGCCTCTTTTCTATCTGTCATTGTTTCAGAACAACAAAAATGTTATCCTGCCTTCTAATTTTGCTGTGTGAATCACTTGTTTTGGTAGACTAAAGTTTAGAGGCTTGCTTCTTTTCTGTTCTTTTCTGTTCTTTTACACATGGGTAGTTCCAGTATAATTATTTCCTGCTTTGCATCAGTGTCAAGTGAAAGAAATACCAGACTGGGGCTGTGAATGTTATGTATCAAACAACACTAGGTGCATTCTGCAGTTAAAGCTGGTCAGGAATTTTTTTATAATGCATTCTTTTTTTCTTTCTTCCTTTAAGAAATGTTTTTCAAAGATTTTCTGTTTTGACATACTCCAGTAAAATGAAACCTGGTTCCTGCTGGTCCAATGGGCAGATCGTGGATCCAGGGATTGTGGGGGGAGCCTGGGAGCCCTTGGAAATAAGGACTCCTTGCACCCACATTTCCTGCTGTAGTCCCAAACATGCAGGAGCGAGCTCTCAGTTCTGCAGAAGGGATCCTCGGGATCTAGAAAACATGGATTTGGCTGAGATCTGTGGGCTCCCTTCTGCAGAATTGAATGATGTTGCTTTTGCCATGTTTCCCAAGGCCTTTGGTGTCTCACTGTTGGATAGAGAATTGAGAAATGTTCAGAACCCCACAAGGATTGGGATGCTTGAGCTTCTTACAGGCATAATTTTCTAGCTGGTAGTCATGACAGAAATAATGAATAATCAGAAGTATAGAAGATGAAGTAGTTAAGCTAAGCCAGAAGGGATCTCTGAGCATAGAAGATGGGTCTATTAATTCAGTTTATTTAAAAACATCTTTTAAAAAGTGGTTATTTCAAAGCATTTTCTTCCTCTTGGGCAAGGCCTTTCAAAATTGATCTTTTTGACATTTCACAGATATGGCATTTAATGGAACAGAAAATCTTTTTAACAGCTCTGCTTCTAGTGACAGAGGACTGTGTTTGTCTTCTCAGTCAATGCCATGCAAGTTCTCTGCCTGAGTTAAGTTGATAGAACCTGAACTTTAATCAGATGATTTTTTTTCCTGTACTCCATTACAGTATTTTACTCTGCAGGTGATTCAACCATGCATTTGTTACATTGTCCCTAAGGTTCACTCTCGATAGTTCTTGACATGAACATTATCAACAGTCAGCTGCAGTGATGAGTGAGAGAAATTATGGGTTAACACATATTTTAAGAGGAAGATACTCCATTACCTGGAGATTTCCTGATTTTTGCAGGTATTAATTTTAAGCTCGGTATTTCAACAGTGAACATACAACAATGCTCTCCTTTTCAGAGAAAAGCATGACTGCTTGATTTTTATGGTAACTTTTTATATGTTATAAAATAAAACACTTCAATAAACCTATTCTCTTTCATAAGCAAAGAAGCTGGAGGAACTTGGGTTCATTTTATTTTTTGTTCAGGACATTATTCTTTTGGCTTTTATGTCAACTTCTAAAAATCCATTGATGTATGGGTATGGTTATAGCTCTAATTAAAGACCTGGACTGGAGGAGTTATCCAGGTGTTTACTTGCCATTTTTCAAGAATGTCGTTGAGTGGCCACTGCTAGAGGGCCGCACTGAGACTTCCCTTCAGCCAACATAGTCAATGTACATACATAAAACGGTGGCATGTACAGTGATATTTGGGCACCAAATACCAGGAGGGATCTAGTGTGTCTAAGTGGTGCAATGATGTATTCAGAGTAACATCACCATTCTAGGGAAGCAGAATAATAAATACAATGCTTTGTCAGTGAAAACCTTCTGCAAAGACTTATTCTCTCCTCTGGAGCTCCAAGGAAGGTGTCTGCTTGTACTGTACTGTTCACTTCTGTAATGACATCAGGGTTTAGCATCAGTGTCTCTCCTCTCTTAGTCTGATTTATTTTCAAAACTGCATGGAATGCATTGTGGTGCAAACTGGGAAGAAGTTCAATAGTTTGTTCTGTTGAATCAATCCAAGTATATTTTATTGAGTATTGCAGCCTCTGATTGTCTTTCTTACACAGCTGTTACACTGATGCCAGAGAGCTTTTTCTTGGATGAGTGGGGAGAAATAAGCCTATTGCACTAGTGAGGGAGACCCATAAATCCCTGTCTATTTCTAAAAGCTAGTTCAGCCTCTGCTCCCAGACAGGCTGTGGCCCCATGCATTAGAGAAAGTACAGTGTCAGGTTAAAAATTGGCATTCTGCAGAGCACACCCAAAGTCAATAAATGGACTTTAATTTTTAAAGGTAAAAATGTAATATTAGTAGTGGTTGGCTCCTCAGTTTCTGGAATGTTGTGAAAACCATAAAATCAGTTAAACTGAAAGGGGAATACTTTAAAACTTGCTTCCAAAACTCAGTGACATTTCATACCAGGTTCATATTTATGCTTTTATGAGTAAGAAGGTATAATTCTTTAAAAAAAAAAAAAAAGGCAACTAACCAAAAAACCAAAAACAACCACCCAAAAAACCTTGCACAAATGGCCAGTTCCTCAGTAGGAAGAGATGTACATAGTACTTTCGAGTTCAATGAAGCTTTGAAAATTTTTGGAAGTTCAGAACTGGTTCAATAAATTGTAGTCTCTGGAATGGGCTTATATGTATATCAGTATCCGTGTTATTATCCCCATTTTGTTTATTTTCTTGGTAGTTCAGATATATCTTTTTATATTAATGAAGATTAGTTTTATTGTGACCTTCATCTTTCAAAAAGATTATTTTGCATTTAATTAGGAAAAAAAGATGTGTAAATAGTCTTTTTAATGAACTGGTAGGGAAGACCATATTGGAGTTCATAACCAACAATGGATTTTAGCATTCCCTTGTCTTTGGGGGATTCATTGCACCTTTAACCTAAAAGATGTAAATGCTATGAAATTAGTAATGCGAGGTTTTGAATCAGAAAAAATGAACCATATCTAGTTGAACCACAAAATATCTACATTGTTGGAAGGCTGGCATTATCAAAAGAAAACCAGATTTTTTTAAAATTCATTTTAATCTCATCAGTCATGTTGCAGCAAGAAATGCAAATATTCGTATACTACAGATTGAGACTGCTCAGAAGTGTTCTGACAATCTGTTATGTTTTGAGTGATGTTTGAACCCTATCACTTGGGGTTTTTTTGTTTTGGTTTTTTTTATGACTATAAAAAACCACTACTCGTCTCTGTCACATGCTATACAGGATAAAAAGCCTTTCAGTTTTCTTAACAAGAATCAGACGGCCAGGGTGCTGCTGGAACGCAGAGAATATGCCACTGTCTGTTCAAAGTACAGCTTAATGAGCCAGACTAAACACACTGGACAATAGAGCTGTGGGGGGAAAGGGCTTCTCATGGATCTATGGATCAGCTGCAGCTTTAACATCTAACTAGTTTCATTTTTCATCTTTACAAGTTCCATTTCCCTGTTTTGTTGGTATAAACTACATTTCAATGAGCGGACTTTCCTGCCTAGGTGACGGTATTGTGTGCTTTGAAAAAGGATATCGTGGATTATGCTAGAAATAATTTCTGTGTTTCTTTTTTCTCTCATAGTCACGACCTATTCCCTCACACCTTACTTCAGCAGTTGCAGAGAGTATCCTGGCTTCCGCCTGTGAGAGTGAAAGCAGAAATGCTGCAAAAAGGATGCGGTTGGATAGACAGCAGGTACTGTGTTGTTTGGGGGTCTACCACATCCATATTTATAAATGTACCGGACTCATTTACAAGGATGCCATGCAGAAGGGTGGTGCAATCCCTTATATGTTTCTTGCTAGCAAGAATAATTAAAATACAAAAGCTGTAGTTCTTTAAATGAATACACAAGCATGTCTTTGTCTATATTTACATAAGCTGTATGAGGGTTTCTAGTACATATATAATGTCCAGCTGGATAAAGCTATATATTTGCTTTTTAAAGGTTGTAGACTTTGAGGGCAGGTTGTGTAATCTGCATACTAGAGTTTAAAGGGACAGAACATACAGTATATATAATATACATAAATAAGAGTAGCGATGCATGTATCCATGAGTCAGTGTGTTTACCTGTGCACATATTCTCTTCCAATATGTGTATGCATTTGTAAATACAAGGTGAAATAGTGTGTTTCTGAAAAAGCCTATTTACCTGAAACAGAAAAGTTACTGTCATATATACCAAAATGCTGTCAATTACCTTATTAGTGAGTTTTTAAAGCTCATATCATTTTTTTTCCTTAAGTGATTATTCACCTATTCTAGTGCGTGTTAGGATTTCACTATTTTTAATTTGCTGAGAACTGCATGTTCTCTTTCAATTTTTTTAAAATCAAACTGGTAGCTTGTTCCAGGCTTTGATTATTAGTTGCTTCACAGGTACAGTGAATGTCTAACATTCTTATTGCGAAGATGATTATGCTTTATTTCTCTTCACAATTTTCATAAAGTCAGATATCTCACTTGTTCCAAAATATGCCTCAGTCATGGTAGATGATCTTCTTTTGTGGAAAATAACATTTTTTAAAAGAACATTTTTCTTTTATACGTAATCATTGAGTTCTTTCTGGTCCTGCCCTAACTGAATAAAGGTTCCTACTACTATCCTTAGAACTTTGATAGCTTAGGAGCTGAGAGTGGATATTGCTATTTCTTTTTGCTGTTAGATTTTTTTATAGTATTGTCATAATTGCGGTACATTTGCCTCAAGATTTACAAACCACATGGGATGTCAAAGTACTGTAATGTTAAGTATGGCTTAGTTTAGAAGTGGTTCTCATCCAAATTGTCCACGTTCTGTATTCTCTCATTTGTTCTCTGATTTTTCAGTAACAATTAAAAAACAAAAAAAAAAGCTACTAAGTTGATGTGCTTACCCCAGGGAGAACTAGAAGAGACTTGTACAAACTTCAGTTGCTTTCATTTCCCTGGCTGGAGACTAACCTGCCCTTGGTAACCACAAAATTAGTGGCTCAGTTCCTTGGCCCAGCCAGGGTGAGGCAGAGTTTTCAAGTTACTTAGATGAGTGTCCCATAATGCTCTTGAGGGAGCCGTAAAGCTGTTTAAAGAAAAACAATTTTAAAACTGTAGACAGAAGTAAAAAAGCTTATTAATAGCATTTTTCTTTCTTTTAGTTGTGGTGTTACTGTCACAGAAGGATTTGCTAGAAGTTATGGTTGAGGGGAGAGGTATGCCTTTACTTTTCCTAGCAGAATTCAAAAATCTGCAGGCAGAATGGCTTCAAACTGATCATCTTAATTACAGTTGTGAGGTTAAAATAGTAAAGTTGCCTACAAAGGACAGGTGTTGGGTTCTGCTTCCTTCAGCTCCCTCCTCTTTTGGCAGCGAGTCTGGGAATACTGTGGAGACAGTTGCAAATAGCACCAGCCATTTGATTCGGCAAGCAGTAAATTAGCTGGGTTGATGTAGCTTTGGTGCTTGCAAAACTATTTGTGAATTCCGGATAGATTTGCTGAGTAGTTTTGGCTGGAAAAAAATATGGGAATGTGTGTTAGGTAGCTTCATAGAACTTCTAGTGAGAAATTTACCCTGCAGGGCAGAATAGTTAAGTCATTAGAGAAGTAGAAAACCTTGGTTCTAGCCCCAGTTCCATTGAATTTTAATTATTTATTCCAAGTACGTGACATTAGCAAAGTAGATTGAGAGTAAAGCATTCCAGAATATTTCTGAGTGGGGTGTTTACTACATGCTACTGTGCCCAGTTCTTATGCTGAGATGGGAAGTGGCCCTCTGTCCACAGTTTCAGGGAGAGTGCCTTACAGATAAAAGAGCTCTATCCTTCTCATCTTCCTATCTTTTCCTTTTGCTTACTTTTACATTTCCTTCACTTTTTTTTTTACATATATCCAAAATGAAATATTTTTGTTGGATTTTCTTCTTAAACAGAGAAAGGTTGAAAAAATTCAGTTCAGCGTGTTGGTTTTGCTGTTCCATAGCTCAAAAAAAAATTAAAAAGGCAGCCTTGTTTTCTTGTTAACATGGCTCTACTTTTACTTTTTAAATGTAAATTTCCAAACCTGGGCATTACACCAGTGGGTGGAATCAGGCTTTGAGGACCCTTCAGTGGAAACTTGGGAGGAGGAAGAGGAAAGGGGAAATAAGATTTGAATAATGAAAATTACCACTTCATAAAATGTATCAAGAGATCTTCTAATGGAGGACAAGCATTAGACAGTCCTGGAAGGTAGATTTTTAAGAGGATCTGGTAAGAGCACTCATTCAGCACTTCTTCTCAGAGCTGAATGGAAGCGTTGCATTAAAGCTGCTTTATTCCTGCACACAGCAAACTGAAGGTCTGCCTTTTATTCTCCAGAGGGGTGATCTGCCTCAAAGTGAGGTGTAATTTGCATCCCCACCACTACCTTTTTCAGAATATTACCCATAAAATGTGAATGTATTAAGAACACAATGAGTGTTATGCCCAGTCCTGAAGCTGAGACAAAACTTCAGAAGCGTTGATCATGCTCATGACTATTAGCTGTTCCTTTCACAAGTATTAAATGTGAAGGGCTGGCTTTATATACTTATAATCATATGCACAGTTTTGTTATCTCTTCAAAAGAAACCTCTCCAATTGCGTGTGTGTGTCTGTGCACACACAAATACTGCATCTTATGAATTACTTTCCAGAAGTATTTCTGATAGCTGCAGTGCTTAATATAGGCATGATCTAGTGATATTAAGTCTGATAAAAGTTAAGTCTGAAGCAGGAAGAACTCATCCTTCTGCCTATAAGCCTCAAATACCACTATGTGATCTTTGTATTTCGTAACTCAAGGCTGAAAATTTCTGCCTGCAAAAATCCAATTTTAAAGTAAATTAATGAAAACTGGTCTCATTGGCATCAATTACTTATTTTCAAAATTAGTTTTTGTCACGCCAGTAATTTATTTCATAACAGGAAACTCAATGTGATCTTGTCTGTCAGGAAACAGTAACTTCCCATAGTTTTTGCAACTGCAACAATAAAAGCATCGACAGTTTCTGAGACTTCTCTGTAAGGAATATAAATGTGTTTACCAGGTCATGGTAGCTTGGACTATAATGCTTTGGCTGACTGTGTTAGATATTACTCAAGTACTCTCTTTAGCTTCAGTGCTTTTTCATTATCTTGAGATCAAACTCTGTCGGTTGGCCTATAGCTTAAGTTCCAAGAAATTACATATTTGGTACCTATTATCTGACGGAAGAGTTCTGTTGCTTCTATTTTTTTATTCTGCCTGATATTAAAAATAATTTATTCCCTTGTACAAACTTTGTAGATTTATATATTGAAATTGTATAGATTTACCGATACTACTGCCAAACGGTGACGTGCTCATGACACTGGGCTGGATTTGGTTGATATTTCCACAGTCCAGATCAGGCAGTGGCTACAGAGGCAGTGCAGAACTTTTGTGTTGTTCCCCAAATCATCTCTGCTGAGTCTGGATACTGAAAAAGGGTAACCCCAGTCTTGAATTTTGAGGACTTTTTTCATCACGGCTGACAAAAAATGTAGAAACAATAACTGGATTGAACTTCTATGACTTGCTTCTGTCAGAGATGGAAGAGGCATTATCTGAATCCTTAAGATCTCTTGTGCTTCTGAGTGATACCTTGGGATGCTCTTCTGGGTTAATCTGTCAAGATCTTTATTATATTTCTAGCAATGTTCAGTGTGAAGCAGTTGCACTGAAGTAGAGGTTCTGGACTACTATCAACAAGGGAGCCATGAAATGAATTAAGTAGAGCTAAAATACAGCCTTTTTACATGCGTTCATTACATTTGGTGAACAGGATGCCTTCTTTTGTTGTGTCCTTCACTTTACAAACCAAATTGTGTCTTAGTTGGGCAAAGGAAGAATGGTTGAATAAGTAGAAAAATCTGGAAAAAGTCATGCAGTCATTACTGTCCTGGGCAGTGAACAGAGGTTGGGATGACTGTTTTGTGGGCTGCAGCTGCAGAGGTCTTGGCTCTATGGCTCTGCTTGTTGTCAGTCGGAGAAATGGAAGTTTTGTTTTAAGAGTTTAACTGTTAGTCTCTGCTTCTTCCAAACAGGTGTATGTGTGGTGTAGTTTATGTAAAACCTTATCATAAAGCAGCCTGGAGCAGTGTTGGGCTGTGGTACTCTGTGGAAGGTGGAGGTAGATTTGTTTTGTTACTGTCCTGTTACTGACCAATAAAAATTCTTCAAGGGAAGATCTAAGAGGAAATAGTAGTTTTTATATATTAGCATGTGAGAGGATCTGTGCCTTCTTTGAGGAAGCTGAAAAGGTGAAATCTTCCATTGGAAAAGCAAGACCAATATTAGGAAAGCATTGCCTTCACCCTTATTTGGACACAAGTGTTTTTTACAACAGCTGCCTTTTGCTTCATTGTTTTATTGTTTAGAATTGATTCTTTTTGCATGCTGTCATGCTGCAAAATTTATGAATGAGCATTTTTTTCTTCTAATTGAAATAAGGTGTTTTTGGGGATCAAGACAAAATATGAGCACCTGGGAGCAAGGAGGGAGGATGAATATGGGAAAGCAGGAAAAGAACTGAATCATAGAATACTATGTCTGTAGAAGTGTATGAACCTTTTTACGGACATGTTGTCTGTAGTTAGCCAGATCATTTAGAAAATTGATGTAGCTTCATTGGCACCAGTTGTTTTGTACTAGTTAGGAATCTGGACCTCTGAGAATTCATTATTGTATTTGTAGGTAGGAGAGTAGTGGTCTTATATGACAGTGAAGCCAGCAGACTGGATTCTCTCCTGGACTCGGTCCATGTTATTTTAGCAGTTTGACCTCCATTTCAGTGAGTAGTGTCATTGAAGGGCTACTGTAGCATGCGGAGTTTTTTGGGTAGCCAAAGGAGTGACCTGTGTACACATCTGTCATCCTTATGCTCCAAGTAATTGGACATGCAATGTATGATTCTTTTGTAGTTACATAGCAAATGACAAGTCAAGCCCAAAGAGAGCTTAAGCTCAGAGGAAAATGAAAGTTATCTTACGTATCTCCCATCCTAACAAAGGCATTTCTCAGCCAGAGCTGGTGCTTTTTAAATCAGTAGGCTCTTCACAGAGTGCTTGTCAGTCAATATTTTATAGAATATGCATAAGAAAAAGGCTTTCTGCATTTTCATTTTTTTAGATGTGAATTTAAAGAGTACAGTTTCTTTTCATTCCAGAGACTAGCTGAAAATAACAATAGTCAGACAACTGTATGTATAGCCTGACAAAAGCGTTGTCCTCGTAGCTTCACTGCAGAGACATCAGAATAATACTTTTCTTCTAAAATTAATAATTTCTTTAATTCAAATTAATTCAACTATTCTTTACCACTATCTGCATGGCAAATGGGAGGAAATACAATGAAGCTATTAGGATATGTATACATCTCCATGTGCGCATGGGAGGCAATTTCCTTTTCACTGAACAAACCAGTTACACGCAGGCTAACTTTAATTCTTCACATGAGATCATATTTGGAGATGGCTGCAAGACAACTTTGCAGTTGCAGAAGTATTACGGACTTCATCTCTGTCTCTGCTTCGATGATTTCACTCTCTGCTAGGCATCTCAAAAAAGTTCCCTCAATACAAATGTTAAATCTCTTTTTTTTTTTTTTTATTCATAAGGTTAAAAGATGTGATGTAAGATTCGGATAAATAAGATTCGGATAAATGTGCAGGTTACATTTCTGAATCTTGTGTAAGCTACCAGTTTCTTTAATTGTAAAAGCTAAACTCAGTAGAAAAAAATCTTGGATTAAATGAGCTTTGCAAGTTGATAAGAGCAAGTCTATGCACTGTGCACAGACTTTCATGCACTATGATGCTATGAAGCAGTTCTTTATGATAAACACAGAATGCATTTTTAAGAAAGCTCTCGTCAAGATGACAAGCTAAAATTTTTTCTGTGCTGTGATTTGTAACCAGGCAAATTAAATATCAATAATGATCATGGTGGAGTGAAAGATAATATCTAACCTCCAAGGAACAGAAAGTTTAATGATCCCAGGTTTACACTGGAACATAAATGAACATAATTTGTAAATAGGCACTTTAAACACATTCTTCACCCCCATCCTAGTTTGGGGGATAAAAGGAAGGCAAATCTAAAGTTTTCGGTGCTTTAGTAGCATATGAATAAGGTGTTAAGAATATTGCAACATTTAGTAATTTTAACAATATTGCTTTTAACTGTTAGAGGAGTAGGAGTAGGTGGCTATTAGGTTTCTGACAAAGCAATTATGTCCTAGACAGATACGCTGGGAGCTGACCTGACATTTGCCTCTGGATAGTTGTCATAGCAGCAACTTGAATAGAGCAGCTTGATACAAGCGCCAGTTGCAGATTGGATACAGGTTCAGTGCTAATGTAATACATCTGAATATTAATAAAGGTGAAGAGGTACTGCCATTTGGAAATCACCACTACTGTGTTTCCTTCCATTTATATCTAATTCCTAAATGTTTGTTTTTAAAGAAATTGAGATTTGTAAGGAGATGTTAATGATCTGCCCCCATACAATTTTCTGGTGCCGTTTCTCTGCATGAAACAAGGGGGTTGACCTAAAGAAAGACTCTTCAAGCACAGTTTTATTAAAAAAAAAGAAAAAGTCTGGCTGTTGCAGACCAGGAGTAGTTTGTGTCTCTGTTAAGAAGGAAGGAAATTACTGGTGGACAAATTACAGGTAATTGTAAAACTGTTTTGAAGAAACTAATTAAAAATCTGAATTGCGGTGAGAACATGAACCTCCATTTCAGGATCACTGTATCTGGCTTTCAGCCATGGAGGGGAAGAGACCTTTAAATCTTCATACTTGAGGACAGAGAATTTGTGTTTCAGCTGTGTCACTAATGCACATCTAAATCTTGACACACTGAGCAGTTATTTCCTGTATTACCCTTCATACAGCAGGAAAGAAGGAAGAAGGATATATATTTGTGTCCCTGTCTGTATGTTGTTGTTGACTTTTCTCATCAATGCATACTGCAGCTTCCAGGAGGAAGGAAGAAACAAGTTGTAGGGTTCTAAGATGCTCTCTTTATTCTGTTGTTTATATTATGTAGGTTTGTATCAAGGGCAGATTTGGCAATATTGGTTACAGAGGAGAGAGTTATGCAAAAATATCTCCCAGTGGACACCGGAGAATGACCTGCTGAGGCGGTGCTTCTGTGGCAGAAAGCTGCAAATTCAGAGGGAGCGTGAAGGGCAGTTTTGTTTCAGGGAGATGGAATCCTTGCCACAGCTATTCAGTATGCAGGAAGAGTACATCAACTATACATCCTTGTTAGACATGGAGGAGAAAGCATCAGGCGTTTCCCTTCCTCTTGGGTTTCATAGACCCTAATTTGCTCTAGAGGTTGGGAAAGAAAAGGCACTTTGTCCATGCTGACCACAAGTGGCAGAAGTGAGGAGGGATGGGGCCATGTCCTCTCTCTGCTGTATATTTACACAAGACCTGAAAAATTCCAGCTCAAAATGATTTTCACTTCAGAATGGGAGGCTTGCCAAGTCTTCGATAATAGAAAAGAGCAAAGGGAAGCAGATAGTTCGCTTAATGTAAAGCAAACAAATAGAAATTGGAATCCCCAAAACCATAAGAGGCAAAAGTCACTTTAACTTGCAAAGAACTCAATGCCTCTTACACTACGGTAGCTTTATTAATAACAGCTTTTTGTATTCAGACATCTCATTGTGATTTGGTATTTAATAAGGATCGGGGTTATTCCTCTACTTCAATACTTCATACTTTTTTTATCTGTGTTCAAAATGACGACCAAGATGACTGTAACGTCCTTGGATACCCACATGCTGGTTTGCATTTCAGGCCTTATTCACTTCCATCATTTCCCCACCTAATGATTATTTTACTTCTGAGTTGGTCTTTGGTTTGCTTTTGTGGTTCCAAATGATACGCTTTAACCACTGAGGCACAAAATGTTATGCAGGCACCGTTTAGCTGCATGTGGATTATTGTCAAGAGATCAAATTATGTACTAGTATTGGGAAACTTAGCTTCCTACCCAGAATGCACTGGCCGTATTATCAAGGGGAGGAAAATAAGCAGTATGCATTGTAATTTTAAATCCTGCTGCCTTTCAAGTCAGTGGCAAAATTCCTGATTTCAGCAGTGCTGGAATAGGGTTCTGTTATTAGCAGATGCAGCTGGAAGGGACTGCCGAGAATCACAGGGCAACCCCCCTCACTCCACACTCCAGCCCAACCTACATTAAATTTGCTACATGTATTGGAAAGGAATATTGTGCAAGGCATGCAATTGCAAATGATTTCATGCCTTGGCTTTACAGTGAAGCCCTAAGGTGAGCAGCTAATTTTTCACCTCAACACAGAGATCATTAAATTAGAAAATGCTTTAGTTTTCCAAGCTCTTCTTGCTGAGCATTTGTGGTTGAATTTCAAGCTGCTGATTTCAGAGATGACTTTAAACACCCTGAACTGCAATAAGATCTTGAATGTGAAGTAAAATTGATGCCAATGTAAGTTTTCTGTTCTGGAGGTTGATAAAGCTGAAAGTTCAGAAATGGAGTGTCAGGTTATGTTTCATGGACAGGAACTTTTAAACAACCTTATCCCCTTTCCTACCATAGGTGGAATGAAAATGAAGCGGGACCAGAACAGCCTTCTTCCCTGGGTCTTTAATATCCATCTCCTGTCATGGAGGCAGGAATGAAAAGGCTGGTGGAAATATAGATAGAAAAGTTCTCTGCTCAGGCCCAAAGTGGAAGTTTTGGAGCCATGGCTTTTGTTCTTCCCGCTGTTGTGTTGAAAGCTTTTTACTTATCCTTCCCTTTTATATGTCAAGAATATATTAAATGTGAAGCATTTTCTTGCCTGTCAGATGTTTCTGTCATAGAGACAAGTATGTTAAAAGCAGGTTCTTGTTTTTTGTTTCCTATGTTTAGCTAATGACTTCATTGCACACACCCTCCTGCCTACAGCACAGGCAGGGAATAATGTTTCTGGTGAGTAAATCCCTGTTATCATGCAGAGTTTGGGCCAGTTTAAAGAAAACAATGCAAACCCAGCGTGCATGTGCAAACTCTTATTTTTCAAGAGTGGCATATTTCGGTTTTGATTAATGAATTAGTAGATTTAGAAGACTTTAAACAATCATAAATTGCTCCTAAATTCAAAGTATCAGTTCCACAATGGATTCAGATATATTCCTTGGTTAGAAAAGTGCGATTCTCTATGCAGAAAATATATGTAGAAGTGTATGCACAGACTGCTTATGTTTGGTAGCAGGAACATGATTGTGATTCAACAACTGGCTTGATGTCCCTAAACTAAATTTAGAAACATATTTTTCTAAGAAAAAACCAAAAAATATAATAAGCTGTGGGAGCAGGAGCTGAGTGAATTGCCTGGGAGCAGCACCAGCTGCTAAAGAGGCTAGACACAGGGCAAGGCAGCCAAGCAGGCTGTGGCCAGCAGCCCAGGCATTGTGCCAGAAGAATCCTCCCCTGAAATGAGAATATTTGGGGAACAGATTTGTACTGCAGTGCACGAATTTCATGCTTATTACTCATGATATTTCATATTAAGCTTCAGTTTTACTGTCTCCATTAATGAAGCAAATCAGAAACTGCATCCTCCAAAGGCCAGTCAAAGTTCATTTCTTTGTTTCTTCCAATGGCTTATGCTGCTCTGGTTTGATGATTGTGGAATCAAAAGGCCATAACCCAAAGCATCACTTCTTATCTACTGAATCTTTTAAAATACAGAACCCTCAGAGTACTGAAGCTAAAGGATGTGCACCAAGTTCTGTCAAAAATTTAGAGCAGGTCTTCTTCAGTAGCAAAACATTTTCTTTCTACTAAATAGTTTGAGACAGGGTGGGGAGGTCAGGGTTTTTTAAAAATACATTTTATTTTTAAAAGATTTTTTTTTTAAAACTGTAAAAGTCAAGTTGTACCTGAGGCAGTGTTCAAAACCAGGCATCCTGCATTAAATTCATAGAAAGAATTTTGGTTTTCACAAATATGCAGTTCAAGTTTTAACACAAATTTGAAATAAAATAATTAGTAATGAAATGTATCAAACACAGGGTAAAATAGCTTTAAAATATCTGAGCCTACTGTTGGAAACAAGAACCAGTCATTAAGCGCATGCAAAAAAGTAATTGCTCACTCTCTAACAGACAAGAAAACTGGGGTGTGTGTGTGGTGTTTGTTTGTTTGGTTTGGTTTGGTTTGGTTTAAAAGACAGCATCTGTAACTCCTGCTAGAATTTACCTGTGGAAGAGACATCATGCTGTAAATATGCCAAATATGCTGGAATCTCCAGCGTGCTTATTTTTTTCCTTTCCAAAGTAGAACACACAGACATTTTTAATTAGTTGAAATTGAGGAAGTTGATTCAACATTGACCTCAAATGCTTCATGTCTAGGCTATCATCTTCTGTTTCTAAATGAAGAAGAATTTCATTTAGAGTCTAATATAAAATGCTTTGGTCCATTCCCCCTGCCACAGAGTCTGATATATGTAATATTAAAAGAAAATGTGGGGCAGAAGAGAAATAGGGAAAAGCACTCAGAAGTCCAAATTATACCCCATAATTTTTCAATAAAGTCTTTTTGAGTAGTTGCATCTCCACACCCCAGTACTAGCAGGTGTATGGAAAGCTGTTTTGTGTCAAGAAAATATGCTGTCAGTGGTGGGAGTGATATCAGTTGTAATGCAGTAGATGAAGAGTCCTATAGTGGGAGGTTTAATTGTGTTGACCGCGATGATATTGTAGTAATAAATCTGCAACACTGGCACAAGCATTGCTCCAGTACTCCCACACATTTTCCCCTGCATGGTCCCTAAACATTTGATTCATGAGTTTAAGAATTTTCTCTGTTGATGCTCTGGTGCCACAGCCCTCCTGCACTGAATGGAGTAATGCTGATCTAGCCCATCACAGTCACTAAAAAATGACATGTTGGCAAGGGGGAACAGAAACGTCTCTCTCTATAGGTGTGCCTCACTGAGGTAATTTCCTAAGGACAGTACACATAAGTATGAAAAATGCAGAGAAAAATGCTGGATTGTGGTCACAAAAGTGGAGCTCCCTGAGGCATAGCAAGGCTTGTTCTGAATGAGAGGAATATACTGTGAAGGAGGAATTTCTCTCACTTTGCATCCTTCTGGTTCAGCAGTAAGTACTGCTATGCCTTTGTCATCATGCATCAGTTTCAGCAATACTTTGATTCATTCAGCACCATTACCTGCAGGCAAGACTGCTCTTGGGATGGGAAAAGATGACATTGTTTTCTTGCTGTTTATGTTGTTTCTGTTTGGAAGAAAGGTCAGATATTCAGACTCCTCCATTTGTACTGTCTATCAGTGAGGAAGCAGCAAAAATGATCAGCAGCCATGTTCTTCTGCAAGGTGCTGGCCACTGCAAAGAAATTGGCTTTGAAAGGACTAGAGGCGTTATGCAGCGACATAAGAATAAACATAACACAACCTGTACTTCATTTCCACTGAAGTTTTACTTTTATTTTCTTCAAATTTTTAGCTAATCAAATTTCTGCAGGGGCATCCTAGGCCCTGGAGTTCGTTACGCAGTGCTTCACTTTTGGGACCAGGCACATACCAAATCAGCTGCCTTAGGAGCAGGCTTAGCAAGCCTGCTCCCATGGTCCTGTGCCTTGAGCTAGCTTAGGCTGAGATCTGTGGAAGTGGCACAGGGAAGGAAAGGATCCTTTCATATTCTCTCTGGTCCCATCCTCTGTGGCAGGCTGAAGGAGTCAGTGATGCAGTCTCCCAAGGGTAACTGGCTTTCCTTTCAAGGAAAATGTTGGCAGAGAGTGGCTGGGAAGGTGCAAATAGAGGAAGTGAGGATTCTCAAGGTTGACTACTGAAACAAGGGCTAAATCAGTAATTTATCATAAGGCCCAAGGCAAGGGTCATGCTGTGCTGTTATTTAGGTCGGAGTTAAAATCTGCCTTTTTCTGCCTATCCTGAGAAGAAGAAATTCTGTATAAGACCAGGGCCTTAACAAATCTCTCTGCTGGTACAATGGGAGGGAGCAAAAGGTCCACCTGCCCTCTCTCCTCTGGTGTTCCTCTGCAGAACAGAACATGGTGGCCCTGAAGATTCTTCTGCTCTTTGCATGTCGCCTTTGTTCCATTGTCTGAATTTGGACCACTTTCTCCATGGGAAATGTCACATGTATTTTGTGAAATACGTTGTGAGCACATAGGAGTTTTGCCAAAACTCAGAGGCATTGGCACAGTTCACATATTCAAACCAGGTCCAGCTCTGCTTCCTACATGCCTGTAGCTGTTTGTGATCTGGTGCTGGCCATTGTTGGACACATTATTTAAAATTGCACAGAGGAAGTAATTGCTGTGCATACACTGCAGCGCACTATACAGTTTTGCACTATGCACCTGTCTCATATGTTGAGGCAACTTCCAATTAATAGCGGTGAAACCATTAGCTAACTAACTTTTTTTCATAAATTAAAATTCTCTAGACAAATAAAGAGCATGACTGTGTCCAATATAACTTATGAAACAGCTTATGAAAGGTGATAACTGCAACCTAAGACAAGAACAGCAGGAGCTATAGGGAAAATTAACTTGCAGGACACTTTCCATCATTAGTCTACCTCAAATGTGCTTGCTACATTGAGTTACACTTCTTAACATTCCTTTGTCCTGGAATAAAAAAAACACTCCAGGGAAAGTACGTAAAAAAATCAGCTACCTAGAACTTCACTAAAGAACAGTAAGTTTATCTCAAGTACCACAGGAAAAGATAAATGCTATCCTTTTCCATTTGGATAGAGAGATGTGGTCCTTTAGAAGAACCCAGTTTCTTTTTCCCCAGTGACTTTGCATCACGGTTATCTAAACTGTAGGAATAGCTCATCCATGCTCAACCAGCAGCACTAGTGACCTCTGAATGCTTGTGTTGCTCTTCTGCTCTCACAGTGGATAATGAACTGGCTAAAGCTGACAGGCTATGAAAAATGAACCCTCTGCTATGCTATTGCTCCAACAAAGTGATTCTCCGACAACTCCTTGCAACAGCCAGCTGAGCACCTTTTCCAGAAAAGTTTTGTGTTCTGCAGGTGAAGTGGCAGTAGTGAAAAAAAACAATACTCAAACACTACAATGTGAAAACACTAACCTTTTATTTAAGGTTAACATACCCATTCCAGTCTATAAATAATGTGTCATTCTATTATAAATGCAGAAGTCTGAGGTTCATTTTTCTCTCTTCTACACAATAGCACTTTTTATATTTTGATCTTCTTTTTCTGTGTCAGTTTCATGTTTTCATTTCTTGTTGAACACTGACTTGTGTCATTTTTGATGCCCGGTGGCAGCACTGATGCTGGCAGTTCATTTCAGTGTTAATAACCTGAAAGCAAAAGGAACCTACTGCCCTTCTAATCTGAAACTAGAGCATGGTGCTTTCTTTTCTTGGCTCTGTACCCTGTGTCAGGAGGACAGTTTGGAGGTCCTTGAACTTCTGGCGGGTAATTTAACACCTTGATAGACACTCTTCAAGTTCCCACATCACCATTGGCATTACAGGGAGTTTAGATGCCTAACTGAACTCTGTATTACACCTGATTTATCTCTGTTAGACTATATCAATATTTCCTCACTATCTAAAAAGTTATAATTTTTATCTAAAATATGAAAACCATTTTGATATCAGACTTCATAGCGAAATCGTCATTAATACCTAGACTTCTGGCAGTAGCATGCTCAATACAGTTGCACCTGCATGCTAGGAGCACATTTTCATATAAAGTTATATCTATGGCAGAAAATTCTGTGCTGAGACTGATGTGCTGTCCATGTAATGATGAGACGATAGACAGAAGCAAGGAGGGTGGGATACAGGGTATGCACTATTGGGTCACAGGCAAGGGAAAGGCAGCAATCTCCGGGTGTTTAAGAAGGGGACAACTTCTAGACCCTGCAATGGGAACCAAGAATCCCATGGCTCATCTTCCTTTAAACATCCTGCTCTGTGCAGATGATGATGGCCACTTACCCTGCCAGCTGCTTCTCTGCACAGGAGCCAGAAAACTCTAAGCTAGGACTGATGTATCTCCATGTAATGATGAGATGATAAACTCACAGCTAAAGCATGAATGTTTGGCTTAGCTGGAATACCCAGCTCCAGCTGAGCTACAAATTGACTAGTATGTCACACAAGAACAGGCTTTCTCATTTCTTTTACATACTTGATTTAAGTCAGTAAAAGTGAAGAAAATAATGCAGAGAAAGGGGTAGAGAAAAACATGGTCTAGATCTGATTACAAAGGGTGGGAAATAGAAAGCTGTGCAGTCCCCCAACTGTTCCTTACAAGAGGAGAAATAGTGTGCATGCCTGAGGACAGCAATTATGGCCCTCTTGGTTTCACTGCTAAGTCCACCCCTGAATTATCAAAACACTTCCCAATCTAAAGCATATCTGGCATGAGTTCTGTGATATTATTTAAACTTGCCTTAGTGTTTTGTTTTAGCCAGTTTGCTCCAATTTACTCTTAGTAGTTCTGGGAAAGACCTCAGGGGTCTTTCTGCTGGTTGTGCGTAGACCTCGTCCATAATTCTAGTGCCTTATCCTCAGACAAAGACCTGGAATGCTGCTTATAAAGGACAACTAAATTTAAAGGGGAAGGAATCTGTCCAGAGGTGCAATTATTTTTTAAACCTATCTGTCCTGGTGATTTTGTACAACAGGTTATGATACTGTCAATGGATGCATCACTTTAAGAATACTGTGACTAACCTGAGAGGTGGAGAAATACCCAGGTATAGATATATATAAAATATATATAGCTGTCTTGGAAAGTTATCAGAGAATATCTTTGCCCCTCAGATAAAATGTATCTGTGGTATGTTTTAAATATCCTCCTAAACAGACTATAAAGATTCTAGCAATTCAATTTTCAGGTTTCAGCTATGGGCCTGGTGTGATGAGTTGAAATCTCAGGTAGATGTTAATTTTCAATTGATAGTCCCTGAGTACAGAGACTGGAAATTTTGTAGAACTTCATTCAAAACCGTTCTGAGGTATGAAAGCATGATGCAGCACAGCAAACAGGTCACATGAATTAACTTTTCTGTGCACAAATTCATCAGGGAACCTGTAGCAAATGCCTGGCTTTTCTTATTGTGAGTACTGAAGATCTGCTGACTTCAACTGTAAAATCTGGGTTTTGGTCACCGTGTTGAAAGAGAAATAAGGCTTTCTGGGGAAGGTAGTATCTTTTATTAGATCAGCTTTTGGGCACTGAAGTGGTCTAGGAAAAGGTGTTACCTTTTTCAAACCTTACTTTGCCTCCATGCTTAGATCACAGCTGGAAGAGCATCTCCTACAATATTAAAAGATGTTGTCCTTTTAAAAGACTCTAAATATTCAGTACTTTATAAACGAAGGTCAGCCAGTGCAAAGGACTACTGTGAAGCTTCATTTGGATTTCAAACTCAGTGAATTATGTAGATCTATTTAATTTTGTTCAGGCCTCCCTAGTCTTGAGCTGGTTTTTAGTGAGTAGTAATCCCAACACAAACCTTAGCAACTGGAGAGGGGAGAAAGAATGTGCAATGGAAACCAAAACTGAAGTGAAAACTCACATCCATCATTTGCAGAAATACCATTTCCACCATCGCTAAGCACCCTGAGTCAACAGCCTTACTGCAGTGTTAAAGGAAAATTTAGCCTACTGTGATGTGCCAAAATAATGTTTAGCTGTCTAGGCTTCCAGGATATTGGTCATAAAATTAAAAGCTGGGTCAAACACTAGGGAATGAATATAATGTCATTGAAGCTAATAAAAGATCCAGTGTTCTGTCAGAACAATGTGTGTCATCCAAGCAGTTGGCAGTATCAGCACTTATTAAGATTACCTGACACTTCCCATTATAAAACTAGGTATGCGGTTTGCTTATAACTTCACAACCTTCAGCCCCCAGGGATTACATTTACTCTTCTGTATGTCTTCCATCTGTTGAACTCTTTCAGCCATTTTCAGGAATGAGGAAAATGTTGTCCTTTAAAGGTTGTTTGATCCTGAAAAGTATTTACTATTCCTTAAAAAAAAGGCTCTGTGTTGGGTCTTGACAACATAGTGGTGTCGATTATGCTAAGGATGTGACAGTGGATGCACATGCTTACACACTCAAAACATTTTAGTTGCTAAATTCCCAGATTATTCAAATTTCAGTTGGTATGGCTGGGAATCTGGTCTCCATGCAGAAAGGAGGGGAAGAGTGTTGGGGCTGTGAACCGTGGCAGGAGCATAGATAACAAGGGATGAAGGGAAAGTGAGATTATGAGATGGGGTTGCCTGAGGAAGTGAGTAGCTGAGGATAGTGATGTGAAGGAAACTCCTCAAATCAGTTAAAGAACTAGTGGTCAAAGAGGATCAGGTATTACTAGTGAAAAATAGTGTGGGTTGAAAACAGGAGCTGCACTGGCTAATTGTGGAACCTGGCTTTGCTCCCTGTGGGACAGGATTTTGGGGATTAGGAGACTGACAGGAGTCCAAGAAGGCAGAGAAAATCTCAGATGGGACCATCTGTGGATGTGACACTGATTAGATACAAATTAGGAAACAAAAGGGCGTGAGTTGCTGAAGCTGCTCAGGTATCAGGCACTGAGACTTGTCTGGAAAGGAGAGATTAGGATTTGCTAGGCAAGAAGACTGAAACTGAGATGGAGGGTGGAAGATGAAATTGGAGGAGCAAGGAGGATGGGATGAGGAGTCAGGGATTTTGAAGAGACAGTATGAAATCAGTTTGAACAGACAAAGCACAAGGTATACATGATCAGGTTATGGGCAAGGAAGTGACAGTGATCTCCAGGTGTCTAAGAAGGGGCCATCTTCTGGGCCCTGCAACGGGAGCCGGGAATCCTGTGGCTTATCCTCCTTTAAACATCTTGCTCCATGCAGATGATGGTGGCCGCTTACCCGGGCAGCTGCTTCTCTGCACAACAGACAAGATGGGCAGAGAGCTCCCAGCCCCACAGCCCCCTGCAGATTCAGCAGGGTGCCCCGTGATGGAACTTCTGAGTTTGTTCCCATTATTTTAAAAATGAAGTTACACAAAGAGAAGCCCGTCATGTTGTTATGGCTGTAGAACTCAAGTGCTTTACATATTAGGTAATGCTAGCTTAAGGTTGCCGTTGTTGCCAGAATCTCACCATCTGAAAAGCAGTGATAAAAGTCCTATCCAACAGGAGTACTGTGAGGATTAATTGGGTATGCTTTGAAAAGTGTTACATGGTTTTATCATGTGTTTCTATTTATTTTACTTCTGATTCAAAAATCGTAGAAATAAATTGGTGGATTCCAAATGGGAAAAATATATGAAACATTATCTCCTTTCTTCTAACGCCATACTACAAGCTATTTAGGCTAAAAAAATACTTAAAGCACATGAAAGCATGTTTTGTTTTTTCATGTGAATGAAAATTTCTTTTACTTTGCTGAAAAAATGGAAGACTATATGCAAATATTAGGTCCCTGGCTTTGAAGACTAATCTGCATTTGAGTTTTTCTAACCTCAAAGTGGTATTCTAAGAGAAGTGTTTATTGACAAGAACAACAAGCAATCCACATTTTTCAGTTTAACAAGTTAAAAAAGAAAGTATCAATAAACATGAGGCAAAAACACCTTTGCCTGTCTCTTTTCTAATTGAGTGGGAAAAAAATCACCTTGACATAGGGGCAGTTAAAGCTGGTATTCTCACAGTTGTTAATTTGTCAGTCTGGTAGACACCGCATTTCATGAAAGCAGTAGTTAAATGCATGTCACCATCTTTGCCATTTTTGGAACATTGCCATTTGCATTCTTGTTGCAGAAGTTTTGTTAGCTTTATGATCAGCTAGCAATGTCCATGTGAGTTGGGCTGCATGCACACTCCTTTTTTGGGATTTACATTTACATGTTAGCAATGCCTGTTGCTAAAAGTGGAGCCAAGGCCATAGCACTGCTCTCTCTTAATGTGAATACACAGAATTTTCTGATACTTGTGTATATGTGGGATCAAAACTCAATGCAACACAGATTTGCCATGGCTTTTATTCTAACAAGTTATTACTTTTTTGTATTATTTTGCTGGTAGTGAAAGAGATGGGGAACAGAAAGGAGCAATGGCATCGTTAGAGTTGCTTCCACAAAGAACAGACTTTTTGAAAAGGAATGGGGAACAGGAGGCTGGGACACTGATGGTGAGCCTCGCTCTTTGTACCAGTCATGACATTCTGCAGTAGCACCTGTGTTGCTGTGGATGGTATTTCCTTTTAAACTATTCATTAGCTGCTCAGAATATCAGTCAGAGCAGGTAGTTAGGTCAAACTTATTAATAAATGGTTAGTTAATTGTTACTGATCATTATTATGTTAAGATATTTTAAAATAACATTTAAATAAATTATTAAGCCTTTCCAGTGTAAACATAATATAGGGGGAAACAAGAATTGCTGCAGAACTAGCACAGAATATTAAAAAAAATCTCAGTTCTGGAACAACACTATGTTTGTTTAATTTCCGCATTAGTTTTAAAACAACGGCAATTAAAATTAAAAGAAAGAAAAGAATGAATCTGTGCAGAATAAATCTCTGGTATACAAAAGTGAATAAGATTTTTATGTTCTCTCTCTCCCCAAGAAAAATAGAGCCTGGCTTCTTTATCCTTGGTGTGGTTGCAAGGGAAGAGGAGACAGTTTTGCCTTTTGAAGTACAAAACATTTCTGAAAAATGCTTAAATCCCACAGGAATGTAAGAAAGGTAACACCTAACGCCCTGGGACCAGGCCAATGGTTCATAATCCTACCAGTAGAGCTGACACCTGAGCCTGCTCAAAAAATGCTCACCAGAAAATCTGCCCTGGTTCTACATTTAGTCATCCTGAAGCACTGAGCTAAGCACTTAGATGAGGCCCAGATTTCAGGTCTGAAATGTATGGCAACTTATTCATCATTTAGGTACAGGTGATTGGTCTGCTCTTTAAAAATATGTATAATATTTAGAGGAAGTCACCTTTTGTGTAGTGGCCAAGAGATTAGAGCACATACGCAGAACTGAGAGTCCTGGGCTCAGCATCCTCCTCAACCCCTTTCACTCTGAGGAGCACCTTCCCCACCAGGATGCCTGGGCTTCACCTCAAGCCCCAGCCCATGGCACGCCACAGTGTTGCACAGGGCTGTGATTAGTTTGATACAAAGATCCCCTTTCAGCAGCGCAGCCACAGCCTTAGATTCCTGACCTCAGAGCAGCTTGTGAGTTTTGTGTTAGGGTGTAGCTGGAAGGGAGCAGGGCTGGAAACCTCCCAGGGCAACACTTCTCTGAAAGGGAACTGAGTCATGCTCCCTTTTTGTTTGCTATCTCTGTAGCCCTATGAATTGTGCATTTCTTTCCACTCAGTGGCACAGCTTCAGCTACGACTCCCACTGCAGTTTTGCTTTGAGCCTGGTTGCTAGGAGATGGTAGCTCTGAGTTCAGGTCCCCTCCTCACCACAGCTAGCAAAGACCTTGCATCTCCAATTTTCCGCCTCTTCACCGTGTATTGCAACAAGGAGCCAGGACTCAGGTCTCCCACTTCTTGGCCATGTGCTCTAACATGTAGGCTGGTATGCACCAGGGTGCACCAAGCACCCTTGCTGTGCCCTCCAGCCAGGTTCTGCTTGCTGTGCTCTGCTAGAAGCTCAGTGCATCAGCTCTGCAAGAAGCTCACTGTTAGGTTTTCGGTGCACTGACTAGAGGGGCTCTAGAAGACATGTAAATCCAGGGAGAGCAAATTTGTGGGTTCCGGACAGTCAGGATAAGGCAGCAGGCCCTGAGAGACTCTGCTCAGCTACAGGAGTTGGCCCCCTTTGCGCTGCATCCCTTGCACATAGTCCAGCCCTCGATAAATTTGCAGAAGATCCCTTATTGATCTTTCTGAGAATAAAAGGAGTCTCTGAGTGAGTCTATGGTAGGAAGTATCATCTAGTTTTAGGCATAAGGATACAGAACATCTCAGCCTTCAAAGAGTTAAAGATTTGGATGATGAGTTAAGTTTTGTTGCCAAGATGAAAGTTCACTTTATAGCTTATGAATATTTTCTCAGAGAAAATAGTACATTTTCTTTTATAAGAGACAGCAATGACCTTTGGAGATAAAAGGTAAATGATATTAAAGTTGAATTTCTGGCAAAAATACATTCCAATTTTGGCCCTTTGTTTAAGCCTGTTATTACTTAAGAAAATGCATAGGAGAACAGTTTGGCCAACTCTCTTAAAAAAGCAAAGCTTTGTCTCAGCTCATGTTAGTGCCCAAGAGGCCCCATTCTGATTGTTTATGGAATTAATTATCTGATGGTTCAGTGTTCTATATTAAATATTAAAACGTCTGTTAATAATATATACCTTCTCTGGAGTCACCTCAGTTGTGCCCAAGTCTCTTTCACAGATAAATATCTACAAGACAGGGATATCTTCATCTCAGAAAAGTTGGTAGTGTCTTATTTGAGAGGTGGAACCGACGATTGTTCCTAATGCTGCTTCAGAGCCCTTTTTGCTTCAACACAGAGACTGGATGCTGTTTGAACTGTTTAATCTCTCAGTGCTGGTATATACATTCTTATTTTTAAGTAAACACTGTAAAAAGGATTGAGATATTTCATAGCATTCTTAATAAGTTTGGGATATTTAGTAACCATAAAAGGGTTGTGCAGAAGAGGGAGGCATAAAATGGACAAAATCTTACAAAAGGGGAGATCATTCTAACAGATCATTTTTTAGTTAACTACTCTGAAAAGGTCTGCATTCTCACCTCTATTTTTTTAAATACTGATCTTCCATAAATCCGTTTTATTTGAAATAACTGAAATATATTTTCATCAGATAAAAGTGTAAAGTCAGGCCCATAAAAAAGAGTCTACAAGATAAAAGAAACAAAGAAAAAGTTCAAATACATTTGCAGACTAAATCAGAGATACTGGCACTCAGGTCCCCATGGTGGACTGAGCAGTCACACACTGATAGTTTTCCTTGTTTCCAACCACTAAAATACATTAAATCTTCTCTTAATGCTTTTCTTTTTTTCTCCTGTGTCATTACTAAGTTGCCACAGGAGCATTCTGTGATTATGAGTGGAGGTGAGGTGTTCTAAGAAGTACCTATGGTAAGTGCAGATGGGAAAAAATACACTTTCACCTGAAGCACTATCTCCTTTAGGGGAAAGTTGGAGGGCTGTTGTGCTAAATCCTGTTAAATATTATGCGATTGTCTAAGAGGCAAGCAGGGAGTATTGAGGCAAACTCATGGTATACAAACAGTTGCTGCTCATACACAGATCACAAATGCTTTCAAGTCACGTTTGTAGAGGCACCCTTACCCTTGGCCCTTGTGTGGATGGACACTCACTCAGCCCTTTGCAAACACAATAAATCTTGTTTTATTCTGTTCTTCTATTCTTTCTGTCATTTCTGAGGCTGATACATCAAAAGAAGTAGTTGATGCATTCTGTATTGTTTTTTCTTACCAAGAAAGATATGATTCTCTGGCTCAGAAGAGTCATTCCTGTACTCAGAAAGTAATGGCTTTTTTCTATCCTTTCCCATGCCATTTCTGGTCAGAGTTGGGTTTTGCAGGCAACTGTGAGCTCTTCAGGGTGAGAGGATGCATCTTTTCCTTTGAGAAACCGTATGGGCAGCTTCTGGAGTACAAATAAACAAATATTCTCAGATTTGTAGGAAACCTGTATTCTTGCTTATTTCCATTGTTTGTTTTCAGCTGATATTTGGTCAGTCAGAAACGCATCTGTGCTTATTTAACATGTATTTTACTTTTCTAAAAGTAATAGACGTGGAGTCTTAACAGTGGAAAAGACCTTCTCGTGCAAGGTAAAATGTAATGATAATTCAAAACCTTTCCTTGTTTTTGCAGGATGAGGCTGCTCCAGCTGACAAACAGTACAAACAGGAGCCAGCCCAGGTCACTTACTCAACATCAGCTGTTTCCAGCACACAGGAGGTGTTGTACATCAATGGCAATGGGACCTACAGTTACCATAGTTACAGAGGGCTCGGAGGTGGACTGCTAAATCTCAACGATGCTTCTAGCAGCGGTGAGTTTCCTTACAAAATGTGCCTGTGTATATATGTGCTCATGTGTACATTTCCCCCTGTGGTACAGAAAGCTAGTCCAAGGGGTTCAATATCCATAGGCTATTATCAGATAATGAGCAGGAACACAATCCCACAAACAGCTACCACTGAGCAAAATACTTGCTCACTGCACACTGGTCTCCTTTCAGTTTCAAGGGGATAATTCACAATAGGGCGAGACTGAACCTGAAGTCTCTAACAAAGCTGTGTAAAAAAAAAATGCTGGGTTAGACCTTCAGTTGATTTGCATGACTTTATGAGGACCTGCCCTGTCATTGTCCTCTCCTGTACTGGTCACAAAATGAGGCCTTTAGTATTTTTGTGGCTGAAGTTTGAAAACACTGAACTCTATATTTTATAACAGAAATGAATTGACCTAGATTTCTCAAATGGTGTCTCTAGCTACTTTAATTTACTGCAGATAAGGATCTGGTGTAACGAGTGTTAAATGAGAAATCAGCACATCTGTCCTCTAAACTAAAAATGATGCAGGTAATTACATGTCACCATAAGGTTGTATGCCCCTCTGAAAAAAAACAGTGGTGTCATTTGTTTAGACAGCATTCCTTTCTTCTTGCATTAGCAAGCATCTGTAACAAACAAATGTAAGTTAATTGTAGTATTTGTTTTAAACAGTCCCCCACATTGGCTTACTACAAATTCATAGCAAAGGAAACGGTTTGCCCATGCTGGTAACAAGGGTATTGTCTGTCTGTCAGAGAAAAGTGTTTACTCTGGAAGACTGAGAGTCTCTTGCCTCCAAGAGTGGTATTTAAAAAATGTCTGAGAGGACAGAGAAATCCCTGGGTTTTTGTCCTGGCTGATCCCTCTCTGGCTGAGGAGAGTGCTGCTTCAGGTACATGGGCTGACTTAGGCAGGATGGCAATTGTTCAGCTACAGCCTCTATATTCAAAATGCTAAGCAGTTTTCAAAACACTATCAGGGCTGCAGCCTGCAAGGAGTTACTGGTATGTGGTGTCCTGGTGACCTTCAGTCATGTCTGCTTCCTCACCTCCCACCCCCAAAATCCTCAAAGGTCTGTGAATGATTTGCATTAAGTTTTCAAAAGGCTTTAAAAAGATAATATTTTAGTTGTCAAAAAATCTTTGACTTCAAGAGAGTGAATGATTACAATTGTTTCCATATGCATGAAAAACACATCTGAGGTACTGAATATGATCTCTGATCAAATATTTTCATAAGAGTAAGACAGGCCGTGGAAATCTGGTTTCTTGGGAAAATGCACAAGAACTTTAAAATTGTCTTTTACATTGTGGCCAGAGAAGATCGGAGCCAGTTCCCAGTGAAAAAAGTTGGCATTTGCTCTTTCACCCAACTAAGAGTAGGATTAAACTCCCCATGTGTTATTTGTCAGCAGAAGCTCTCAGAGTTGTCCTGTTTTACATAACCTTAAACTGTGAGGAATCACAACTGTTTCGTGTACTTGTTCTTCCCTTCAAACCTCTTGTAATAGGATACATTTTCATAACTCCCATTTTTCAGTGAATTGTGGGATTTAGGCAAAAGTATTCTATGTCACTTTAGCATGCAATTTTAAAAAATGAGGTACAAATTCAACATCATAAACTAGTGTTGCTTTCTGATTAGAAGCAACATTTTCTGTGTACCTTTAATGTAGAGGACTCCAGTGTTTTTTCACAATTGAAGATCAAGATGGGTTTTGCAGGCCACACAGTGGTTATTTGGGAACTGCCCGATGCTGCACAGCTAACGCAGCCAGGGAGCTCTGCAGCGCACTGCATTTCTCTGTGTAGCATTGCTGGCATGAAGGGACCAGTGGATGCTTACGGTTTGCATACTGACATGTGCTCAAACATTTCTTCTTTCCTGCCTTTCCCTACTTTCACTGGGAAATTTTGTCCATATGTCCTCTTACTTTGGAAGACTAGTAAACCATTGCACCTCTCCCAGGTGGTTATGCATGGTTGGAGTGTTGTGCAAAGGTGTCTGTCTTCTCCACAGGGCTCCTACAGGATCCAAAGCATCTAAGTTTTATGAACCTAAAGTCTGTGTGCCAGTACTTGGAAACCAGTTGTTGATGCTAACTGTCTACCTGGCTGCTGATTTGTGACCCAACTGCCACTTCAGGAAGATCATTAGGAAACTTGTTGAAAGGCAACTCCATCAATTTCTTAGCTTCATTGCAATGAAGCAATCATTAGCCAACCTAATTATCACTTGGCTATTGAGGGTAAAGTGCTCTGGCTCCATTAGCTGGTTTCTTTACAGGAGAAATGGGAGGACTTGGAGGCCAGTTCTTTGGAATCTGTCAGTCCTCTCTGATATGTCCATGGATACTTGCTTTTTCATTTGTGGACTAAGAGCAGTGGATGGAGTTGCAGTTGAGAGGGGTAACTGTTGCCCTCCTGACAGACCTCACAGGGCAGTTGTTTGCAGTCATTATTCTGTTTCAAGGACTCTTGTTCCAAACATATGCAAGGCTGTTATGATGGTTAATGAGTTCCCTCTCTGGAGAGCAAGATACTTGGTTGTGAATTGTTTTCAGGACCTAAGTAATTTAAGAATGCATTTCCTTTTCAATTTAGTAACCCATCAAATGTTGTTGTCACATTTACAAATGTTGTCCTAGTGTAAAAATAAATATACACCTCAGTCAGGATGTGTTTATAAACAAATATTTTTGTGTATCTGCTAAAACAGAAAAAAAGAGAAGTTGCAAAAGCTACCTAAAACTCACTGCTTGAATACCTATATCTGGACCTTCCCCCCAGTAATATAATTACTATGTCCAATTAGCTCTCCTATCTAGTAGTCCAACTGATGTGTCTATTTTGTATGCTGTGACTCATTTAATTTAGTTATTTCCTCTCCTATAAAGTTCACCCCTACTCTGATCCCATCTTACAGACTTAGCTATCTGCTCGACCAACTGTTTGGTGGCCCTGGCTCAGGGACCTCTCTGTGCCTCCTGTTGCAGTGCTTCCCTCCTCAGCCTGTCCTTCCACATGGCTAATTACAGAACCATAATTAGCTCCTTACACAACTGTATGGGGCAAGCCTTCATGCAACTGCTCAATATGAGCAAGCAGAACACAACAGCTTGTACAGTGACCCCTCCTTTACTGTGGGCAGGAAAAAAGCACAGCAGGAAAAGGCTTGGGCTTACAGCACCAAGGTCTCGTTTTGCCCTCCTTTTAAACCCTTTAGGCCAAGCCAGCTCAGCTGGAAAGCTTCACCCCATTACCAAGCAATCTGTGGGTTGACAGAGTTTCTGTCAGCCTGTACGTGGGCTGGGAAGAAGCCTTTGGGCACACTGTCCTTGATTCTTGTAGATGTTAAAGGAGAGCTGCTCTTTGAGAAGGGTGGATTTCCACAGCTCTCGTTTTTAAGGCTAGTGCAGTTCCTGTTACAGAACTGAACGGAGAATCTCCAAGGTGTGGTAGCCCAGTGGGTGTAAACAAAGTTTGACTGCCAGCTCCTAGCCAGCCACAAAGGCTTCAGCTGGCCTTGCTCCATCACACCTGGACTGGGCTTGGAGGTATGCCCAACCTGAGGGCAGGAGGGTGAGGACAGGAGACAGGCTGCTCTGTTGGGAGCAAAATCTCTTGCTGCTAGAAGCTGTTGAAATCCCTGCATGCTGCCTAAGCCTCTCCTGACAGAGTGAGATCACCCTGTCTCCCCATGTGTTTCTGTCCAGTGGGTCGCTGTCCACCCTCTCTCAGCTGCCAGTACTCTCTGAAGCCAGGGTGGGCTTTTCAGAGACTTGTTCTCCACAGCCACTTTGTTTCCTGAAGTCCATTTTCCCTAAGAGGTGTGGAGAGTCTTTCTGCTGCCATTGCTGGGTTTCCTGCAGGTGATTTGGGGCTGTTTCTTCTGCATCCTTGCCGGGTTTTCTAGGCAGAAAAGTCAGTAATTTCCCTTTGTGTGTGTAAGAAGAGGGTGTTTCAGACTCGATGGCAGGCTGGCTATGCAGGACATGCCCTCATGTCATCATAAGACAAAGCAGCTGTTGTGTCTCTGTTTCTCTACACAGATGTGCAGCCTACCTCCACCACAGCCGCAACTCAGCACTGTATCCCAGGCACCACAAACGTCCAGTCCCCTTCCAGCTCAGGTGAGTCCTCCTGCCGAACTTGAATATGTTCACACCACAAGCAAATCGTGAGCCTAGGCAGGCTTCTCTTTCAGCCTCCTCTTCCACAGGCAGGCCTACAGACCATGACCAATGGTCCCATGGTCCAGCTGGTAGCTGCCAGACTCCCACCGCACCGCTCACCTCTCCCTGCTGCTCCCTTCCAGAGGCCCAGAAGGGCTGCACTCTCCCAGCCATTCCCCACTTTAGCCAGGCCTCTTAGCCACATGCAGATCAGCCTTCCTAGTCCTTCTGCCTCCTGGTCCTTCAGGTAGTGCAGCCCTGCTGAAGATGACAGGGTAGCTGGGGGAAGCTCCCAGAGCTGATGCTGCTGAGCCCCAGAAATCAGCACAGCCATGCTGCCCTGGGGCAGGGAGAGGAGGGTCGAGGACTCTTGTCCACTTTTGCATGTGATGGTAGGGAGGGTGTCTCATTTCTGCACCCTCAAATTCAGTGAAGTTGTAACCTTATGTAAAATCTTGGCATTTGCATGATCAGTAGCATCACTGGCAATAAACTAGGAAAAAGAAAAAGTCCAGCTGAGAATATCCAGTATGTAGCTAATTCTTCAAGTGCTGTCTGGGTTGCCCACAGCATGGCGGGCCATGATGTAGGGGTTGAATGGGATTTTTGCTGTGGTTGCTCTCTCTAGCTCTTCTTTATACCTCTATTCTTGTGCTGTCTTCTGTGTTCTCGGTGCTACCCTGATGACATCAAAGTAGAGAGAGAGGAAAGACAAAACAGCTTGTCTCTGACACCACTGGAGTCTGGGGCATGAAGAGACAGAGAACAAGAGTAATAGTGTTAGGAACCTGGGAGGGCGTGTTTAGTCCCGTTTTAAAAAGGCAAAATGTGAGGTTGGGAGAAGTTAAATGGTTTGACCTATGTCATGGTGGCAGTGGGAATTTCTCTGTGGGAAGTGCTGGCTAAATTCTATATTAAGGTCATCCCCACATTTCTCTTCTCCCTTCCTCCTCCTCTTCAAATTATCAGATACATGGCATATGCAAGTATTAGTCTGCCCCACCATAGGAACGGAGAGGGAATATCTGTGGATATATTGGACAGTATCCTACTTTTCTACCTTTGCACAAATCTCAGGGGACAGCCATTAAGGCAAGACAGGGGTGTGCCACATGATTAATCTCCTATGGTGGAGAGGAGACATTACTGGAGGACCTCACATAATCATTTAATCACAAACCAGTGTGTTTGCTGATTGTTGAAAATACATGGTGTTCTGTGGTTATAGGCATTTCTGTTTTCACATCTCTTTCCTCAGGCAACACGGCAGCTTCTTCTGCTGTCTCAACTAGCTGAAGGTATGTTTTCCAGAGGGAAAGCTGTAGAAGGGAGAAAGAAGCTTAAAAGGTCCAATTCATTAGTCCCTGTTCTCTTGATCTGAGATCTCCCAGCGCTTGAAACAATAGTTTTAGGTGCATCTGCTCTCTATTTGAAGGCAGGAGGAAAAGAAACATTGACAGATGCATAATATCACAATAAAACCTTCTTGCAATAATAAATATATCTGATTTGGAAAAAGTAGCATACTTTGGTAGTTGTTTCTATTTAGCTCTATTGGAGTATATGGGTATCTAATACATACTTCTTAAGCCACTCATGGGGAAAAAATGGGGAGAGGAGAATAGGAGGAATAGAAGAGATACACAAGAGAGATTTCAAAGCATGGGCAAATGTATTTTTCTGTAACTAACTGCCACTGGTTTTTACATCTTCACTGATGAAAAAGATTGCTTAACTTCTAATGCAGAAGCATAGATGCTTAAGCACATATAGCTTTCAAGAATTATTTTTATTATTCTAAATTATTATCTGCCATAGTGATAACGATTTTGAGAGTCATTGACACATTTATTATTCTTTCAGTAGTTGTTAATTATAAGATTGGTAGCTACCCAGTGACAGCATACAATTCTTAAGGGATTTCTGCTGAGACAGTTGATAGTGTCTAAGCAATCAGTAACAGCACATCTACATCTGACCCATATTTTGGAATTTGATATAGATCATGTTGCTAATGAGTAGCGCATGAGCCAATAACTAGTTCCATTTAAGTCCTGTAATTTACAGGAAAGCCATTTGTCCCACAGTGTATTTAATGGCAGATATTCCTAGCAACTAATTTGATAAATGATTGTCTAGCACATGAAGGGTGTATTTTCAGAGCTCTCATGTTCAGTTTGATGTGGTTCCAAGAAGAAAAATTTCACCTCACAGGGGATATTGGGTCTAGGTAACTGGACTGAGGTGGTAAATCGAAAATATTCCTGTGTTAAAGTGTCAGTCAGATGGCCTTGGCAAGAGGCAGAGGAACAATACTCTTCTGAAAGAGTATAAAAGAAAGGATCTGCCTCGGCAATTTGTTTAACCCACTACTTAAGAGATGTCGTGCTGTTATCAAAACATGGGAGGTGACAATTGTGAGTTATAATAGTATGCACTAAGCAAAATAAATGAATAAAAATAACTGTCCTGTCTTCATCTCTCTGATATATGCTTAATCTCTGCTTACACATGCAGACATTGTGGAACGTGATAATGTTTGCCATCAAGTTTTTTAATTGTCCTGAAGTTCTCCAGGATAGGAAGCAGTATGTTAAAATGTGCAGTATCACCTTGGAGGAACCTGACACTGCAAAATTCATTGCAAAAATATTCAGCTTTCTCTCTGTATAAGGATACACTTGTTCCTGTGAAGCCTGGCAGCTTAATAAATAACATTAAGTACACTAAGGAAATAGTTCTATTTAAAGTAAGGATAGTTATTAAAAGAAATGGTGGTGAAGCTGTTCAGCTTTCTTTAGATTTAGTCATCTGTAGTGTCGGCTTCTGGAGATAGAGATACATGAAGTGTCTACCTTAACCAGCTATTTTAAGCCTTCAGAATATCTGTGATTTATTTGTCTGGGTAAAGAAATGTGGTGGGTATCGATAAGTAAAATGTAGGTTCCTGTGTTTCAATAGCTGATTTAGGTAAAATTACACAGGAAAAATTTACACTATAAGAATAAGATGCATTTATTCCTTATTTTCTGAACGACTAGGTATGACTAATGAAGCTACAGATAAGTTATAGCATTTTTAGCATACAGCAGCCTGGACAACCTTTAAGAATCAGTAATACTGCCAGTGTTAGCTGCTAAAAGCTGAGACCAGTATAATACCTCCTGGGACCAGTCTCTGAGTGAGGTATTCTCCCAGATATAAAGCTTGGGCTGTCACAGGCAAGCTTTAGAGGGGAGGTGTAGGGGTCACATAATTAAAAGAAGAACTAAAATCCTTATCCCCACATCAAACACAACTTGTTCTCTTTCTGTTCAGCGCTCAGCCAGCACATGCAGCTTCCCTTGCTGAAAGGGCACAGGTGTACTCACTGTCCTGAAACCATAGCCATGAACACGTTTTTTTGGGGGGTAGGGGGGAGGGCATTTTGCACAGGGGGCTTTTCTTTGAGGGGAAGGAGGACAGCACTGTGACTTGTTAAGTACAAGGCAGGAGTTGGGGAGTGAAGTCAAGCCCTATTTTCCTAGTATATAGAAATTAAAAAAAAAAAAATCAAGTAGTTTGAAGTAGCTGGGGTAAGTTAAAATCCAAGATTTCTTATTTCCTCTGTATACAACGGAAGTCTCCCAGACTAAGAGGAGTTGTGGCTCCTGATGGCTCCTTGTCTATGCAGACTGCAGATTTGCACTTGCACAAAACTTTATTTCCAGTACCTTCATGGATTCAAATATATATATTTTCTGAAGAGTTAAAAAACTTTCCTCATGGCAGTTAATCCAGACATCTAGGAATACAGGGCCAGATCTTCAGTTTGTGTAAATCACTGTGACCCTAACACTTGTGAGGAGTTACAGTGATCTATGCATACGGGACATCTGGTCTTCTAGTTTTCCTTTCAGAGCACTGCTTTTACTTTGTGTCATCAATTTTTGTAAGAAAAACCTCAGAGATGTAAGCAAGCACATTTCTATGTATTTTCTACTTATGAGTGAAATAAACCTAATATCCTATTCCATCACTTAAAACTTGCAATTACCAATGAGAAAAGCCTTTCAGTTTCACTTCAGAAAGAGATGTGCTCTGCCGCAGAAGCTCTGTTCTGCCATATATTGCGTGTGTGGTTTTGGCTGTGACATGAATAAGAGTCAAGGAAAGAACATAAAAGTTAAAGTAGGTTCATATGGAGCACAATGCCCTCAATATGTCAGTGGTAGCTTTTTCACCACCGCCTCAATAAATATAGAAGTCTTTAACAGCTTCTTACAACCATTCAGTCCAGCTGGCTTTATGATTTGTATACCCTTCTTCTCTGTTCAGGGTTAAGATTTTACTTAGAAATATCCTCTGAGCTTCCTCACACTGTGATCGTTTCCCTGCAGCGTGCGGTCACGCTGAAACAAATTCACTGAGCTAATTGTCCTTTTATTTATCCTTTGTACACTGGAAGTCCTTTAAAAGTCAGTCCGTTTATGCCGGTGTAAAACTGGATAATACAGTTGTGAGGCTAAGTGCTGTTCATGCTAGTTGCATAGTAGGAAATAAGATCTAATAGGATCCTTTCTGTTTGAGTAGGTTCTTTTCATAGTCCCAGCTCTGCTTTCATTCACTCAGGAGGAGATTTTCATTAATTTCAGTGAGAGTGGGGACATGGCAATCTCCACGTTCTTTGTGGTCTCCGCCGTATCTCTGCATCAACATAAGAGAAAGAAAAATAAGTAAGGTTTATGGCCAGACCTTCAGCTTCTGGAATTCAGTACATCTCTTTCCCTTAGTGCTTAAGATAGTGAACCTGGTTTTGAATCTTGTGATTCTGGTGGGATTATTTATGGGAACCTCTAAAGTATTAATTGGTGTGTTTTGTATTCTGCAGCTGAATATGCTATATTTTAAAATTGTTCCAGTCATTTTAGGAAGCAAGGTCCATCCAACAAGCCAATGCTGAGAAAACCTTGGCACTGACGTACGTTGTCCAGATGAAACTGAACAGTGACATTTTTCTCACAGAAAAGCAGGTTAAATTGCTTTGGATAACTTGATCCCAATTTCCAGGAGAGTATTAAGATTAAGATCAGGCTAGTCAGATCTTCTGCCTGCCAGAAGTTTAGATTTGCTACACCATCAAAATGAATGAGCAATGTTTTTCCAGATTGGCACGTAATAAACTGCTTGATAGGTATGCTGGCCGTCTGTATCCTGCTATATTAAAAAACTCCTCAGTCCAAATCTTCCTGTCCCGATTTACACTTCAGGAGGAAAAAAAAAAAGTATTGTGTTAAGTGGAAAACGCAAACATCTCATCAAAGCACAATACACCTTAGCTCATTAATAGCCATGGTCAAACAACCAGGGAAATTCCACATAAAGGTGAACTTCATCATGGCAGATGGTTTTGCCAATCGCAGTAACCTGCAGGCTGCCCTCTGGAGCGCTGCCTTCTGCACGCAGCACACAGGGTCTCGAGAATATTCTTTGATGAAAAGTGCTAACCGTATTGGTATAAGCTGCCAATGCAACATGGTGATTGCTGCAGATTCTCTTGTCAGCGTTCAGGCCTTACGAGATCCTTGCAATATATTGCCAGCTGTACGCAGCCCCCACAGATGATAGCGTACTCCTCAGTGTAGCAGCCAGATTGTCACCAGCCTAATCTCATTCATGATGGGCTGTTTATGTAAGTGATCACATGGTGTCAGGGCTAGTCAAGTGAATGACCATTTATCTACGTCTGTAAGGGATTCACAATCTGGCCGCATGCTGATTAAAGCAGAAAATGCGAAAATGGATAGCTAGAGAACATAAGTTTGATATTCTGTGATAAAAACTGCAAGCGTGCAGATTGCCATGAAGGCTGCGATGGCAGCTGGAACTGGGGGCGGCACAGGAGATGAACCTCCTGCCTGCTCTCCAGCACCAGATCCCAGGGCAGTGTTGGGGTGCAAGTGGCTTACACTGTTGGGATGCTCCCCAGAAGCTAATTTTCTGCTGGCAGTGGCCTTGCCCCTCGTGTTTCATGAGTACAACTTAAAGGGTGCCTGTCATATATAAGTACAAATCGCTGTGGTTCCTGTCAAGGCAACTGGTAACTGAACAGTTATGGCTTGTTTCTGCTACTTCTCACTGGCACGCAGCTGAGAGCAGATTTTGCTACTCTGCATTTGTAGCTACAAACGTGTGAAACATCTCTGGCAGCGGATCTGAAGCTTCTTTTCTTTTCCTTTGTTATCTGCAGGTCCAACAGATCTCAGTATGAAGAGGCAGTTAGCAACCAGCTCTGGATCCTCCAGTAGTTCAAGCTCTAGACCCCAGCTGAGTCCAACTGAAATAAATGCAGTGAGGCAGCTTGTGGCAGGGTATCGAGAATCAGCCGCATTTTTATTGCGTTCTGCAGATGAACTGGAAAACCTTATTTTGCAGCAGAACTGAGTCATGTGACCTTCACACTGGCCTGGTCTTATCTGAGAGTTTCCACTAATGACATTTTGATTTCCCAGAGCACACACTTCAGTTACTGCACAGTCTTTTAGGAGAGTTAATTATCATAATGCCACACTGTTCTTGATCCATAAAGTGATGTGTTAAGGTGCTTCAAGTGAACTTCGACCTCTGGTATTCCTGAGGTACTTTACTGTGTCCAGCCTATTGCTTTTGTTTTAGTGTGTCAGCATAAATATCGAAAAAGTGGCTAGAAATTAACTCGTTCTAACAAGTGGAGGAAACAGAAGATGCTGTGATGGTTTTAAAAAAAAAAGTGGTTCAAGATCCAAGTGCAATATTAGTGGAATGTGATACTGACTCATTGGACTTAAAGCTGCAGTATATGGCAAAGCGTTGCCAAATGTCCTGTTGCTACAGGGCACAGTTGCAATTAAAAGGATCTTGTATTTTAAAAAAATGTAATTTTTATAAAAAACAAAACAAAAGATTTTTGTTTTCATTCAAGATTTTTCATTTTTACTTTGGTAAACTTTTTCACTGGTCCTGAAAAATGTTTTGAGGAGCTATTGTAAGTCCCCCCTTCCTCTCTTGAACCCCCCTGACTGTGCCCTTCTCCCCGACTTCATATTCTTTCTACAATGAGTAACTCCTGATGCTGGATAATTCTTGCCCCGTGGACTGTAAATTGTCATCTACGGATTACCTTCCAAAGGAAGCATGCATTTCCTGCATTCATACCATTCTCAACTCCATTCTGTAATATATTGCAGCTTTATTAGCAATTATTAAAGAGTTGAGGGTTTTTTAAAAAAGACATATCATTGAGAAAAAAAAAAAGATAAATTGATTTCTTACGGTGAGCTCATCTAACTCCATGATCACTGCTGCTGTCCTATACAAGTCCCTCTAGTTGTGATTGGATGCAGATGATGAATGTTAAGAGGTTGCAAGTGACAATCTGAAAATTTGCACTCTTGTGTGTGTTTAATTTGTTTTCCTTAATGTAAAGAAAAATTCTTACGGAGGAAGGTCATTGACACTTCTGGTATGGTTTGTATAATTCCCAGGCCTAGCTAAAACCTGTACAAAACTGTAAATGGATGCAGCTGCAACTATAATAAAACTCTTCTCTCCCCTCCCCCACTCTTCCCAACCCCTCTATTTCTTATTTTATAATATTGATTACACATTAATGGTGTTTTCTTTGTGCACTACGGCAGGCTTATTTTTAAGTATATAGACAAAAGTACCTTAGTTTATGCTTACTGTACTATCTGTTCTGTTGTTTAGCTTTTGTTGAATAACAAGTTTCTTGTGCATTCCTAAATTTGCCTTATTTCATGTACAAAATTTTATGTAATTCCGTTTTTGACAATGAGTTTAAGGCATCAGTGATATTTTATATCTACTTGTTACATATAGTTTTCCAAGTAATGACTGTGATTGTGACCAAGTAATGTGCACTTTTTCTTGTAACTGTGGACATTGCTATGCTTTTTTTTCTCTAGTGTTTCTAGAATTACTGTTGCTTACAGTTATGTAAAAGAAAAAGAACTTTTGTGATACTGTTGGTGAATATTAATGTGAAAAAGCCTATGAAATATGAGTATTTTGGAGGTACATAGATACACAAACATCTCTAAGTTGTGGACCGATGTTCACATATTTAAACGAGAATTCAAAACCTGAGGGCTGGAATCATTTCCTCTGTTTTGTTTGGGTAAATAAACAGATTTCTGTGTTTAAATACATGATTGTGAAACATTATAACACTTAAATTGACATAGCATTGAAAGCTGTAAATATTCTCTTTAAACAGGAAAAGGAGACTTCTACTACAATTCCTGTAGACACCCAAACCTCATTTCTCAAAATTATTGAGTAAATCCTGTAGGCTGATCTAGCTGGAGCTTTGTTGTAATGAATAATTTCAACAATAAGAGTAGAAGCGGGTGGTCCATAAATCATGAAATATGAGTCACTAGCATTTTGTAATTTTAAGTTGGCTGGAGGCAACACCATTTTTCCATCTACATTTATTCTTAAAAATCTGTTGGGTATCTTTTTAAAGGCACTTATCCTTGGATATGAGAATGTTGTTGCAAATTCTTACTAGTTGCTACCCATCATCTGAGAGATGCATTTCCTCCTAACATCTTCTCACTGTGCCTGTGAAAGCCTCTAGCTCGTCTGTGCCAAATATGTGTGGTTCCCTCAGCCTTTGTCCCACCAGACATTCAAAAGTCTATTTAGGAACCAAGTGCCTTTTTCTTCTCTTCCACCTTCCAATGCCTACAGCCTCTTTCGCTTGCATGCCAGGAGGGGATGAAGCAGGTACCTTGTGCCAGGTCACTACTTTGTCCTCAGCCAAAGAAAAGCTCTGGCATACATTTTCCACAGTGAAGAAGAGTAACAACTATACCTAGCTTTCAAGGTTTCCTTGGCTTTTCAAGGTTGTTTTGCAGGGCAGTGTGCCTCAAACTGCCAACGAAGCAGCAACCAGCAGTTTGACTAAGAGGCTGTTTGCCAGCCAGGAATGCTTCTCAGCTGAGCAGCCTCACTGCTTTTCAAGCTGTCTTGCTATATCCAGATAAGGACAAGAGGCTAGAGGATGAGAAGGTAAGAGATTTACTTCAGTGTTTTACCCTCTGACTCCTCTTTCCTCTCCCCCACTTACTCCTTTTCTTGAGGGAGAAGTAGGAAAGTTGGGGGTCACCATATGACCTTCAAGGCCTATGGCTAGTCTCCCCTTTTTCCTGCTCCACCCTGAGCCTACTTTGCTAGTTCTCCAATTGACTTCTACAGCGCACACCTCCTCTTCCTCTGGAGGCCTTCTCTGAAATATTTAGGGCTGCCTTCAACTGTAGGAGCAATTGATGTCCTTCTCTAAAGGCTCTGACAGATACTTAGCTTTCAGTCCTCAAGTGGTTTATCTGTGCCAAATTCCAGCAGACTGATGGGGTTTTCACTCTATAGCTGTTTCCACCTCTAAGTATTGGGTTTATTAATCTCTTCTTTGGAACAATCATAGATTCAACTACAGTTTCAACTTCCTCTTCTTCTAAGAGGGTACTGAAATTCAGACCCATCCTGTGAAGGAGAGACCATAAATCTCAGTGCACTTTTGTGCGTGCAGAACTAGATCCAAGCATTGCATTAAATTCGCCCTCTTGGATCCATTATAGGTCTGACAGCTGCCTACTCTCTGCCTGCTTTGAACCTCCTAAGGCAGTAAAGGTGCAGGTGGAGAAGATCTTGCTCCAGCCACAGACTGAGTCAGGTAGCCAGAAATAACTTCTCTTATCCACATCATCTCTAATCAATGCCTGATCATCTCAGCCTAAATATTGCTGTAGGGATAAGGCCGGTCCCTTCCAGCATGGGCATGTCTCCTGAGTATACCTGCTTAAGGCTGCCTTCAGAAGAGCCTTATCCTTATATCCAGTATCTTTATTATACTAGTGCTTCAAGTTGATGGATGTCTCGCTACAGACCTCATCAGTGCAGGCTGGCAGGTGCTGTTCTTCCCTGAAACAGCCTCACATCTTCCCAGCTGTCCTGGAGTTTCCTTGGGAGTGGTCCTGTAAGACCTTCAGTCTTCAGGGGGTTGCTGGAAGGGGAGGGATGGTGGGAGAATATCCTATAATGTCCCTAAATTCCCAGCCGGAGCTAAGTACCAAACTTGGCCATGGTTGCAGCGGGTTAAGCCTCTTTAGGCTTACATCCGCTCTGGGAAGGCAAGTCATTTATCCATTATTCTCTCTTCTCTCCCTGATTTCCAGGGTAGTTTTCATTGTTAGGGCAAGCAACTGTGGGCTTTAGATACAGCCTAAGGTTGTGGGAGTGGACAATCCAACCAGCTTAGCAACTAACCAGATCTATTTACTGCTTTCAGTGTCAGATGGGAAACCAGCCAGAATACATGAAAAGAGATCTGGGGTCAAATGTTTTCTTCCAGACTGGCACCTTGCTGCCTGTCATCAAAGGAGAACACCACCATATCAGCCACGATGAGTATCAAAAGCCACAGAAACCCAGTGTATAGGTAAGCAAGTATTTGACAGTTCAGAAGTTGCCCATCCCATCTGGAGAATGAATTTTTCTGAATGAGGAAAAGCAGGTGAACATGTACGTTACCATAACTCTAAAACTAAATGGCGAACAGAGTTATACTGAAGGGATTGGATAGTCTTGCTGTAATGACCTGAGTCCCTGCTGACTACAGTTTAAGTGGAGGTAAGTGTTGGTGGTAAAACTCCATTGAAAGAAGGAGCAATTTAATTTCTCTCAAGTTCCTAGCACTGTGCTAAAATCTTCGTGTACATTTGTTAAAACCCCTCTGAATTTGCCTTTGAACAGCTTGTGAGGCATTCATAAGGAAGACATACGTTTTTCTATATAAAGAAAAGCTGATCTCAGTAGATCCTGGGGTCGGGATCTAGCCCTGACTCCAACCGCTATTGAAAACCAGCTACTGGCACATGAAAATGAATTGTGAAATAATGGCAGAAATCAAGCAATGCCACACAGATGGCCACTGGAGTAAGTATGTAGGAATATAGAATGGCTGTACTGGGCAAGACCAATTGTTTGCTAGCTTGTATCTTGGCTCTGATAATAAAACGTAAGCTTGTAGCTGGTATAGCAGACCAGAAGAATAGAGCAAGCATATAGCAATGCTTTCTAAATGCACGTCCATGGCCTACCACAGTTTGAGGCTGTGGTGGATTGTCCCTGGCTGGCAGGGAAGCTCTCACACTGTCGCTCAATCGCTCCCTGCAGCAGCACAGGGAGAGAATTTGAAGGGCTAAAATGCAGGGGGGAAGTGGCTCAAGTTTAAGTGAAGAATAAAAAAAGAAGTAGTGATGCAAAGGCAATGACTCACCACCTCCGACCAGCAGACTGATGCCCAGCCGGTCTCCGAGCAGTGGCCACTTTGGACACACACCCCCACCCCATGTTTTATTGCTGAGAATGATGTCATATGGTTCGGTATGTCATAAAAAAAATATCAGGCACAAAAGGCAAATGCGTTGCTTGAGGCCATGCAATCTGTGAATGCCAGGGCCAGGTCTGCTGGTGCCTTTCCAACGTCCTGTCCCAGTATAGCTCGCTCCAGATGTGCCAAGTGCAGTACATAAAGGCCAAAAATTGGATGCTCTTTCTGCTAAGCTGTCCTCAGGACTGGATCAAATGTTGGGGAAGAGAGTACAGAGACAGTTTTTTTACTCTTACCCAAATAACCATCTTAAATCTCTTTTTCACCACTGAAAGAAGGAGCACAAAGGAGCTGGAAAAGCTGTAAAATTAATTATGTTGTGCCACCTAATTCAGTTAATTTCTCTGAGTGTGGAGAAAGATATTTTATGCAAAGTTTTTTGTTCCCTTTTTTAATAATGTCTGGAAACACAATGGAAGAGAGTTCTAATTATTGTGACTATATATATATAATTTGTTTTGTAAGTACACCTTTGCTGTGGTAAGCCAACTATAAAATTATGGTGTAAGGAGAGCTGGGAGAAAGATCCAGTCTACCGATTGCGCATAGATAGGATTGTCCTTGTTTTCCCTGAGAGTCTAGGAAACCGTTGACTTAACAGGGGGGTGGATCACAGTAGCTAATTAAAAAGAAACAGTGTTTCTGAATTTTCAAGGGGTTTAGAAAATACTTTCAATTGAAGTTTTCCCTGATGCTCCCCTGGAAAGTTAAATCAGATAATTTTTCCCTTTTTCTTGCAAGGCTGCTGTTTTCTTATTGTAGGGTTGCAAATCAGTTCTTGGTGCTGCTTTCTTTTTTACACTCGGTCACAATGCAGTGAAATACAGGAAAGGCACTAGGAAAAAATGGAAGAATAGGGAGGATAAGTATTTTGAATTCTCCAAACATGTCTCTAACTGTATTAAATTAATTTTATTTGTGGTTGCACACTCAGAGTGCTTTAGCACCGCAAGCTTGACCTATTTATATCCTCTCATATTCTGTAGCAGGGAGGGAAGGATTTGCTATGTGGAGGAATAGCTTCTAGCTGAGAAAAGCTCTTACTGCCCTAGCCAGCAGGCTGCCTTATCGGCGTTCATTTGCTGCCCCTGATGTTTGAAAATTGCAAGCCTCAAGGCATGTTTAGCTTGCAGATCTGTTCTCTAATAATTAGAGGCACAGGGTAATTTTTTTTAATGTCCAATTTTATTTTTTTTCTTTCCAATGCAAATATTAAGCTATAAAGAAACACAGAAAAGAAAATTATACATTTAATATAAATCTTTAGTATCCAGCACGCAGCTGAGGTCCACATTAGGAAAACTTCAGTAGTCTCAGTACCAAATCATATGATGGCTCCTTTTTTAAAAATTATTATTAATAGAGTTTGTTAAGAGTATATGGAGTCCAGATTTTTTCTGCTATGTGGGGAAATCGCTAGAGCAGAAGTCCACCCTCTTCTTTGGACTGGGGTATCAAAGAAGGCAGTAGAGCCCTGTCTATTCTCCCTGCCAAGTTCTTTGTTACCTTACAAACATTGCTGAAGAAGGGCTTAAAAACACACTCACTTAAAAAACTACCATATCGTTACTGACTAAAGTTTAGTGGCTTAAACACCAAATCATTTAGATCCTGGTAGAAGCACAGAATGGTTTGGGTTTAAAGGGACCTTTAAGCATCATCTAGTTCCAACCCCCCTGCCATGAGCAGGGACACCTTCACTAGATCAGGTTGCTCAGAGCCCCGTCCAACCTGGCCTTGAACACTTCCCGGGATGGGACATCCACAACTTCTTGGGGCAATCCATTCCAGTGTCTCACCAACTGCATTGTAAAAAATTTCTTCCTTACATCCAACCTAAATCTACCGTCTTTCGGTTTAAGACCATTGTCCCCTGTCCTGTCAGTACAGGCCTTGGTAAAAAGTCTTTCATTCTTTCTTATGTATTGAAGAGCTGCAGTAAGATCTCCCCAGAGCCTTCTCGTCTGCAGGCTGAACAACCCCAACTCAGCCTTTCTTCACAGGGGAGGTGTTCCAGCTGTCCGATCATTTTTGTGGCCCTCCTCTGGACCCGCTCCAACAGGTCCATGTCTTTCCTGTGCTGAGGGCTCCAGAGCTGGACGCAGCACTCCAGGTGGGGTCTCACCAGAGTGGAGCAGAGGGGCAGAATCACCTCCCTTGACCTGTTGGCCACACTGCTTTTTAGGCAGATGAGGATATGGTTGGCTTCCTGAGCTGTGAGTGCACATTGCCGCCTCACATCCAGTTTTTCATCTACCAGCACCCCCAAGTCCACTGCTCTCAATCTGTTCATCCCCCAGTCTGTATTCTTATTGGGGATTGTCCTGAGACAGGTGCAGGACCTTGCAGTTGACCTTGTTGCACCTCATGAGGTTCACATTGGCCCACTTCTCCAGCCTGTCAATGTCCCTCTGGACGGCATCCCAGAGGTATCAATGTCTTGACCCGTTACTACAGTATGCGTAGGAGTATGCTATTACGACTACTGTATAATGCTATAGAAAAACCCTCATTCCTGATGGCCTTTTGACTGGTCATTGCATTCCTGGTATTTTTGCGCTGAAGGGTTTGTGGAAAATGTCCATGAAATGCTACAGCTCAGGTATTGTGGGCACTTTGGGGATGTTTCAGTAGTATTCCAGAAAACCTTCCAGTGGCACAGTTTCCTAAATCACTGTCGCTGGCACTTCATGCTGATATTTCAGAACTTGGAAGAGAATTCCATTGTCAAGAAACTGAGAGAGAACTGTGGTTATTAGCTGTCACTCTGTACATCATGCTATATGGTACGTTTCTATGATGTAAAGAAGTGAAAATGAATCTTTGCTTAAAAAGGGCCATCTGCCCATCCTAGACACTATAAAAGCGACTTTCTTCTTTTCTTCTGTAAGGGAGAATGAGAATACTAACAGGAATACTGATTTTTATTAGCCCTCTATTGCTCCCCACCAATAAGAGCATGTCATTGTTATGCTAATGCAGTGTGAATGACACAATACAATGAAAGAAAGCAGTAGGCATTAGGTGCCCTGATGAGCACCAAGCCCTGAAAGGACTCTGGAGGTCCAGATCTGTTTGTCTTAAGTTACTTGAGTCAAGACTCAACTCGACACATTTTGAGTGGGCACAGTTTACGCTACTTGCCAAAATTTCATTCACTAAATTTATATGAGTGAACTATCAGAAAGAGTTGCCTACAGTTCAAATGTTGCAGGTTCTGTCCCAGGCTATGAATAACAGCTATTGGGGCCTCTCTTGAACGGGGAAAGAGATGGCACTCGTTAAACAGAGAGCAGCTCTCAGGCTAAGAGCTTAGAAAATCTGTATAAAAATGAGAAGCATTCACCTAAGCCATAGCTTTACACATCCCAAGCTTTGTCAAACCTCACAAACAGGATGCCAGTATGACAAGGAGGAATTTCAGTTGTAACTGCAATTAAAACAGTAAGAAAGATATAAAATTAAACCAGTCACATAATTTACCTAGAAGAAGTGCAGAGTTGATTACATTTCTCTCATAATAGTTCTTCCAGTGATCACAGCCAAGCTGGGAGGCCAGTACCAAATACTCCAACTATATGTTGCTTTCTAGAAAGCTGACAGCCCAAAGATAAAGGTAAAAAGCTCTTTCATCACGAACTGATTCTCCTCCACTTCAAAAAAGGGTAAGAGTTTGGTTTGGGTGCCAGAGACCCTATGTTCATCCACTGAAACCTACTAGATGATTTGCTGATGTTCACTTGTAAAATTCAGTTCGCCAGTACTAGACTCTGTGTGAACACAATGTTCAATTTACAATTACAATTTATGAATGGTAAACCGCACCGAAGTGGTTGTTACTCATGACAAGCAGGTAAAATGTGCTAGCTTCTCCTTGTGAATATTTCACTTCAATGAAATATTGCTTTGAAATGGGGCCAAAGTAGAAATAAGTGAAAAACTGTCCCAGTCTGACACCAAACAACCAGACCTGTGTTTTTGCAAGCTGCTGAGCAGCAGCAGTTCTGAAAATCAGACCCCAGGAGAGGGTGGCTGCTTTTCTCTATGGTTGAGAAAAACACAGGTAATTAGGAACAGGATTTAAGGTAAGTATTTCCAGTAGCGGCTCCTGTGTCACTGCCTTCTCTTCTCCCAAAGTGTATTTAAAGTAAGTGTTTTCGTGCTAGGAATTCAACAGAGACTGGACTTCCCCCCCGAGTAACATTTTCAGTAGTGTTTTGGGATACCAAAATAATGTAGTGATCTTGTCTCATTTCCTTCAGGAATGACAACATGACACGGTGGAGTTGTGCTGTGTAAAACCCACACTTGTCAAACTAAAGAAGTTTTATTAACAATTAAGCAGTTTTGTTTCTGTTGTGCAGATGGCAGAGCTCATTGCAGTGTTGTGTTACATCCACCACTCAGGCAAGACTTGGGTGATCAGCCCCTCCAAGGCAGAGGTGCGGAAGGGCTTCTGTGTGGGTAGTTGGTGAGTTTGAGCTAAAAGAGCTCAAAGTCTTGCCTGACTAGAGGTCACTCACGGGCTCCTTGTGGCTAACCCTGTACACCTCTGTAGTGCCTTCTTAACCTCGTGCTGTACTGGTTCTCACTTTCCTATGGCTCCTCTACTGAATTTGTAGGGTTGGCGTTTTTCACTAAAAGGAAATGCATATTCTTAAATATTTTTGCTTTCATCTGTCCTGAGGAATCCATTTAATAAGACTCCATCTTATATCCACATTCTCATATTAACTCTTTAAGAATCTAGAAATTCAGTTGTAAACACAAAGGCCTTAAAAACACAGTAGTGGCTTCAAAATATGGGTTGAAAAATCATTAGGAATACCTAGAATGGATTTACATGATACCTGGAGCTTAGAGCAAGAACTTTGCTGAGAACATGAAGCAAAGGTAGACAAAGGAGGGTTTATACATTTCTAATAAGGTGTTATGCTCCAGTTTCTCTTCCCTCACTGAACAGTAACAAGCCCTTTTGATGTAATGTGGTGGGGGGGTTTTCGCAACCACAATCTTGTAAGGGCTAAGATAAATACAAAACAAACAATAAAAAAAAAACAACTCTAAACTCAAAACTTTCTAACAGGTGCTTTCAGTGGGAGCAGGACCCATTCAGGATTCAGGATTCTGAGTTTCCTGAGAGTTGTTCAGGAAGTTTCAGTTCTTTTTCAGGAGAAGTCATCAGACCAGAAACTGGATCAAACTTAAAAGCACTCCTACTTTATTTGTCTTAAATTGCAACATGTCTGTACATGCAAAGGCTTAAAAACTGAACACACTATCTGGTATTTGTACAAGCATCAGTCCTCATGGGAGTCTGCGAGAGCTGAGAGTGCTTGCTGCTCTGCAGGCTTGGTACAGTGAAGGCGAACGAAAGCATGTGTTGTATCATATTTTGCAGCAGCTCATGTCTGTGAATACAGGTGTGCCTACGCTAAAACAGTTTCCTTGCTCTCTGGTCATTTACCCCGTTCTGGAATGTGGTTATTAATAGGACAGTCTTTCATGCTTATTTAAAGTATTATTATATTTCATCATCCCCCAGCAGGAGGGAAGAGCAGGGAAAAAGTGTGACATGCAGTTCTGGTCATACTTTGCTATGTTTTTGCATTTGTAACTGCAACTTTGTTGGGGCACAACACCACTCCTGAAGGGGGATGATCCTAGTTAGCCCTGCCATCTGACACATCACCATTACTTTTCATTAATTTCCCACAGCTTTTTTTTTTTCCCCCCCCCCAGAAGGATGAAATCAGGATAATCAGAAAAATGGACACAGCTGTGAGCGTGCTTTGATGTGTGACAGAAACAGCTAAGCGGACTGCTCTTAGATGTAGCAAACGTGTGTGGCATTCGTTTTGAACCTCTTTCTTCAAAGGAGAGGTTATCATTAATTTCTTCAGAGGATGTCACTCCTCAGTCACTTACCCACCCCGTTATTACTGTGTCCTACTGAAGGGCAGGTACTGTTCCTGGAACAAGGGAATGAGGTATATCACAGAGGTACAAAAAAAAATCATTTGGGTAGTAACAGAGGCTTTTTATTTGCAGCACACCCAAAACAAGGCATCTAATGTCTGGGTGGCAACATCTAGCAAAATTAACCGCCTTTTAACCACTGACAGCCAATAATTTAAATAGAATTCTGTAACTATTAGTGTTTATTTAACCACTTTATCTCCTACTACACCAAGAATTTTCACAGGTTGCTGTATCATGACACCTACTGGTAGAGATAACCAAAATAGATGCAGCTCTTTCTGAATGATGAAATAGATGTTTCTGTCTACATTGGGATTGTTTCACATTGGAGTAGTTACTGATGTACGTGCGTTTACACGGGCAGCACAATCACTGCGGCTTGGAAAGGAGAGAAGAGGAAAGGAGGAGGTGTGTTTAAACACAACAGCGTCTTCAAGGGGCAGGTGCACCCCAGATCGGTGTGGCCCAGGTAAGTATTGCATACTCAGCTCCTGTGCCCTGGAGTCCAGACAAGCCACTTGAGTTTGGGTTTTAGCTTCTCTTAAAGCTATAATTCATTTCTGGTTTGTCCTAGTTCAGAGAGCAGAGTGATCATCTAAAAGGCACCATCCCTACCTGAAAAGTGTAGCTGCTAGTTCAGCCTAGGTTTTTGGAAAGCACTAGCTCATCATTGAGAAGCAGCTTTAACAGATGTTTTCTACATAGGCTGCTGAGGTTAAGCTTTAATTTATTTTAATTGAAGTACTGTTCCAGTTGATGGACTATTCTGAAGACACTAGGAGTGAGTTGAAGGTGCCGTGAAGAGAAGCAGTAGAACTGAGCTTTAAACCCTTTTGCGTGGTGGTCATTGTCAGGATGGTTGGTTTTTTTGACTTACAGACCTGCTCACCTTATATCATCTGTCCTTTGTTGGGGCAAAAATACCCATATGAACAATTATAGAAAACAGATTTGTATGGCTCAGGCACTGGTGGCTTGAAATTAAAATACCATACTTCACCATATCACTCCATCAATGGTGCAGCATTTTCCAAAATGTTTCTAAAATTATCACCTTTTTGAAATGTTCACAAAAATAAAGCACCTTTTCATTCCTCAGTGCTAACGCCATTAGACTCCGACCCTATCAACCATTTTATTCCAACTCAGAACCACACTCATACTTCTGCTACCACCTTGAAAGCCACCTGCTTCCCTAATGTGTCTTGTTTCATTATTGAATAGAATTTCCCTGTTTGACAGCACACTGGCAGCACTTACATTCCTCAGGGTATGGTTTACCAGCGAGCTATTATCTATGTCTACTCAAGCTTTTGAGATCTAGTCTAGGTTTCCTCCTCTTATTACATTACCGTAACAATGCCAGTTATCAAATTGTCATCCCTGTTAAGTTCTTCCACTGTGCATAAATCCATTTTCACACTGCACCAGGCAGAATCAAGCAGCTTTTCCAGCAGTTTACAAGTGGTATATCTGGCCAATACTTCAGCTGCCTAAATCATCTTATGTCACACAAATATGAATGGGAGCTTAGGTATCTGTAGAGAGGAGCAAAAAATACTAAGGATGCCAGCATTTTGTTGTTTGGTCTTTCCTTCTAGGAAGAAGGAGCACAACAAAAGGAACCTTTTCCTACTGCAGCTGCCAAAAGCAGTAAAACAGATGGCACGGTTTCCCAGCAGGAAAAGTACCTTTCACTTTAACCATTTTTGAAAACTCCAGTTTGAGATGTCACAATATTTTTTTCCCATATGACCATCCCTTTAGAAGCTGTGATTGTATTTTGGCTGCATTCGGTTGGATTTCACCTGAACAATTTTTCAGTGTGTGTTTTCCTATTAGCTAGAGAGGCTCCTAAGCAGATATCCCACAGTTTTGTCAGGGAGGAAAGTGCAGATCTGAATTTTGTGGTTAGATCCCTTTTTACTGCAGCGATGTTGCCTCACTTGTTTGTGCACAAGAGAAAAACCCACTTTCTTCACTTGCATTTTCTTTTTGCAAATGGGGACTTGCTCTTGGATGTTCCTTTCAACAGAAAATTGCCTCTCACCTGAGATAAGGCTGTGGTAGGAGCCGCCTTGTTAGATCAACCTCTCCTGAGGCCTTTCACTGATGTATTTACTGTACATTGCAGCCAACAGAGGCTGAGCCAGCAAATTTGTATCTTAAATCTGCAGAAAGAGACTGGGTTTTTTTTCATTAATTTGCACCAGATAAGGTGATATCTAATACATGTTTTTCCTTGAAAAAAAGCTTAATTGGGTAATTATAGCTGCAATGCCACTTCTACTGTCATCTTTCCTCCTGGGTAGAATTTTGTGCCAATTCGTACAAACAAGTTACTTAAAAGGGAGTACCTAGCCAAGAAACAGCTTTTCAGCTGTTTGGTGGTTATGAGGACTCCTTTCCCAGTGTCACCCCCCCCATAGTAGTGCTATTTGCAAGGTCAAAGGATGGTTTGCAAGTTCGGTGAACCGAACATTCAACACCATCCACATCTGCACGCCCTGGCGCCCCATCCCTAAGCCTTAGCAAAAAAGACAGCTACCACTTTGGACGTCCTGAGAGTCCTCTGAGCGTGGAGCAAAGCACCTGCCTGGACTTGGCGGTGGTAGCAGATGCAGGTATCAGCAACTGCTACACACAAGAAAAAGAAAACAAATGCCATTTACACATCTACCTTTACCTGTGTGTAAAGACTGCAGGCTGCATTTATATTTGATTCACTAATCCTCCCACTTCTTGGTAGGGTTTTCCCTTTATAAGGTTAGCGACTTAGTGGCCCAAATCCAACCAAATACACACTATTCCTGTGCTCCCCTTCCCCATACTTCCCCCCATGCTTAGAGCAAGAGGGAAGGGAAGGGGACCTTAGGATGGAGGCTCCCAAACCCAGAGCAGCCCCACCTGCTCTTGCTAGGCATGTGGAAAGCGTGCCCTTAGGGATCCCAGGCTCCTGATACAGCAACCAATTTTTCACCTCTGTTCAAGCAATCAAAATCTTAAGCTTATCCTGAACACACAAAATCTGGCGTTTCTTTTCTTCGTGTGCCATTGTGTGTGTAAGAGGAAAGAGTGTGGATCAACAGCTGCCTTTAGTCAACACAGTCAATCGGCTTAAGAATGTAATCATCTAGAAAAAGGAAGGGAGGCTAAACTGCTGTCACTTGCTGCTAATAAAAGTTACAGCATTAAGCAACAGCGGGAGACAGGCTTTTGTTCACTCTAAGTGAGCATTTGGCTCTCTGTGTGCCTTATACTGTGGCAACACTGTACACTGAGAAGGGCTCTTACAATGGAGCAAACTTGGAGGAGACATTTATTCACCGTGCTACTTGCTCTGCCATTCATTTCCAGCGTCCCTGCTAGTTCAGCGAACATTAGCGCTTGAATAAAACTTCCTTGTCCTCTACCATCTAATTCTGCATTGTTAGGCACAATCCAGGGGTTTTGTTTCTTGGATTTTGGGGGGTTTCTTTTTTAAACAGCAGCTGGTTGGGTTTGGCACAGTAATTACTGTTGTGTCATAAATTCAGCATAATGGCTGCACAGCAGGACCAAGCAGACAGGCTGTGAGGCAGCAAGCCGTTGCTTAAACAAGAGAGCTTTGATAAACAGTAATATAGGCCAGGAAAATTATTAAGAAATATTTGCAGCAAAGAATGGGTTTAGTTACCTGACAGATACCATATTTTAACATGCTCTTCCCTTTTAATATATTATTTGTCTCAGCTTATTTGGGGTCACGGGTTGGGGGGCAGCATTTTAGCTGAGCTTACTTCTTATGTAGCAAGCACTAGGAAGGATGCTACAGTCCTGCTCACCCACAGAAGAACATTAATTCAGACTTCTGCATTGCTCAATGTGACTAAGGACTGATATGGAAAATCAGCCACCTTGGAGCTAGTACTTACCTGATGAATCAGATCTTGTGTCCTTTCTGAGACCTTCAAGGAGGTTACCACTGTTGCCAGTAACTATGATGTCCACTGTAAACCGCAAGAAGGGAGTTAAAAAATCACCCTAGCTAGAGGCTGAAGAGTTACCTGAAAGTTATTCCTTTTTGCAATATTGCTAACGTGCCGAGATGAAGCATGAAAACCAAGGCTAAGACAACTGATCAAGCCGTGACAAAAATTAATGTTCAACATCCAAGTATAAGACATGAAAAACCAAAGCTGACATGCAAAAAATGAAAAATATTCCTAAGTAAAACAACAACTCTGGCTGAGCTACTGGCTACCGCTAACTCTTTCTTGGAGGAATCTCAAATCTAATGAGTTTTCTGCATACTTTACAAACTAAGTAAATATGAAAACAGTGCTATAGCTGTCCACATTGTAGAAATGATGATTGTGTCAAAACACTTGAATGGAAAGCAAAAAATCTGTCCTTCCTATACAGAATGTAAAAAGGGAGGAATATTTTAGCATCTCAGTGGACAAAGTAAAGACTCCACTCCTAGACTTCAGTCTATTGTTTCTATCCCTTCTTTCTCTTACACTATTTCTTGTATCATCATCAATAATTGGGGAGCTTGGGGTGACAATCTATTAAGATTCAGTTAAGCAAGTGTTTTTCTGCTCCTCTGAACCAACTCCTGCACTCCACTCTGAATACATTGCACTTGGGATTATTAAAAGCATTTAACAAGAAGCGTTTAATGTAAGCCAGAATTAAGTGTAGCCAAGATGCTGTGATCAGCCTTTGAAAGACAGCTAAGTGTTGTATTTCAGATGTCAGACGCTAATAGCGGGTGAATGCAGACTTTGTAACTCAGTGCAGTTTGCTGCCCTGCGTGGTGAGAAACCCTTGCCTGTGCTGCAGGTCAGAAGCCACAACATGCCTCGAATGCCCAAAGGGTGACTGCAAAAGCAGCAACCAAAAACTTCTCGTTTGAGTTATTGCTGACCACTCAGTAGTGTTGGCCAGGTTAACACTGCAGAGGCCTTTCTGCCAGGGGGGAAGGACAGGCAATGCACCTGCCAGTAACACTATGCTCAACATGAGTGAACAGTGTCTCAACATGAGCGAACAGTGTGCTGCTGTGGCCAAGAAGGCCAAGAGGATGCTGGGTTGCATCAAAAAGGGCATCGCCAGCAGAGAGAAAGAAGTCATCATCCCGCTCTACTCAGCGCTTGTCAGGCCACACCTGGAGTACTGTGTGCAGTTCTGGTCCCCGCTCTACAAAAAGGATGTGGACAGGCTGGAAGGGGTCTAGAGAAGGGCCACCAGGATGATCCAAGGACTGGGAAGCTGCCATATGAAGATAGGCTGGGAGAGCTGGGTTTGTTCAGCCTTGAGAAAAGGAGGCTCAGAGGGGATCTCATCACCATGTACCAGTACTTAAGGGGCAGCTACAAAGAAGATGGAGACTCCCTTTTTAGAAGGAGTCCCATGGAGAGGACAAGGGGGAATGGACCCAAGTTGCTCTTGGGGAGATTCCGATTGGACACCAGATGGAAATTTTTCACAGCGAGAGCAGTCAACCATTGGAATGATCTCCCCAGGGAAGTGGTTGACTCGGCCACGTTGGACGCCTTTAAGAGTCGTCTGGACAGGGTGCTGGGCCGCCTTGTCTAGGTTGTGCTCTTCCCAGAAAGGTTGGACTAGATGATCCCTGAGGTCCCTTCCAACCTGGGATTCTGTGATTCTGTGATTCTGAGTTCATCCCGTGAGGGACACAGCAAAGCTGATGGCCTGCGGAGGCTCGGGCAAGGGGCAACGGCATCGCCGTTCCCTTTGTGAGGTCTTGAGTTTTCTGACCTGAGCACTAAGTAGCTACTGTCTTGCTGGCTAAGGTACCCAAGTTAAGGGGTTCAGCGGCAGTCAGAGGTAAGGCATTGTTCAGCCCAGAAGTTTGGCGCTTAGCCTGAGATCCTGAACTGGAAGTGACAGCCTGAGTCCACAGAGCCACTGAAGGAAGGAAAGAAGAGCAGCCTTTAAGCCTGACAGTTATGTGCCTCCCTGGTACAGTAATACCAGAAACATGTCATGGGAAGATTTAAATAGAAAGTGTTCCATTTAATGGGATTTTGGTCACAGTACTGTGGATCTCTTTAGCAGCATAAAATGTACGTTTGAAGCACTGCCCCTTTGCCTTAAACTTCTGGGTCATTTTTCTCTTCTAGTGCCTTAATGGTGGGCACTTTTTTTTTCAAAGGGAGAAATGATCTGCAGCACATAGACAATTAGATAGCATAACATATTGCACTGCCAGCTGCTGAAGGCAAAATACTAACCACTGCCTCTTCACTTTATCTGTTATATACTAATTGATGTAACTGCAAGAAAAAGGGATTAATTATGAGAATGTACAGTTAATTTCACTGAACACGAACACTACACAAGACAACCAATATGGCACTCCTTCTTCAATTGAGTTTTTTTTTTTTTTCTCTGGCTTGTATTTTGCTTTTTCAAACCCCTCGTTACTCCAGTCCTTTATTAAGATACTGAAGAAGATCAGGCTTTGTGTGTGAGACCTGAGATAGGGGAAATAGAGGGGGTAAAACAGGCAGTAGAGTAACTGGCAAAGAAAGCAGGGGAGGGGAAGGCTGATGAGAGAGGAAGACATTGATAGTAAGAGAGAAGCTGTATCTCTATATTTTTTATCAGAGCATCCTTTGCTCTCATGTGCCCCAGTTCCAAGTGGGAAGTGGAGTGATTCATGGAGGAGCTTCCCAGTCCCACCTGACATAACCATACAGTTCTTTTACAACCATGAATATACAACTCTTGATCAAGTCCCACCTACTCTCTAGAGTTCCTTGGAGGCCCTTCCACCCCTCAAGCCAGTGGTAGACTCCCTCCACATACAGAGATCTATGATAGTATCTTCATTTCCTCTCTTTGGGCTGGTCATCATCCTCATAAGCAGGAATAAGTCTTCCTTACCCTACTCCACAACCTGGGTCCCCTTTAAGACTGAAGTTCTCTTTTCTTCTGGGAAGAAATTCCTTAAACCCACTTCTTTCCCTGTCCCCAGCCAGTAGCTTCTGAAGCAGAGGGCCTAATGATATCGTAGCAATTCTCTTCTCAAAACCAACCATTACCCACTGCCAATGCACTCTTTTTGAGGACCCTAAAACCAGTACCTAGTTTTCACTCTGAAAACTTTTCCTGATTCCTTCTACTATTTCTGCACATCCTTCAAGCGTTTGCTAATATGCCTGTCATGAACAAATAGCATGCGGCCCCATGATGAAATGGTGATTTTAGCAAAGCTGGTAGTTACTAAATATTCAATATTTGCTTACAGCTATAACATATTTGGAATTTTTAAATGCAGGAGGAGAAACTATGTGGGATTGGTATGCAGATAAGTAATCTAAAGCAAATGTGATATGCAAATTACACCATCTTTAACAAAATATGGAATTGCCCCGTAAATGATATTTTGCACAAGCACAGACATTTGGGATTAAGAGCAAGGAAAATAATTCCCAGTTCCAAGTGGCCTATACGGTCTGAGAAGAGGAACTGCAGCCTTAGCTCCCTCCTTACCTTTGATTCTTCCCTAACTTTCGACATCTTGCTTTTTCTACTTCTTATGCTCTACCTGTTTTGCTTTCCCTCCTTTCTCCTAATCTCTCAGCCACAAAGGCTGGGTCCCTGTAAATAGTTCCCAGCTCAATGCATCATTGTGCACACATGCAGCACGAAGCGCCTCTCCAGCCCATCTCTCACCAGCAGCGGTGACAGAGGTCAGGCTGCATGTGCCTGTCCACATGCAGGAGACGGCACTTAAACTCTAGTTCAGCATGGACCTACAAGGACCCAGCTGAGCCTCGCTTTTGTCTGTTGCTTACAGATCGTCTCACCTTCTTAGACATCCTCTTGTCCGTCTAACTGACGTGTTTTAAGACTCCTGCTGAACAGGTAAAGGGCTAGGTCTCAGCTTTCTTGGGAGTCCTGAGCCACTGCTTTCTTCCACCCTTGCAGCCATCCACCTTCCAGCAGAGGGGATGGGCCATTCTGTAAAGCCAATTATCCTTTTATAGGCACAGTGGGAAGGAAAAACAAATCCCGTATACAAGGGTGCTTCTCTGCATACAAAGATCCTTCTTCCTTGGTTTCTTAGTCCAATTCATGCCACCACATTCCTGAAAACTCTGTTCTCAAAATGTGTTCCACATCCCAGCCCTGATCCTTTGTTCTGGCCTCCACATGGCATAGAACTGTGTTGTGAAATAACTGAAATAAATATTACTTTAGGCTGAAATAAATTTAGTTTCTCTGGATTCTGCTCACTAAACAAGTGATCGTGCTTTCAACCTCAGTGTGTGCATATTAGCATCACCTTCCACTTTGATGTGTTGATAAACCTCCTATCTTCCCATTCTTTTTGATGTCTCTCCCTCTGCAAGCCACCCAGACATGATCATCCACCAAAGCATTTTGCATGCTTGCGTTGAGCTGCCCTACATACCTCCTCGTGGCCCCACAGGAGTCCCAGCACCCCATGGTTGGCTCCAGGTCCTCTGGCAATGGCGTGCCTGAAAAAGGGGGTTCCCATGAGCCATGCATGCTGAGCTGCATGTGCTTCGTGTTGGTAACAGTTTTCCAGCTCTTCTTTGTGATCAGCGAAGCCCCAGCAGGTGACACTTGCCATTTCCTGTGGTGATGCTGCAGAGGCTCTTTGTAGGCTCAGTTCTGCATCTGTTGAGATCTTTGTACTCACTTCAGTGGACGTAGTTTTGACCATCAGGAAAGGCATGACTACACTAGGTGTATTTAAGGATTCAAAGACTTTCTTCTCTGCAATATGTAGTTTACCCTCCAACAGCTTTCACCTGAGACCTCCTCTGATTACTTTTCCTATTCTACTTTAATCACCTTCTTTATTGACCCCTGTTGTTCTTTTATTTGATACATCATCTACTTCCAAAGTTTCTCTGTCCTGTTACCCATTTTATTTCTGTCTTCTATCTCATGCCAGCAACTGCATTTTCTTGACCTTTACACAGAAGCTGACCTGATGGCTCTATTTCAGAACGCTATTTTGAACTCTGTTTAAAAAATGAAAATAAAAAAAATAGAAGTCACAATTCACAGTATTTGCTAACAGTTACTACTATGTGGTAACTACTGTAACAGTTATTTCTCCCCTTAAGAAGAGCTACCAGCAATGGACCTTACTATCCCACTGAGTTACTGACTTTTCATAGATTGGCTTGTTTGATCCATCCTAATTTTTGTTGCTCCATCTTTCAGCTGAAATTTTGCCCCTTTGCCCATCTTCCTGCTCCAGCAAATGAAGCCATCATATGTTAGAGGGCAACTGTAGGCATGACTTTTCTTGATTAAAAATAAAAAAGTAATTCAAAAGTCTTTTTTATTACCTTAAGTATTTTTTAGAAAAACTCTAGTAAGCTGAATTTCACAGACAAATGTCAGGGCGGTATTTCTGAGGTGCACATTATCCTGTGATGGTCCTGTAAATGCTACCTTAAACACAAATGGTGCATATTAATGAAGGTCCTCACTAGATCAAAGAGAATGTTAAAGAGTAGATGAAGCTTGATGGAATTAATACTACCAACTTTGAGTTGTGCTGAGATTGAGTCAAACAGCTTCCAGCTACATTTCTGTGAGAGGGGGAGGGGGAAATCCCAAGATGACAGATGCCGTGCAGAGCAAAGCCCTTTCTAAAGAAAGAAATAAATCATTTATGTACAGTATTCACTGAAAACTGCAGGGGGCAAGAGACTGCAGGTTTTCCTTTCAATAAGGAAGAAAAATGCATATATAATAATTGCTGTTGCAAACGTACGCAGTACACAGGCAATGAGTCCGGACAGGAGTCGCTCCCTTCCCCATGAAGGAACGTGGCCAATAGTATCATCATTCTCTTGCTGCAAAAACTAAGGGAATCTCTAACTTTATCGTTTAACTTTGCGAATTTCTGTTGTTCAGCTGAACAACCCAAGATGCACAGTTTCTCACACTAACAGGCATGTGCACGCAGTCCATCTGCCTAAACACGAGGAGCGGTCACAGAGAGTACGCGCAGAGCTGCGAACAGAAGTGGCTGGAGGGGGTTTGCAGGAACCGGGGAAGATTGCTGTGCCGCAGCACTGTCCCTGTTGTTGAACTCATTAATTCAGTAAGGTCAGCTATGTAAGCAACTGTTGCTGCAACCACATTCTGAGTAAGTGTTTTGGTTTTCTCTTCAAAACAAAACACAATTCAGAACCACAATCCAGTGACTGTCTCAAACTTCATAAAGCAGACCACCCATTTATGTGCTTAAGCACACAGGAAAAATAAACTCTTACGGTCTGATGTATGGCAATGAATTGGAAAGCCTTCTACGTATTGGTTCCCGCTCCTCATGTTAAGATCATTATTTCTTGTTGTATCCCTGCAAGCTGCAGATGCTCTCCCCAGCTGGAGAAGCCTCCCAGGGCGGGGGCTTCCCCGCAGACCGGGCACTCAGCGCTCCCAGCACCCAGCCCTCCCTCCCGCTCCTCCAGCACCTCTCCTGCGCCGAGGGCAGGGGCCACATCACTGCTGTGATCCAGACATTTCTGGCTGGTCGATGGTCCCTGGAGGGCTATTAGCCACAGACATTGTGTAGAGGAGCTCTGAGAGACTACTACTGACCTCTGGCTGAGTCACCTCAAAGAAGGAACAGCCTGTAACACGTTTTGGCCTCTTTCCCTGAGTTATACTCTCAGAAGATGACGGCAGCAGAATATCTGGGTGTCTCATACATCGAAGTAATAGAAGAACTATTCATCATATGCATTCTAAGAAGTGTATTAATCATCCTAAGATATGCTTTTAAGTATTTCAAAGATCTGATTTTTTTCAGTAGTAGCATCTGTTCTTTTCAGAGGGAAGTTTGTGACTAATGACACTAATTGCACCAATCTCAGTTAACAGACCGGAGATCATAAATGCACTTGCAAATCAATCGAGTGGCTAACATATAAGCTTGCCTGCCATGCATGTGGAGGCAAGAAAGTCCCCCCAAAACCTAGATTCCCCAGGGAAAACAACCCCATACTGAAAAATCAGGATGTGGTTGGTGGGCCTGGTCCATGTTAGAGCTCCGCCACGTGCATCGTACCTTTCTCCTGCCGTCAGCAGCGCAGCACCGGTTCACCCCACTTACAGACTGGGCCCTGGGTGTTTGAGAGGGTAAAGTCTGAAGCGGTTGTTGGTGTTTCTCAAACATCCTGGCCTTGCATCTGTTGGACGTAAGGAAACACTGGCATATCTTATCTCTTCAAGCCCTTGCTGTGATAGCTGGTGTGCACATGTTGCTGTCAGCTAAAGCCACAAATGGCTTAATGGCAGGTACATAATAGCCCGTTAGTACAGGTTTGCCTGGGATGCTGGCAGGTGTTTACATGAAATTTTGCCCTGCTTGTCATAGCATATAGGACAAGCAGCACCTGGCAACCTCCTACCGAACAACACATTCTTTAATTGCTGCGAAGTGTTAGCAGCAGCTGCCGCCAACCTTGTTAAATAAACAACAGGTTCTGCACCTGCCTGAGCAAAACCCTGACCCGGCTCCCAGACAGCAGGCACACAGGTAGCCCTGCCTCCCCCCCAAACAACGGCCTCGGGGATTAGTGGGAGTCTATCAGTATTGATTTGTCCTTCGGCTGCGGAGGTTTGCCCTGCCCTTCTCTTGGGAGTATGTTACTGAGCTGGGAGACGTGAAAATCTCCCTAATTAGATTTCTGTTTTATGGCTGATTCTTGTCACACACACACACACACACACACAAAACCCCCCCAGACATACAGGCACAATGGTAATGAGAAAAAATGACTATGGCATGATAGCCAAGTAGGGTGTTTCGATATAGTACAGAGCAATTCTGAATTGCTTCTGAGGATCCAAAGGCTTGGTACAGGACAGGGCTTTTATTATTGTCCAAGGAATTAAGCTGTGCTAAAAGCCAAATTTTTGTTCAGTATAGCCAGCAAAGCCAAAAGAACTACGTCTCCTGACTTGTAACAAGTGAGGTTTTACTATCAAAGCCATAAATGACTATTTTATCATTTCCCTTTCTGTCATGTTTAATTAAATCTTGGCATCTTGTTAGATTCTACAGTAAATACACTTGCCTGGATCCACAAACTTACCAAATCTGGAGGAATAGTAGACAGGAGGAGTTACTTACCTGCTGCCAGGATACTTCCCCTCTGGTTTTTTATTTTCCCTCCCCTTTATGCTGTTGAACTGTTCTGAGGGACATCATGGCATCTCTTCCAGCCTCCAGCCAGTGGCAGGTGCCTGAAGAGCCTGTGTGTGAAGCAGGAGTGAGTAAAAAGGAATAAATGCAAAGGTCCTTGTTATTCATGAGCAAGACAAAAGCCACCGTAAGAGACAAAGTGATTACAGCAAAAAGAGTGGCATTCCAGGTGAATGCTAGGGAAAAAAAACCAAACAAAATAGCCCCCCCAAAAAAAACCAGGTAACAAAAGATCAAGATGGTCTATTTAAAACTGTGTGGGACCTAGTCTGGGGCAGGACTCCGAGATCAGAGCACCATGCTAATTGGGCTCCATTCTTTTGATCCATAGAGCAGGATTTCCTCCATTTACATGTTTTCTTGAAAATTAAAAGGCAGAAAATACTTAGCAGCAGCTTTAACACTACAGTTTTAACACACAGACACAGAAAGGACCATCTGTTGGGTCTCTCAGCTACTAGAGAGATGAAAGGGAAAAGGTGAAACAGGAGCGCTGCGTCTATTTTGTAGTTGTATATCCACACAGACATTGGGTTATATTAACTATGCTTTGGCAGCATTAAATTCCTGACAGGGACAAGTTATTTACTACTAACAGTCCACAAAAGCAAGCTGGCACAGCAAATCCCCATCACACAGTCACACAGAGCTAAGACACCATTAATGATTATCAAGAGACTATTACTTGCATTTAACAATTTTCCAATAAATTGCCATCAGCCTGCTTTGCAAACACAGCTGATATAAATAGAGTAAATGCTGTTAAAATGCAAGACTGAGATGCCTGCATGCCAGCCACAACCACTGTCTCTTCTTATGCTCTGCCTTTCAAACTCCATGGTGCTGCAATCACTGCTCAAGTAAAATGCTGTATGTTTAATAGATCCCCTACTATTCACACATCCAAGTGACAAAAGTGATTTTTATTGAGCAGAAGTGTAGGTTTCAACTTAAGTAGCTCTAAGGGGATATTACCTTTGGCTTTTTGTGGGATCACGTTGCCTTCTAGTGGCTGGCCCCAGCTCCCTCCTACCAGAAAGGTTTCAGGATACTCTTCCACAAAGATAGCCAGAGCGCAGGATATTTTATTAACTCCTTCTAGGGAAGAAACAACTGTCTGACAAGACTCATGCTCTGTATTGTTTAGGAAGAAAGAAAGAACAGCCACAAGAAAAGCCCCTCTTTTTGACACACATTATTGCTTGCTTTGAGTGTCTCATAGGAGAAATTTTGAATATGTTTTAAGCTCTCCACAACCTGGACCAATGCAAAGCAATGGAAGTGTGTTAACTAATGGTGCTGAATAGGCCTGTCTCTCCTGCATGAGCACAGAGAAAGAAATAAAATTTTTAAAATCAAGAAAAGTGAAGTAATTTCTTTCAAAATACTGATTGCACAACACCCATAAGAACTGGAGCTGAAGGAGAGCTCCGGGACGAGGTTTGCCTACTGGACTCAGAGAACCAGGGTGGTCTCCACCTTAGCAAGTGGGGAACAACCAGGTACTGATGAAAACCAGAAATAGGTTGGGGAAGTATTTCAGTCAGTAGATTCAGGAATACGAAAAACAGGAGAGAAAGAGAGATGACAAAACCAGACAGGGCAGTCTGCCCTCCCAGTTTTGCTAGAGGAAGAGCTCACTAGTGAGGCAGTTAACCAAAGCTCTTTTTATCTGCATGTAGAAACAATTTCATCTGAAGTGGCTGCACTTGAAAAGTGTTGGCTGCTTCAACAAAATAACTTCCTATGGGCTTGAGGTTGATGGTGCATATTACCTTCAGGATCATCTGCAGAGCTGGATACTAAAACGCTTATCTGCAAACGCAAGAAAAGTCATTACAAGGAGAGGAATTAGAAATGACGGCAAGAAAACAGTGACTAAGCTACATCACTGAAAGAGGGAGTCACATGAAAATGGCCAAAGCTGTGTACTATTTAAAGAAACAAAGATATGGAAGACAATTTTTTCCTCCTTTGATGTACAAAACTAGTGCTGGGGGAAAAATAGAGGTTGGACACAAAGAACAGAGGGAGAGGAAACAGAATTACAGCTGAAAATTGGAAGCAGAAGCCAAATCATTGGAGGAACAAAGACTGGATCATCAGCTCAGAGGGTGAAAGAAAATGTGACAGTAAGTAAAATGTAAGAGGGCTGTTATGAGAGAGCTGAAGAAAATGAAAACAAAATGGCAAGAAGTTCGAAGGAAAGACTTTCAGCTGCACAGACTACAAGGAGCAAGTGGTCAATGACAGGTGCATGGGCCTGGAGGGGAATCCAGGCACCGGTGGGGTGGGCATTTTTTAAAATTCAATACCTCACCAGCAACCCCCTGCTTCAACAAATAAACTGTATGTTATTGCAGAAGAGAAAAGGTCGTCAAAGTACTGATTAACATAGCTAAAGAAAAAAAATTGTTTAAATCAAAATGGGACGTTTCCCCTTAAACTATTATATGCATTATATAAGAAGTATGATTAGACTATTGCAGTCCTCCCTCTTGGCTCCGTAATCTATGAATATACTTGCAACACATGGCTGTGTCAGTCCCACCTGTTCTCCAAAACTCTGCTCATGCACACATTGCATACATAATGGGGAGAAAAGCAACGCATACGTGAGAAGCAACTGCCTTCAACGCAATCTTCACAAGATAAACATGACAGAGATGAGTTAAACACATGAATACACCATGCAAAATCCAAGACTTTTTTCTGTCTGTTTCTTCTATTCAGAGCTCTGAGTACTGACTCTTGGGGAGCTGCCAGCATGAAGAACGTAGCTCACCCTCCTTGGATATCCAAGCAGCAGGACTGGTGCAAATACAGTTTTCCTCTCCTCTAATTTATTCATTATATAACTGCAACTCTGAATCTTCTGCAAAGTGTAGGAGCATTAATTAATATACATTTGTATACCTCTTTTTAAACCCATTAATAAAAAGTAAGAGGCTCCCTCTGTGAATTTATACATAGTAAAACTGCATGACTTATTATAATCCCTTTCCGAAAGAAATTACCAACCAAGTATATTAAACACTTTGCAGAATGTTCCTGTCGGTCCAGTGAAAGAACAGATGCATACAAGACTGAATTTAACCTACTAGTTGCCATGTTTTTTACACCAAAGACCATCAGACACCTTTTTTCTAACAGTCTAATGTTAGATTCTTGGGTGGCATCACACTGCATGATAAATGCAGAATGACTTGAAACGTAAGTATAGACTTCCAAATTGTCACCTGCAAACTCAGGTCACAAAAAGAAAGAAAAGGAAAAGAAGATGAAGGAGAAGGAAGGAGAAGGAGGAGGAGGAGAAGGAGGAGAAGAAGGAGAAGTGTTAGAAAAAGGTTACTAGAAACTTCCTTATCGTTCTAGTGCTTTAAGAAAGTTGTGGCTCAAAACTTGACACCATTTTCTAATGAAATGTTTCTTAAAGTATGCAGAAGGCTACCCTTGGAAAACAAAAATACCCCAGACTAGTGTAATCACTGTGGGATATCTAATGAGATGATCCTGAATATGGACCGTCAACGTCGAGTTCGTAAGAAGTATTATGTTGAAGCAGCCAATGCCTTTCAAGTGCAGTCACTTCAGATGAAATTGTTTTACAGGCAGATAAAAAAAAAGTTTGGCTGTGGTAAACAAAGGAATGCATTTAGTATAGGGCTACCACTCACTCTAACTGTCTGCCATTAACTGGAACACCACCTCACTCTAAAAACAAAAAACTTACCCCTAAACTTGAGAAAACTATTCAACTTTAAAAAAAAGTAATTCCTTTTTCTTCAAGATAAAAAACTCCCCCTCTACTATGTTGATACACCTGATAAGGCAAAGGCATTTATATTTAATAATTCTACAATATGATCTTTCCAGAAAGTCATAGAATAGGTCAAATGAATGGTATTCATGAGACAGAATGAAAGTAGAAAAGAAAGTGGAGTTCAGATTTTAAATATAAAATCATTGGGTTTCAGTTAGATGAAGGACTACCAAGGGAGAATTCAAAGTCTCTTCAATATTCTTCAGGTTCATCACAGCACATTGAATAAAAATCAAAATGTCTGTTCCTTAATCTTCCAGAAAGGATTAATAACCAAGGTAGGCAGTGTGGAACAATATTAGTGTTCGTGTCTATGAATTTAGGTATTCACACCACCATTCTGCATTTCTAACTTTGTTTATTTAATGAGAGACAAAAATAAATGCTGGTAGCCCCTATGTCAGCATCCCCAGCTATGCTTCACAGGGGCAAGGTTCCATCCCCTTGTGGATGGAGGCAAAAGCTCTTTGCTCCCAAGCAGGTAGTTCTTTTCAGTGTAAACTGAGCTACAGCCACTATATAGCTTAGTGTGTACATAGCACTTCATTATTATTCTTCCCATATTGCCATCAAGACAAAAAATATCAGTCTCCTGGTACCCTGTGCCTGGAACTGTATTAGCCTCTCTGTTCGCAAGCAATGGGATGTTCATCTCAAGACCATAAAATGTCATCCTAGATTCAGAAAAAAATTACAGCATGTAGATGACTGATTTCATACGAGGAACCCTAAAATATAAACCAAGCAGCTTTTCTAGGAGGAATCCCATTCTGAACAGGAAGAGAGTTAATTCATCAGTTTGCTCCCTTTTAACTTAATCTCTCACTCTCAAATTGAAGTGTTAAAAGAACATCATGTTTTTAAAAACCATGAGGAACTCAGTTATTACGTCCACATGGCATTTTCTATACTGTCGTTACATTATTCTGCCACACTTGGAGTTATCTAGAAGCAAGTGAGCTCTCAGTGAAAGCTAGACAGCCATGCTTGCATAAAGCTGGGCCCAAGCTAATAAGCCTAGCTAAGAATCAATTTTTTTGTTGCTGCTGCTGTAGGTTGGCAACATTTTAACATGGCTATGTAGCTTCCAGTAAGGCTATAGCATCAGTGAAATGAGCTTGTGTCTGCTCAGGGCATGTGTAGATATATTCACATCTTGGGGGAATAAGAGAAGCAAACCAGAGGGTTTTATTCGTTACAAACACTAGGCGTAGTGCCTGTGCTGCAGTCATCCCCAGCACATCAGTCAGCACCGGCAACCTGCTGCTAGTAAGGACGCGCCGACTAATCCTTCTACGTCACGTCTCAGGGAGCATGGAGCCATATGACAGCTTCCAGAGTCACAGCTCCATCCCTAGTCTGCTCCTGAGACAGCCCAGCTGTACCCCACGACTGCTGCAGGGGTCATGTTATAAAGCTAACAATTGGCTTATGATTAATCTTTATTTTCCCCTACAGCCATAGATTTGGTTTGCTCTTTTACAAATATTGCAATTAAGGTAATGTGAATGCTTAGTAATCCTGATTTACAATAATGACATATTATCCATTCCTAATTGCTACTCAATCCTAATTGTTTCCTTGGAACACATACCTGATTAGAACAACTTTTAAAGGCAAGAACCAGAGCAACCGCTTGAGATGTCAGACCACTGAGGACAGGGCAGGAGATGGACTGCCAAAGTTGGAGGACGTAGCAGTGCAAGACCGTAGAGTACAGATAGAAGCGAGACTCCACCATGCCTCTGCTTCTGCCTGGAAACTCCATAGCTGTAACACCAGCTCTGCCTCTGATGTTAAAAAAACCCAACAAATTCGCTCTGGAGTGTGAGACACCACATGTCAGAAGTGTACTGCGAAACATATGTTCATGTTTTCCCTTTAAGACAGAGTATTTCACATTTCATTTTTTATATATACTTTAGATTACAGATGAATCTATTGTACCAAAATATTGGCAGCTGCTTTCCAACATGGGAGACTGCTTTCTATGTTCAGCAAACTCTCCATGCTTTTGACTATAGAACATTTCAGCGTACTCTTGTATATTGATATTCATTACCTGTATGGTTTGCATAACAGGCACAAAAACAGCCCAATCAATAAAATAATATCAGCTTATATTGACTAGCTATTTCTACCCTGAAATAGGAATGTCAAGCTTCAATTGATTCACATTCATGCACTGTGTAAACATAATTTAAAATTAACATGTACAAGATAGAGCGTATACTATTATTACCATGTGGAGTAACAAAGGGGATGCACCATAGCACAAAGCTGGTGTACTAGACAGAACTAGTCAATAAAACGCAAGGTATAATTTGCCACCTAAATATCCCATAAACTCCAGCTGCTGCTGGCTGCTACAAAGCTATAGTCCATTCTTGTGCTAGCACCAGTAGCTCCCTGCAAGCCACAGAAGGGGCAGTCAGAGAGGGCACAAAAGATAACTAACCCAGCTGGGGCTGCCTGGGAGAAGGAGCTGTAGCGGCAGCTAGAAGTCCAAGAAAGGACAGTGCCTGGGACAAAGGGATGCTCTGGGTACCAAAATACCTCTCTCTTTCTTCTACAGCACACTGAAGAAACAGACTCCCACCTACCTTGCAAAACTGATTAGCAAACAAAGCTTACATGACATGGTATAAGTATTTCATAGGATCACAGAATCATAGAATATCTCAAGTTGGAAAGGACCTATAAGGATCAGTGAGTCCAACTGCCTGCCCCTCTCAGGACTACCTAAAACTAAACCTTGTGACTAAAAGCATTGTCCAGTTCCTCCTTGAACTCTGACAGCCTTGGTGCCATGACCACTTCCCTGGGAGCCTGTGCCAGTGACCGACCACCCCCTCAGTGATGAACCTTTTCCTAATGTCCAGTCTGAACTTCCCCTGATGCAGCTTTGTTCCATTTCCTCGTGTCCTATCGCTGGTCACCAGAGAGAGGAGATCAGCGCCTCCCCCTCCGCTGCCTTCCTTGGGGAAGCTGTAGACTGTGACGAGGTCACCCCTGAGCCTTCTCTTCTCCAAGCTGAGTAAGCCAAGCGACCTCAGCTGCTCCTCATAAGTCTTGCCCTTGAGGCCTTTCACCATCTTGGTCGCCCTCCTCTGGACGTGCTCTAATAGTTGGATGTCCTTATATCGAGGCACCCAAAACCGCACGCAGTACTCAAGGTGAGGCCGCACCAGTGCAGTGCAGAGTGGGACAATCCCCTCCCTCGACCAGCTGGCTATGCTGTGCATGGTGCACCCCAGGACACAGTTGGCCCTTTTGGCTGCCAGGGCACACCGTTGAGTCATATTCAATTCACTATCAACCGAGACTCCAGATGCCTTTCCACAGGGCTGCTGTCCAGCCTCTCATCCCCCAATTTGTACATATAACCAGGATAACCCTGTCCCAGTGGAGAATCTGGCACTTGCTCTTGTTAACATAGGTGGTGATTGCCCAGCTTGCAAGTCTATCCAGATCTCTCTGTAAGGCCTCTCTACCCTTGAAGGAGTCCACAGCTCCTCCTAGTTAGGTATCATTGACAAACTTACTTTATGTACCTTGGATTCGTGTGTCCAGATAATTTATAAAAACATTAAGAGCACTGGCCCTAAAATTGAGCTCTGAGGAACCCCACTGATGACTGGCTGCTAGCCTGATGTAACCCCATTTACTATAACACTTTGATCCTGACCCATCAGTCAAGTGCTCACCCAACATATTATGGACTTGTCTAGCTGTGTGCTGGATGGTTTATCCAGAAAGATACTGTGAGAGACCGTATCAGAGGCTTTGCTAAAATCCCAAACCAGCGCATCTACTGGCTTCCCTTGGTCAGCTGGATGGGTCATTTCCTTGTCATAAAAGGAAACTAAGTTGGTCAAGCAGGGTTCTCCCCTCATGAACCTGTGCTCACTATGACCAATGTCTGTGTTGTCTCTCAAGTGTTTTTCAATAACTCCCAGAATAACCTTCTCCATAATTTTACCAGGCCCTGAAGTGAGACTGACAGGTCCTGTAATTACCAGGGTCTTTGTTCTTACCCTTCTTGAAAATTAGGACATTTGCCAGCTTCCAGTCATCTGGGACTTCTCCAGACTCCCAAGACATTTGAAAAGTAATGGAGAGAGGTCCTGCAATGACATCAGCCAGCTCTTTAGGGACCCTGGGATGAATCCCATTGGGCCCCATAGATTTATGCACCTCCAGCTGGAGCAGCAAGTCTCGAGTGACAGATTTGTACAGCTTCAAGTTATATTTGGCTTCTCATGCCGCACATGCTGGTTTTCATGCACATTGTCCATAGGAGTGCTTCTCAGTTTGGGCAAGTACCAGTTTCCAGTACAAACAAGTAAGGTCTGAAGACCCAGGAAGACCCCGCTTGCCCTCACTATGAAGACTACTTGCACCACCCTCGCTCTTTCCTCTCCAGGCACCTGCTGCTGCCTGGTGCCTTTGTCCTTTGACCACCCTGAGGAGGGAAAGAGAGAGGTATGTGATCCCTTCTCATGGTCAGCTGAGGTGTAGCAATTTCCTCAACACACAGAGGAAAAATGTGGCTGAGTAGCGCGGTCCTGAGTTAACTAGTAGACCTCAATGCTCCTTAAACACACATACACATTTCTGAACATCCACAGCACTTCTTTCAGTGCCTGTGCTGTTCAGTGATTCACGGCTCCCGCTTTGCAAGGCTTTGGTGTTCTTGTCTCTGTAATCAGGGCAGAACAAAACACCCAAAAGGTGTTTTCCCATCAGTTTCTACCCTTGCCTGTTACACCGGCAGCCTAGAGTTGGCTGTCCTGGCCTTCGCATCACTTCATCCTTTCTCTGCTGCTTCGGCAGCGAGCTCCCCAACCCCTGTATTCACAAGATGGCCCAAGCAGGACTGGCAGAACAGCCAATGCTTAGTTATATGTAGAGGTAAAAAGAGACCGTATAATTCTCTTTCAATTAAGCTACTTTCAATTAACTGCAGGGAGCGGAGGAAGGGAGCAAAAATCTCAAGTTCTAGAGATAATAAAATAGATAAAATTACATCCTTTCTACAGGGGGTCACTAAAACCTGTTTGGTATTGAAACACACTGTGAATCACAGGACAGTCACTAAGAGCTGTAGGAAGAGTAGCTTTTTTCCTAGTGCTGGGGAACAACAACAACCACCAAAAAAAACCCAAACCAAAATTAAAAAAGCAGAGTAGAGTTTTCTGCCTCTCAGTACCACCACAAAACTTCTGACAAAATTTTTCCAGCTATTTTCTCACCCAGGTTTTCTTGCTTTTTACAAAGAAAAACCCATAAAAACCAAAAGCAAACTGCTCATCACAAACATTACCATTAAAATGACAGCCTGAATGAAAACAATTTTAAAAAATCAAGTAGTTTGTTTTGGAAAAAAAAAAAAAAGAAAAAGAAAAAGAAGTTCCTTCTGCAGAAGAGAAAAAGGTAATCAGCTGCCTTCTTGTCAAGTCAGGACTGGACCGTGGTTCTGCAGCTCTCCAGTCCCACAAACAAGTTTCACTGACACTCTCCACTGGTGATGAGAGGGACCACGTTTTATCCACCAGCACCCTGATGCTGTAAGAGCTCTGTGCCCTACATTTTTATCTATTGAGGGCTCATCATCTAGTGTTTTCAAGGAAAAAAATGAAGCTCAGTGATGAGAAGAAAAAGATACCATAGAGCAGCGGCAGCTGTAATTGGCTGAAGGGCTAACAAATGACCTAATATTCTTCTAGCTAGGATTTATCCAGCTGCTCACTGTTCTGATTAAATAGGACTAATCCATCAGATGAAAATTGCTTTGCTGGTTCAAGAAATAAACTTACCTGTTTCTTAATTTTTCTTTAATTTTATTATTAGAAGATAAAGCTCCACTTCTCTAAATCTGTTTGTTCTAAATTATTCATGGATAATTTAGTAAATTAACACACAAGCCTACTCCCATAGAGCTCTCTTATGAAGCCACTGTATCTGATCTTTATTTAAAGCTGTGAATTAAAACAAAGCACAAGATGAACCACTAAAACCCCCAGACTTCTCTATCAGTGAATGTATTCCATACAAGCTAGGGAGTTTTTTCTAGTATTTGACCTCTGAAATAGGAAGCTACCACAGTTATAATTAGCATTTGATTGATCACCATATATACATAGCATTGTTCCACTTCTGATAAATGCTTTGCATTCCAAGATAAATATGCCCAATTAAATTGTAATCAATATGATTTTTGAAGTAATTATGTCCCCATCATCAGAAATAATATAAAAGGAGTGTTAAAAATGATTGAACCTTTAACAGTCCTCACCTTATTTCAGTTCTCTCTTCTGATTCAACTTCTCAGCACCCTGCCCTTAAATCCTGGATGTCAGACAGGCTCCCTTTTCCCCTGAACACCTGGGTGTGAACGTGCCAGCCACAGATCACCATCTTTTAGTGTTCTGCTACCGCAGTATTGGAGAATTTTCCATCTCATCACCATCTTTGTCTTAGCCTTCATTGTGCTGCAGAGAATAATGATTCAAAGCCCTGAGTGTGTTCAAAGGAATGAAAACTTTTAGTGCCAGATAGTGTGCTACAGCATATTAAACACCTTTGGCTAATGCCACTGTGCTCCAGCAAACATCATGGCTCTAGTGCTAGTAAACCTCACTTGATCTGCTACTAAGTCCTGCCAGAAGGAGAGGAGAGGAGAGGAGAGGAGAGGAGAGGAGAGGAGAGGAGAGGAGAGGAGAGGAGAGGAGAGGAGAGGAGAGGAGAGGAGAGGAGAGGAGAGGAGAGGAGAGGAGAGGAGAGGAGAGGAGAGGAGAGGAGAGGAGAGGAGAGGAGAGGAGAGGAGAGGAGAGGAGAGGAGAGGAGAGGAGAGGAGAGGAGAGGAGAGGAGAGGAGAGGAGAGGAGAGGAGAGGAGAGGAGAGGAGAGGAGAGGAGAGGAGAGGAGAGGAGAGGAGAGGAGAGGAGAGGAGAGGAGAGGAGGGGAGAGGAGAGGAGGGGAGAGGAGAGGAGAGGAGAGGAGAGGAGGGGAGAGGAGAGGAGAGGAGAGGAGGGGAGAGGAGAGGAGGGGAGAGGAGAGGAGAGGAGAGGAGGGGAGAGGAGAGGAGAGGAGGGGAGAGGAGAGGAGGGGAGGGGAGGGGAGGGGAGGGGAGGGGAGGGAAGGGAAGGGAAGGGAAGGGAAGGGAAGGGAAGGGAAGGGAAGGGAAGGGAAGGGAAGGGAAGGGAAGGGAAGGGAAGGGAAGGGAAGGGAAGGGAAGGGAAGGGAAGGGAGGGAGGGAGGGAGGGAGGGAAGGAAGGAAGGAAGGAAGGAAGGAAGGAAGGAAGGAAGGAAGGAAGGAAGGAAGGAAGGAAGGAAGGAAGGAAGGAAGGAAGGAAGGAAGGAAGGAAGGAAGGAAGGAAGGAAGGAAGGAAGGAAGGAAGGAAGGAAGGAAGGAAGGAAGGAAGGAAGGAAGGAAGGAAGGAAGGAAGGAAGGAAGGAAGGAAGGAAGGAAGGAAGGAAGGAAGGAAGGAAGGAAGGAAGGAAGGAAGGAAGGAAGGAAGGAAGGAAGGAAGGAAGGAAGGAAGGAAGGAAGGGAGGGAGGGAGGGAGGGAGGGAGGGAGGGAGGGACAGTACAGGACCTTCCACTTAGAGGAGAAACTTGCTATGTATCCACTTAATAAGCAGAATGTTCCTTTTCCGGTGAAATTTATAAAAGCCAATCTCCAACGCTGCATGTCTTTTGCAACAGGAATATATGACAAATCTTCGCTATAAAGTCATTCAAGAGCCTAGTATGCATACAAACCAAAAATACTCACTGTAGCAGCATTTGCTTCCCCCCATTGCTGCAGTGACCTCCATCAATACCATGTTTCACTTCTGCTCCATACGGCTGAGCCCCGTCAGTGCAGAGATGGCTATGGCTTTGGTTCTGGGACAACTTCACTACAAAAACTGGGAAAGAAAATGGAAATGCTGGAAGGTTCTTCTGACCGGACTGCTGGAATGGACCCTTAAAAGAAATAACAGACCAAAGACTGAAAAGTTTATGAATGTAAGATCCAACTTCTACAACTCTCTTCATTTACAATATACAATTTGGTTTACTTACCAAAGCAATGGAACAGCAATCAAAGCTGTAACACAACTTGTATTTCACCAGATGGTAATATCAGAAATAGCCCTTACAAGAACTAACTGGCCAGATAGAAGATCAGATTTTGGTGGAGCGCTGTTTGCTGGATCTGACAGAGTACCTTTTAGAAGGTACACATCTCAGCAAAATGAGAGTTCACTGTTTTACTCTGTTCAAATCAATAATCGAAAACTTACTACAAACTGATTGTTTTTAAGTATACAAATAATCAAAAGAAATAAAGAAAAGAGTATCAAAATGTTTACTCCTAAATTTAATTTATATTCTTGTTAATGAATCAAAAGTGTGTGTTTTGGACAAAAAACCCTGCACCCTTGCTTTTTCTGATTTCCCATCTGCTCAAAAACGAAGGCAAAAAATAGAAGATAGCATTAACAAAAGGTGTTATGTGAGTTAAGTACAAGTGAAGATTATTACTGAAAAAGCTGTGTATAGATATGGTCCTTCAGCAAGAAACTTAGACTTCAGCAACCTACTGTCTTGCCTGACAATCACCAGCCACGGGTTCAATTCAGGATTTCTGACATTTGGTCCTTAACTCTCTCCGACACCTGGGAGCCCCTTGGGACTGAGCCCTCCTGGCAGAACAGGAGAGGTGGCAGCAGTTCCAGGAAATGAGTTTCTCCTGGGTAGAGCAAGCATTTTCTAGTGCTAAAATTGGGGGAAGTCAGCTCCCCACTGGCACTAAGATCACTCCCCACTCCCCATTTTCATCTTGAAGCTTACATGAAACCTGTGCTCTGTGTAAGGCTCTGAAAAGCTGATCTAAAACAAAATGTCAAGGCTTTTACCATCATAAGAAACAGAGGCTCATAAAACTGTGATTGTTAAACCACCTCAGTCAGGTGAAGCAGGAAAATATATATCCACAGGTTTTAGTAAACACATCTGAATTTGCCATCTTGGATAACTGGGTACTGCAATAAAGTGCCATGTAGAGACTAATGCATACTTACATGCTACTGATTTCCTGGTTTCAATAAATCCAATATAGTAAAATTGACAGATGCTGTTTTACCTACTCAAGTGATTCATGAAGGGCCTGAAACTGTAATGCTGCAACAAGATATGCCATCTGTGCTCGGGTTTGGCTTTTTTTAAAATAAAAAGAACTGACTGGCCGAGGAGTGGTGACAGCACATGATTTGCCTAGCTTGAAATGAGATGCTTGCCACCTTTACCTATAGAGGTAAGAGAATTGCTGGACTTGGCTACTATTTTCCTATCCATTGTCTACCCAGACTGTTATTTTGTAAATGCTGAAAAGGAAGAAAAATAAATCAAAGAAATAATTGAAATTTAAAGCAAAATCGGATATTTTTTCATGTCTCCTTTTAAAATTATGTTAATTGGCACACATTTTTAATGACAACATTAGCAGCGAGTAATAAAAAGTCAGCAGGATCTACACATGGATAAATAACAACACACTAATGATAATTACACAAACCTTCTGTGTAGTGACATGTGGGTCAGGAATTGAATTTTCACTCTCAAATTAAATCATCTATCAGGTCCCCACATCATCAGTAACAAATGTCACTGGTAACTTTCATTCTCCTGTGTTCAGAGTGCTTTTTAACATCCAATAAAAGATTATGTTTCAAGGCCAAATCTTGACACCTAATGGTACTCAACAGAAGCGTTGATTGCAAAAGGGTAGCAATGTTGGAGTTTCAAGAAAGAGCTTATTTCAGGAATGTAAAGAATGTAATTTCTACTTTATATTTAGGCATTTAGAAGGGCCTTTTAGACAAAAAAGGATCAACTTAAATACATGTGTTTACAGTTACATACTGGTATAACTGCCTTGCTGAAACAGGACTTTTTTTTAAGTGGGTGACGTAAACAGTGAAGATTTAAAAACTGAGCAAACATTTTCTGAATTACTGAGATCAGGCCAAAGAGGGAATGATTGAAGTCAAATCCAAATGTGGCCAGCAGGAGCAGGGCAGTGATCGTGCCCCTGTACTCGCACTGGTGAGGCCGCACCTCGAGTGCTGTGTTCAGTGTTGGGCCCCTCACTACAAAAAAGACATTGAATTGCTGGAGCGTGTCCAGAGAAGGGCAACGAAGCTGGTGAAGGGTCTGGAGAGCAGGTCTTATGAAAAGCAGCTGAGGGAACTGGGGTTGTTTAGCCTGGAGAAGAGGAGTCTTAGGGGAGACCTTATTGCTCTCTACAACTACCTGAAAGGAGGTTGTAGCAAGATGGGGGTCGGTCTCTTCTCCCTAGTAACAAGCGATAGGATGAGAGGAAATGGCCTCAAGCTGCGGCAGGGGAAGTTTAGGTTGGATATTAGGAAAACCTTCTTCACCGAAAGGGTCGTCAGGCATTGGAACAGGCTGCCCAGGGAGGTGGTTGAGTCTCCATCCCTGGAGGTATTTAAAAGAAGGGTAGACATGGTGCTTGAGGATATGGTTGAGTGGTGGACTCGGCAGTGATAGGTTAGCGGTTGGACTCGATGATCTTAAGGGTCTTTTCCAACCTTAACGATTCCATAATTCTATGAAATGGAAAGGTTGCCTTCAGTTTCAGAGAAAATACACATTTTTACATCCTTTTTTTTTTTTTTTTTTTACTTAATGGGATATGCTTCCTTGTCATTACAGAACAAGCTGACAAAGTAGCTGAAAATAATTCTCAGAAGATCAGAAGAACATAGTGCTTCCAAACAGCACTTTATTCTGTGGTACCAGGAAGCATTTGTCAGAATAAGTCACATAACACAGGCTGTTTGGGAACCCTGAAAACGGCATCTGCTCTGCCTCACTTTAGGCACAGGTAGAACAACAGTTTGCTTACAAAGCCTGCGGTCCCAAGCTACACCGACATATGAAAAATAAAAGCTAATCTAATACCTGTTGTATTGAGCATAACTGGCAGCATTTGGGTAGCTGGGGGCTGCATGGGAGAAGGTCATGAGTTGCCCTGAGCGGGTAGCAGCTACGTCCAGCCAGCTCTGAAAGTGGTGTGAGCAACCCATTTCCTGCCAAAACTTCAACGTCAAAAGAGAACATGGTGCCTCTGCTCAAGTGCATTTCAGAAAAAGCAGCAGCCACAAAGGGCAGGGGACACATAGGGAGATGCTTTTGGGCAGATGCATGAAGGAGCCACAGGGAAGGAGACATTTTGGGGCATAGAGGTGACCCATGTCAGAGTGGGGACAACCTCAAGTGACTGCAGCCCAGGGTGACCCAGGGCAGGGCCACTCCTGAGGGACCGTGGCCATGGGTGGCCCTTGCTGGAGCAGGGAAAAAAAGGTCAAGGAGCAGCAGAAAGAAACCATTAGGCGCAGGACCTGCCCGTGGGCTCATGGAATGAATAAGGAGGGAGTGAGCATAATCCACAGCAAAAATAAGGCAAGATGGCAGTAATAAGGGAAGAGCAGGGATGTGTGCCTTAAGATGAGCCTGGGAAAGAGGAAGTAAAGTGGGTTACTTGAATGGTTGTTCTCTCATTTATATGCCCCTCCAATACCTGAATCAGAAGATGGTGTAAATTGGCAGTAAATCAAATCAAGTAAAAATTCCCAATTGAGACTGTTTTGCCTGTGACACCTGTGCTTTTTCAGCTGTAGTTTTTGAAATAGAAAAGATCTAGTGAAATGTCCTGTCAAGCTTGACTTACAAGTTTACAGTGGATGATGGAGAATGTGCCACAACTCTTAATGCTTCAGGACCTCTTTACCATTTATCAGGTTCCTGTCATTGTTAAAAACCTATATTTTAAATTGCTCCATTTAGTATCCAACCAATAGATTTTGTTACACCTTCAACAAATAGATTGAGCTATTAATAAGCCATGTTCAAGTCACTTATTTAACTACCTTCAGTATTTAGATTCTATGAACCTTCAGAGTCTTTTGTCTTCAGATTTTCTAGTTTTTATATCATTCTGCTTGGCAATTCCTTACCCAGTTTTCAATGTTATTCATTGGTTATGGCCACCTGAATTGCTGGGTTTTAGTAGCAGATGCACAAAAGCCAAAGAAAAAGGTAATACAATCTCTACATTCCAATTTAAATCCAAACAGGATTTTCTATTGTCAACAAAAGATACACTAATTTGTTAAACTCAGTCTATTAGATTTGATGATTACATATGGAAGGGTAATAAATTTTTAACTCAGCCTTCATGTTTGCGAACTTTACCTCGGACCAATATTTGCTGTGTTAATTTGATATGCTGTTACTCAGTTTTCATGGAGAAAATATCCATTTCTATTCATAGATAGTGTAAGTACACAAACAGTGGTGAAACCATAGTTTCCTGAAAGTCCAATGATATTTTTGAAAGTTCAGTATGATTCTCAGAAAAGATAAATTAGAGTTAGGATTAGTTATGTATCAAAGTTCAATATGCATTTAAAGTTAAATGTAGCCAGGAAATATTTCAAATAAAATGTAAAGAATTAGCATTTTCTTCCCAGAATAACCTGTCTACTTTTTTCTATTAAACTAGCTATATTAAGTATGTATAGTTCATTAATACCATGAACAACAATGCATAAAATCTAATAGTCTAATAGAACACCTCTCACCTTTTGGATATTTCTTGACAAGGTCAGAACTCCACCAGGATAATTTCTGATTTTTAGATATCCTAATTCCAAATGTCTTAACAGACCTGAGAAGCCAAAGTTAGATTCCTTAGTGTGGACTATAGAAAAACAGGGGATTAGCCAAACAAAAGGTTCCTTTATATATCTGCACCTCCACTTAAATAACCTCCTTGAGTCCAGTCACCTCTCCCAAAGGAATGACAATGCATGAAAAGGAGGAAGAAATGATTGAGGATGCTTGCCTCATTCAGCACTGTGTTTCAGGAGAGGCCGATTTAGATTTATTAGCAATTACTGCTACTTTATTAAAGGAATTTTAAGTTAAATTAATTCACTATTAAAATTTTGTGCCTTTTTATTACTTCAGAGTAAGTTTTATTGGAATTTACACGTCTCTGAACTGTGGATTGATTTTTGCTTTTACCAATGCAATCCTATGCAAACACGTCTTTTACAAGCATTATTCAGGCTTACTTGTCTTGGGTGTAGTATATACTGTGTTCAGACTGATGATATTTACCAGAAATGTCACCTGGGTCCTACCCATAGTTACCTCTTAAGCATACCAAGCACATCCTGGAATCCTGCCCATCAAATGTCCTCATCAGGTGTTTCTGGAGCCAAAGTAGTGGTTTCGACTCTCTTGCAAGCCAACACTTCCTTTCAGTGAAAAGAATCACAGGTGAGGCTGATGCATGACTCTAGTATGGTATTGGGATGTGGACAGGGTATGTATTCAGCAGCACTGGAATCACTAATTTAGATGTAAATCTTGGTCACCAGGATTGATAGATCAGTTAATACCCAAGACAGCAACTCCATTGCCGTATATAACCTGAATAACAGAGTCCTGAGGAAAGCTGGAAATTATATGAACACGATGTTAAGCAATCAAAGCTTCCTTTTTCATTCTTCACTGAATGTTCTTTCAAAAGAAAGTGGTGGGACCATTAGTTTTAACTAAAAGAATAATAGTATTTTCTTTATTGTGATAAAGTCTGAGTTTAGTGTTAGAAGGAAATCCCACCCCAAATTTTTCTATGTATTTTTCCATCTGACAGCTCTGAGGACACAAAATTGCAGAAACAGAAATCAAACAAAGCTGGTATCTGTTCTTTATGTACTGTCACACACTAAGGAGTCCTATTCAGAGACCAGAATATGGTGAAAAGTCCAAAATAAATATAAGAGAAAAGGATAGTCCTTATGATAGAAAGATGAAATTAGAAAAAAAGGCTAAGACCGTATTCCTATTCACAGAGGAGCCCCTTGTTCATCCACACAGCCCTCCTGCTGGCTTTGCTTGATTTCCTCTTTGTGGAGACGGACCACTCCTGAGCTCAGAGTAGGTCATCCTTGAAAATCAGCCAGCTCTCCTGGACCCTTCTTTTCTCCAAGGTTGTATCCCATGGGATTCTCCCAAGCAGACCCTTGGACTTTTGGATATTTAAAAGAATCACCCTTCATCTTAAACACATCAAACTGGGTCTCCATTATCCTTTGGAGATTAACATCATTGGGAAATGAGGACTTGTCTTGAAGACCAAACACCCCCTGGTTCCCTCAAAATGTTGGCAGCCAACAATTGTTGAGCAATTAAACACTGAGGAACCAAAAGAATTGGAGAGCAAAGGCAGCAGATGCAGGAGACACAGCACCACCGGACAAGTCAGAGCAGTAAAGTGAGGAGGAGAGTAGATATGGAGGAGATAGATACAACCAGAGGGTTAGAAGAGGAACTGGAGAAGGGTTACATTTGTGAGGCAGAAGAGAGATAATGAAAAAGTCAGAGTGTTTACACTATGAATGTTCTTACCTGGGGAAAAATCCAATACTGAGATTTTGCAGAAGACCATTAAAATTTCAAAATGTTTCATAAATACTGGAGAAAGGAATTCTTTTCTCTAGTAGAGCTCTCCGTTTTTTCTTTCTACTTTCTGTGAAGTAAATTCTGGCTTTCAGAAGTTGACTTACACAGCATGTTTAGAGAGAAGAACAGAAGCAAATGATACTGGATTAATTTTCAGGTGACAGGTGTGTAATGCTGAGGCCAACAGTGTAAGCAAGCTATAAGCAAGGCGCATCTGTATTTCCCTCTTGAGAACATAAGTGTGCTAAGCTGCTGAATGAGCAAAACTACTGGGAAACACAACAGTTACAAGATCATCAATAAAATCTACAACTATGTTAATCTTACACTTAAGAGCTTTTCAGCAAAGCTCAGTAGTGAATGATAGAAGGAAGTGTACATCCTTGAGATCAAAAGGCTAAAAAAATTATTTGCGCAGACTCAGCCCCACTCTTAGGGTTACCATATTACCATGCCTGAGATTTTCCAGCTCAAAATGTGTCTATAGTGCACGTGCAGTGAGTCCGATATACCTAGGACCCACCAAATTTACCGATGACTGAGGTATGCCTGTAAAAGTGATGCATCTCAGACTCTTTGTACACTTGTGCCTTCACACATCTCCTACGCAACTCACGTAGAGGAAATAAATCCTATCCATCTTGATGGACAGCTTGGCTACATTTATGATTGTAAATTAAGAAGTGTCCAGGACCTTTGCCAGCATTTAAACATGATCATGGCTACTAATACTCTCTAGGAATATCTCCTCCTGAGGTTCTGGCCCGTGCGAAGAAGCACCATTCCAGAAGTCCCAAGGGTGGCTCTGCCCATGGGCCTGAGACCTCACAAGCATTCCCAGCCACAGGTAACTTAGTAGCTTAGACAGAGCCAGAATGACCTGCTGGCAAGAGACTTTGGGCAAGGCCCTCCTATCTACTAGGGTAATACTTTTCAACAGAAAAGAGGTCTTTGTCTGGCAGACGTGCTCTGTAACTAGGACGTAACTCATAAGCGTAACATACCCAAATGCATACGCTATTGAGACGTAATGGTGATTAATAGCACCCACGTACTCTGGGACAGTTCACGTGCTTGTGCTGTGTAATGCAGCTGCATTCCCAGCTACCTCAGTGTGACTATTGTGAATTCATGCACTTTTTCAGTGGGAGGTTAAGTATTAAGTATGTTAATAACTTTGAGGGTCTAAGCAGGCAGACAACTAAATAGTAATAATTTAAAAATGAAAAAAAAATTCTATTAGGTAAACCCAAGCATATTATTAATAAAACCTTGTCATTTAAGCAATAACAAACCTATTTCTCTATGCCAATGATCTTCAGTATAAGAAAATCCATGTGTATAAAACCCACAGTCTTTAACAACATTTTGTATCAACCAGCCAAAGGGTTATTTCTGAGGCACAAACAAGGAGTATTTACTTTTCTAAATGTCTGATTAGCATTTATTTCTTCTACACTCCTACATCTGCCAAAGCTAAGACCTGTCCTGCTTGGTAGAATGATAGAGAATTTATTTATTTTCCGCAACAGCCACTTCTTGGCGAAGTGACAGGGGGCATTACTGCTCCCGGCTGATAGCAGCAGCCGCAGTGTGGGTTTTGCTGCACTTTGGTTGGATGTTCAAATCTGGGGACCTTCTGCATACGCGTGTCAGTTCCAAAAAAATCTCAGTCTGTTCTAAGCGGGGGAGGAAAAAATCAAAACATAAATAATGCCACTGGGTTTCTTTCTTTTCAGTGTACGTGCTTTGAATACAAGTGTGTCCCAAATAAGAGTTTGGACTTTGTGCACTTGCAATGCTTTTGCATGAGGTGGCTCAAAACCATATATTAACGTTAGAGGAAATAGTTTCTTGCTCCTTGACAAGTGACATAGATCCTTATACGGACAAAACAAACACAAAATTGATCTAAAATATAGTACTTGTGAAGCAGTGCCCATTTACACTTTCTAACACTGGGGAAAATAACTAGCCACAGAAAATCTGAAAAAAATACTAAATTCTGCAAAATGTGTAGCAAGATAACAACGTGAAGCTAATGCTAATTCGCTCATTAAGACAGGTGAAGTAGTCCTTTGAAACGTTTATTTTGTAAAGTGTGTAAAATGGATTTAACCTATTAGGTTCTACATTTTAAAACTATACAGACATTATGCTCGTTATTAATTACTTCATTGGTTTACTATAGTTAGTTTTTCAGCTCATTCTCTGATATTCAGTAGATAGCCCTCTACTTGTTTCAGCACCAGCTGTAGTTTGATAAAAACATGCTGTGTCAAAGTACTGTTTTCTTCATAATGTGTCCTTATGAGCTTAATGCCACAGTTCATCTCTTGTGTGTTGTATATTATTGATCTTGAAGATCTTGAAATCCATTTGATCTTTTAAAATTTAGAACTTCTTAATAATGGTTGACAGGTGTTATTAAATTTAGTTTAGGATGACCTTACAGACTGTGTTTCTTTTTCAATTCAACCAAAGTTTTGAAGAAGTAAGTAAATTTTACTGCAGAGGAGGGATATCTATAGCCAGAGGACTTTCAATAACACTTTCTCATGAGCACTCCTTTCCTTGAGGAAAGGTAATACACAGAAAATGGCGACCTATAGTACAGGCATGCGAGGGTGAAATCAGAAAGGCCAAGCGCAAAGTAAGATTTGACTAGCAAAAGACATTAAAAACAACAAAAAAGTCACTCTCGAAATACATCAGCGGTAAGAGGAACACCAAGGCGGCAGTTGGTCAGCTACTTAATGGAGAGAGAAAGCCATCCCTAAAAACGGTGGACTATCATCAGATAATTGACACAATTGGTACCAGAGACAAAAGGGTACGATCACAGCCTTGAACAGGTTAGAGTGCCCTGGTATGAACTATATGTTTTAAATGGAGGTGGGCATAATGGATGTCATTGGAAGGCACTTGAATGGGTAGCTGATTCAGTTACAGGGCCATCAGGAATTATCTCCCAGAACTTGTGAGAATGGGTAATGGAAGGAAGACTGGGTAAGGATAACATAATCGCCACTTATACTTCAAAAAAGGGAAAAGGAGGAGTGGAAGGAATTAGTATCACTAGCTTTATTTCACTCTCTGGTAAAATGCTAGCACAAGTTAATGGTTTATAAGCACCCTCAGGGATACAAAGTAAACCAGCTATGGTCAGCATGAATTTAGCAAGAAGCTGGGTCAAACCACTCTAACGTCCTTCCATGACAGAGCGACAGGCACCACGGACTGAGTAGATGTCACGTCTCAGTTTCAGTAAAGCTTTCAGCACTACTTCCATGACATTTTCATAAGTAAACCGGAAAAATATCGTCTAGACAAAACTGTTACTCAGTTAGTCAAAAGTGGGTGGAAAACCATTCTCACACAGTTGTAGCAGCAACCACAGCAGAGTCAGTTCTGGCAAGGCTCCAGTTCCTCCCAGCATTTTAGTTAATGAGCTGGATGATGGAACAGTGAGTTCTGAGTGGGAGGCTGGGCTCGATGACCTACTGAGGGCCCTTCCAACAGGAATTACCCTATGATACTGTGGTCCTGTTTTTCTGAATTTGCAGATGATACCTGCCTGGGAAATACTATTAGCTTGTTGGCTGATGAGATCGGAATTTAAGATGATCTTAAGGAGCTCAGGTGGTGGTTTAAAAGCTTAGGATAGCACTACGTGCTGACAAACAGAATATTCTACACTTAGAAATAATGAAGTGTTCAAATACAGAATGGGGAAGAAGCAGCTGGAAGCAGTTTTACCGGGGAGGATGCAGGGGTTACTGGGACCAGCCTGAGCCTGAGTCAAACAGGCCATGGACAAAACAAACACTGTTCTGGGGCACAGGAGCAGAATTTTAGCCTCTAAGGCATGCAGACCAGTCCTACCTCTCTGCTCAGCCTCAGCTGAGATAATGTAGTCACTCTCAGAAACTGAATGGCAAAAAGGATTTGTCCTAACTGGAGAGAGTCCACAGAAGATCAATAAAAATGGTAGGAGGTTGAAAAACATGACCTACAAAGAAAGGCTGAATATTAGGATTGTTTAGCTTAAACAATGGAAAACGAAGAGAGACAAATTAACATCCTAACTATCTAATAGACTGTTGGAAAGAGGAAAGGAAAAAGTTATTTTCAATGCCTGTGAAGCGTAGATAAGACTGAATGGGCTTAAACAGCAGCAAGGAAGATTTGGGTTAAACATTAGGATAAGCTCTCTAATTTTAAGAACAGTGAAGTGCTGAAACAAACTGTCTCCATGAGCGGAGGCCCTGCGGAGTGGGTGAGGCACACCACCACCACCAGCAGTCTGCGCTCGCTGTGGGACAGCAGGGGCAAGTTGGCCTTCAGATTTCTGGCAAACCTATTTTTCAGATTGTGTATGAATAAAATGAGCCTTTTTTTTTGAAGCACCAGAAATACCCTAATATTTAATCCTGATTTAAACTTTTATCATGGCCCACTTCCCTAATACCTTACTCTCCTTTGGTAGTCCTTACGTATAATCATTCTTTTTTTAACCATGTCACAATCAGATGTCAGAGAGAAGAACCCCCTGTGACTGACACCTCACATGTATTTCTTTCTATTACTCCCAAGCATCATTTCATTTTCTGCCTAAGTCTCTATAAAACCTTTTTTATTAAATATTCAAGTACCATTGGCACAGGTGTACCTATCATTCCTCTTTACTGTCACCTACACACTTCATAAAGTTCTTAGTATTATTTATCTGAAAATTTCGAAGATGCAGAAGGGAAAAGGTCTGTTCCTCAAATCCAGTAATACTCTACAAAGTCCTTGAATTGCAGGCCTATTTTCACCACCCTTTCATTTGATTTTAACGGAACCCAAAAGACAAAAGCAGATTTTCCCCTCCGAGTCTAATTCTGTTTGAGATAGCGTGACAGACTTAACAGAAATAGGTGACTCTGAATGTATTTCTACTTTTTGAACTGTTCTACACAGCAAAGAACATAAATCAGACTTTCCTGGCAATGCAGGCAAGGACTTTTAGAATCAGGAAAGTAAGGCTCTGAAATCCCTATTTCAGGAAACCAAAACAAAGATCCTTAATTTTAAAAATGCTGAGCATACAGTAGCTTTTAAATTTCCTAACCAGAAGGGTTGTAGAATACCTTCAACCAGCCATTTTTAAGAACCTAGCCATCGAGTGTTGTAGTTTTATACTATCAAATAGCTGTGGATCTGTTTTTCCTTAAATACTTAAATATCACTCCCAATGTAGAGCTACAAAAGATGTCCTTAATATTTGCAATTCTATAGAGATACTGAAATTTTAATATGATTGGCAGGATCACTTGTTCCAAAAACGTAACTAAACTTCTTTTTCACTAGTCTTGCGCTGACTCTCTCCTTATCCATGCTTCTTTTCAGTGACAGGCTATCTGTGTTGGCTGTGTTTTGCTAATACTCCGAGATCATTTATTTGGACTTGTTGAACTGTAAATGCTTACTTCTGGATGGAACCCAGGACTCTGATCTGTTCTGGCTGCTATGGGTCAGCTCCTCCTCACACATTAAAAAATCCGAGGCTTGGACTTTTCTACTAAATAACCTAAAGGAAGTCAAGGAACATATGTTGGGATTACTGTATTTTCACAGCTAATTTTATTCTTTTCCCCAAAGACTCCATTCCATGCTGCACAATGCACAAGTAAACAAGTGAAGGATGAGGCACTGTGTACAAGTCTCTCCACCATCGCCCAGATTTGCTCCTTTAAAAGCCAGAAATGCACACATCAGTAATCAAGATTCTGCATGATGGATGATAGGGTGAGAGTTCATGATAAGGGGGCATGAAGAAGTGATTTGCAGGATGCATCTGAGCAGTTGGGAAAGAATCAGAAGCAAATAAGACTTTTTACAGCAAGGCCCATTATTAAAAAAAAAAGTATATCTCCTTTATATTAATATCAATAGTCTTTTATTTACTCAACATAAAAATATTTCCTATTAATAGAAGTCTATTATCCAATAAATTCAGCTTATTTTCTGATGTGCCTTTTCTATCTGGGATCTTAAACTATCCTCTGCCCTGGCGGTGGATACATGAGGATGCTCAGAGATATTGGAAGAAAGCTCTCAGCTGCTTATTGGAAAGACATGGAGATAAGAGTGAAGGCTGAACTAAGCTCTATGAGATCAGGACAAAGGACACAGAACAGAAGGGCTTCTGAAAGGTCAGCTGTACACAGAAATTCACAATTATCCAGGGTGTCCACAGCTTCCAAAAAGCACAATCCAGGTATTTTTCCCCAATACAGCTGCTGACTTCATCACTGCTGGTGAGTCAATAGGCACCTCCCGTGCCGGGAGCATGACCTTTCAGTACTTAAAAGTAAACGGTTGTCACTTAACTGAGATGTAACAAACTCCTCTAGTCAGTGTCTGTTGTGTATTTGTAGAGTATCAGTGTCCAGGAGTCTGAATCATCTCAACAAATGCTGCTTTCCTGTCTACGCCTAGCTCACTTTCTGTAAAAACCAGCCGTACTAATAACGTTCTCTGTCTGCACAAGCAGGTACCAGCAAGTATCAGTGCCTTTAACTCCCTCTACCTTCCTTATGACAGCAACCTGTCTCCACGGTGGTGGTGCACAAAGTTGTTGGTCCTTCAGCTGCAAGCCATGCCATGCGGCACAGGCCAGGCTTGAGAACAGCACACCCCTGCACAGCGAGCAGTGGTAACACCTTCGTATTTATTTGTGAAGCGCCTTGATACAAAGAGCTGTGTCGCTGTCTCTCTTCATCTACGAGTGGCAAAGGAAGCAGCAGGAAAAATAAAAATCCCGTGGCTCTGGCCTGGGGAAGAATTTTTTCCAGTGTATTGGTACTTCACTTCCATAGACCGCACAACTCGGAGGGTGCCAAGTGGAGGAAAGGATGATGTGAGCTTCAGGGCATCATTTCTATGGAAAGCTGAGTTCCAGGATGGGGGGAGGGAAGCAGCAGGGCAGGAGGGCTTGTTTTCACTACAACAGCTCCACACTGAAGACAGACAAACCCAAAAACCCTGTGTATTAGTGGTTGGTTTTCTCTGCGCCAAGAGACCACAGCAGCATGTTTTCTCCCAATGCCATCTGCTGGCTGAACTGATACGGTAAGTCTGGGCTGACCTAAGGAAAGCAGGGGGACTTAAATCACAAGGCTTAACTTAATAATACTGACAAGGTCTTTAGCTAACACCACAGAAGAGCCAAAAATTTATTTTTTAAGATCGAATAAAACTTTGCAGAAATATTTTACAGGTTTTAAAAAGTAAAAAGAAGGAAAAGGATAAAAGTGAATACCCAGCTAGTACGGATTTAAGGAACTGATTGCATTCCATTGCTTAGATGAAAACTTTTGAAAAGAAATTACCTTGAAAAGCTATTGCTGTCAGAAGCAGAGCTGGTCCCTGATTTTGTACAGCCCCATGCAAAGACAAATATCTAAGCAGGACTTAAGCAAGCTGCACGACAGCACTAGCTGAGGGAGTTTGCCAGGTGGGTACTAGATACGAAAAAGAGATCATTGGATTATAAACTACATAGAGTGGCAGCGTCTGCTTTCTGAATTTGGGCAGATTTTGGCAGAAGGGGCTGCCATTCACCGCTGACAAGACCCTCAGATGGCACCACAACCGAAATAATAATAGGAAGCTGGGCAAAAGGTGGTGTTTAAGAAGTGCTGCCCTGGTATTTCTGAGCAGGCCTATGAAAAAGCTGTTTGTTGCCCACCCTGTAACACTTTCACCCTAACCACCAGTACTTGAAGCTCTCTTTGCAGGGTAAAATGCTGAAAACTTTTTAAAAATTTATTCTTAATATAATGGCTACTGAATTCCCATTTCAGGAAGGCCTTCCAGACTGCACAGGATAACTGGTTTGAGGAACGTAACTTGGACCGGCAGCCATTTGTGTACTATGGACATTTAATTTCTTCTGCTGTGGGGACGGGAAATGAGGGAGGTGTATGCCTGGATGCAGAGCTGTTAAGCGCGTTCTGGACACGGTTGCAGACAGAGGCAAAGTACCAAAATACACCCGGCATTAACTACCCAAAGCAGTATCATCTCTTTCATCCACAAACTATTCTACTTACAACAACTTCATATACAACACCTAGTTTTATTTTACTAGTGTAAGACGATTAATACTTGAGTATCAGAAGTTATTCAGACTATGTCTTACATCATTTAAAACTCCTTTACAAAGGACCAATTATTCTCCCACAGTTCTATTTCACCAACCTGTACAGACAACGGGTGTGCACAAGCAGGATCTCCTGCCTAAAGGCACTGAACATAAAATAAATAAACGAATGACAAATATTATTTTATCTCTTTATTTTTTTTTTCCAGAATATTTTAATATTGAAGCCCAAGTTGTTATTTTCAAGGGTTAAGGAAGGGGAAAAGGAAAGGGAGAAGAGAGAAGTTATGAAGACAAATTATTTTATTTAATTTATGGTTTTGTGAATGGTCATTTCCGTAGGCAACAAAATGTTGTTTTCTTAAAAAAAAAATAAAACGAACAGCACCATTAAAGAAAGCATGATCCCTGAATTCTAAACAAAACACTGTCTTGAAACAAAAAAATTGCTAAAATGCTTGTTTCTCCCAGTCACGTCTGGTGGGGTAACAAAGCGAAGCATAACAGCATTGAACGGTAGCAATCCTGCTGAAACCAGCTACACCCCCTTCTGAAGATTCAGAGAACCACTTTCCGAGCTTGTCCTGTGGGAATAATATTTTCTTTGGTAGAGGACTGAAGGAGGGTATTTACTTCACTGAATGCAGATAGAAAAAATATCTATGCACGTTAGGGATCTCCCCAATAAATCTGTATTTCTCATGCATGTTAGGTACGAGTGGATTTCACATTGCTGTTATACTGCAGGAGTAATACTGCCCCATAAAGGCATAGAATGGCTAATGTCGAACAGATGTAAACATTCAGAATACTGACAAAAAAAAAAATACATACACACAAAAAACCCTGTACTGAAAATGTGAATCGAGTTAAGTTTCCTTAAAGCAGAAAAAATATTTTACAGCAGTACAAGAGAATTATGGCAACAAAGTAAAGCACTTTTCTTGTAACATTCATGAACAGTACAAATACAACAAAGTTATTCTACGGACTAAATTATTCTTTAACTATCAAATATAGTACAAAGCGAAATATTATGTGCTATAAAAGAAGCAGCTCCTTAAATTAGACTAAAAAATGCTTTTCTTTTTTCTTCGTTGGTTTTACAGTGACAAAGCATGATGACCGAAGACAACAGGATTTCATAGATTCAGAAACATTTAGCTACACAGGTCCATGATAAATCCACTGAACGTTTTGTTGCTTCCCCCCCAGTGTTCTGCAGAGCCACGGAAGACAAACCGCTGCGCTGCTGCCAGGAGACTGCAGAAGTCATTCAGTGTCCAGAGCAGGGCCGTTCACGTGTGTCAGCTAAAATGATCCCTCTCGGTGACACTTCTCAGCTCATCTCGAGTGTTTATCCCGGTACTTCACCACACCTTGGAGAAACTGCTAAACCAGAGGCTACAATAACTATTCTGAAATTGTGCGTGTGTTTATAAGGGGAAGGGGGTGCAGCATAAGGTAATTTTACTTCAGAAATTGCATTATAAAGCACCATATGCACCAGCTTAAAAACTGTGCGAGGAATTGCAGGGCCCTGAAAAACCATCTGCACGTTCTGTAGCTTACCCTGACAACATGCACCACCCTCAAGGAGAAAGTCTATAGTACAGAGAATATACCTTTTGCTTTATGGCTCAACCTTTACTTTTTGTCTTTTAAATGCTATTTCATGTACTAGACCTCAGCAGATAAATAAAATGCAAACAGGGAGCATCCAGTTCACCATTTCTTAATAATTTTTTTAAAACATTGTTTCAAAGGGAGTTTCTGCTTGGAAAGTCTGTTCAGTACAGAAACACACGAACACACACACTGCAAATGCCCTAACGTTATCTGCGTATCTCACAGGTACGCAATTAAAACAATAAAGAGGGAGGAAAGAAAAAAAGAGTGTTTCTCCCTCTCACCCAAAAGTGCTGCTCCAGGGGTAGGAGTGGGGGAACAACTTCAGAGATTTTTTTTTTTTAAAAAAAGGTAAATTATACATGCGGGACAGTGGGACACATACGTACGTACACGCAAACACAGAGCAGTGTGTTCTTAAGCAATTCTTTCACCACTTTTCAGTGCATAAACTATTAACACCCCATGGTGCAAACTGCATGGTCATTAGCAAACACAACAATGTTGGGCCTGAAACGTGGACAATTAAACAAAAAAAAAAAAGAGAAGTAAGTCAAAATTAACCTCTAAACGTGACTGTGTTCTTATTGAAGACCAAGGGTCACTCCCCCCCAAGCATTCGTGTGATACCAGATTCCAAGTAAGGTTTTCACTCACACTGGGATTCAGTCAGGCTCCTGTATCACCACAGTTGCTTTTGGGTATTTTAATACCCTAAAACTATAACCTGTAACAACACTTCACGACTGCCGCTAACTAATTGGTCAAATTTATTCCTGGTGCACCTCCAATGACTCCAGAATGAAAGGAGTGGAACTGCACTATGGAAGAGTTTGGTCGGTTGTCTAATATAGCATAGCACCATCCAGTCTAATGCCATTTTAAATAACACTTTATCGTGACCTCACACATGCAAGTTGCAATCCTGACACAAAAAAGACAGTATGACATGAATGAGTTACCTACCGCATTAGTCACACTCTCATCCTTCGAACAAAGTAAAACTATTTTGCGGCTGGAATTTATTTCTGTATTATGTCAGTCAATACAAGAAGTATTTCAAGATGCAAGTACAAACAAATATTGACTTATGTGCTGTGGACAGGAACACCTGAGCTAGAAATAAGGATTCCCAGCAGGCTTATATAAACATAGGTTACTAGACGTCTAAGACTGTTTGCTCTCTTTATTTTAAATAGAAGTATCCTACCAAGTATAAATACAATGCAATACAATTCCGATACAAAGGCTCCTCAAGTGTGAATTTGATATGCATTAACTGACTACACTCATGCTTACTCATGAGTATTTTCCAGTCACGGTTTTGCCAGCAGCTGGCGTAGCACTGGATGCTCATTTTCATGTGTTTGCTTTTAGGTTTTTGCTTGGCTAGCTTATTTTCCTACCAGAAGACCTGAAAGTGCTGAGAAGCCTTTTCTTAACTCACATGTCATATTAAGGAGCACTTTTGTATAGAAAAAATATATTATTGTATCAGCAACAAATTTGTTAGTGTAATTATAAATGGCCTTTGTACCACACAGTGTCAAAAATAATATTGATATGTTGCTAATTACAATAAGAGAGAACATCAAGGTGCACCATAGAGCTTCCTATGACAGGAATGTACGCTGTAGATATTCCAGCTCACTTTTAAGACAATAAATGGTATTTATCATGTTTGTGAAAATGGTCCCCACAAGAAAATAAATGTGGTTCCTCCATTCAGTAGAACCTCACTAATATGCACCTGGCAATGTAACGCGCTCAGGGAGACAGGTTACAGCTGATGAATAAATATGCAAACAAAGATCATATAAAAAAGTATAGTGTAAAATGTAGTATACTTTTTATTTTCTATATGTAGTTCTATCATTCACATTAATAATTCAGAACGCAACCGTAAATGCATCACAAAATCCAAGCAGTATTACATCTCACACATTCTTACCACATTGCTCTCTGAAAATTGTGGAAGGAAAATCAGTTTTCTTGAGCAGACTGTAAGGCCTTTGGATTAGTGAGGTTCTACTGGAATGGTAAAAATAACATTTCTCTCTGATGCTGACATTTGGGCAGACCCAACCACACATTGGCAGATGGATGACTTGCACTCCACATTTTGTGTTCTTGAAGCGGGAGTAAAAAAACCCAAGGTATTTTCATCTCCCCAGCAACTGCATGTGCTTTATCCCTTTATAATATTTTCCTTTTAGGTGAATAGGGCCCCAAAATTATTGTTTTTCTTCTCTGCTGTTATGGTGGCTAGCGCATCTGGAATACAGCTATAGTCCTAAATGTAAATACAGTACTGGATAAATACTGAAGGTTTCTTTAAAGATGCAGTATCCCTTTTAAAAATGCCTTTTTGCTTCCAAATTTCTAAAACGTAGAGTAAGGGGTCTGAATTCCTTCGGGGGGAAAAAAAAGTCAGTATTGTAAGTAATTCTAAGAATTACTTTAAATGGCAAAACTCTGAGATGTTATTTAAATAGAGTAACTCACATAAGAGGAAGAACAACTGATAATCTAATATTCAACCAATATGCAGTTAGAATCTTTCCTTATTCATTCATCATAAGAACGCATCATTTTTAGGCCATGGAAAGACTAAAACATGCAGAACCTATGACATAAGTCTGATCATATATATATATATATATATATGTAAGTGTATATATAATCTATATATATTTGGGACTGACAAACCAAGTGGGCAGATTAGAGAGACAAATACAAATAAAGAATATTTAAACGGGAAACAGGAAAATAAGTTTCTAATCTCCAGTAGAGAAGTTACTTTCTCCAGATTCTACTGAAGCCAATGCGATTCCAGTGTTGGTCCCACTAACCCATCACATGTACAAATCTTTCTCAAGGAATCAACAAGAAGAGATAATGAGTAAGATCTGAGGTCCATAGTCCCTGGCAGGCATGTAAGGAAACTCTAACAAGTAAATGTCTTTTTTTTTTTTTTTTTTTTTTTTTTCTAGGTGAAGTGACTATATTTTAGCCCTAGATAGTGAAAGTCAATTGAAGAAAACAATCCTATCGGCAGAAAAACTGCAAACTGACTTAGAAGCTACGAAGGCCTATACCCCACACCTTACTACTACCCCACTCGAAACAGTCGCTATTCAGTGTGTTATTCATTCTGCATAGTTACTCCACTTCTTGCAGTTATTCTTCCACTGATCTTTAGCCTGCTGCTTGTATCAACTATCAAAAAGTGGAGAAAAAACGTGCTGCACTTTGTGCAAATAAATAAAAGCTACGAATGACATGCATTAATGCCTTTTTTTTTTTTTTTAGCACAGCAAGAGAGCTCATAGAAACTTCAGTAACAAGGCTATTTTTTTTTTAAAACTACTTCTACAGGTTTCCTCTTCTTCCAGAAAATGGCACTCAGGCAGGAATAACTAAATTCTGAAAGCACCATGTGGAAGAAAAAACAAAACAAAACAAAAAATCAATCAACTAATTGCAAACCATTAGTGGCCTAAACTGTTCCAATTTCTCCTTTCCTTTGTCCTGCTCTCCCGTGCTGATAAGGGATACTGCATCTTTGATTCGGTTCCTACCGTACAACCAGACAAGCTACACACAGTTTGGAAGGCCCTATGCAATCATCATGACAGAAGGCTCCACAGCCTTTGCACACGATCATGGCTTTCAGCCTGCAAGAGCATTTCAGTTCCAGTTCATCGGCATTGCTACTGTCAGCAAATTTCTGAACCGGGATCTGCGCGTTCTGGTTAGACAGGCCTGTGGCCGTGTTTGAGCCGCTTCCTAAAATCCCAATCGATTTCTCAATTGCAGATGCTGCCCTTTTGAAGCTTGTGCTACCGAAGTGTATTGTTGGATAATTTCCACAGAGCTGCTGCTGCTGCTGCTGCTGCGGGTGCTGCGTCTGTATTTTCTGAGCAGCAAGTTGGGTAAAAGGCTTCTGTGGCTCAGAAAGTAAATAGGAAGAGAAATCTGCATTTTTTAATGCAAACGCTTTTAACTGTTCTTTCACTTCGTTCTGATCATAGGAAGCTTGTTTCATGCCCAGTTCGCAGCTGCTGTTCAAACCTTCCTCAAAAGAAATAGGTTCAGATTTTATATTGCTACAGATGCTTGCTGGCTGAGGCCAACTAAGTCTTTTAGTGGTTTCCATAGTAACTGTCGGTTGTTTTTGATCAGAGGGGACTTCTGCATTTGGGTGAGGAGGGGGAGGAGGTGGCAGGGGCGGAGGGGGAGGAGGGGGATGCACTAATGTTTTACTCTGCAGAGTTTGAGAGGCACTGGCAATGTCATCACCTTCCTTAATTTGAATATTAGGGGAAAACACACTTCCTAGCCTCAGCTGGTGAGCTGCTGTAGATATATTCACATCTCCCAAGCCCTTCTGTTCCAGGTGTCTGCTAAAAGCAAATGCGTTGCAGCCAGGTGGGCCTTTTGAAGTAGTTTGCAACAAAGCTGCTGTAGGAATGGGGCCTCTTGCAGCCATGGACATTTGGTAAAAATGCTGTCTATGTGAGGTACTAGCTTCTGCATGAAAGCTGCCATTTTTATCAATGTGAAATAAGCTCTGCTGGAAACTGCATGAAGGCAACGGCCTCTTCTGCTGCTTGATCTCTGGGCTGTGAGCGATTCGGCTCTGAATAGCATGTTTGTTCAGCCACTCCTGCTTAAATGGCTGACCATGCCCTAGCTGATTCATGGTGGAACTAATTACACAGGGAGCCACTTTAACATCTGTGTCCATTGACACCTTCCCAGGCTCACATTTAATTTGAGCATGTTCCCCTACAGTCCTGGCCATCCTCTTTTTCGGATGGTTTTCACGCTTTCTGATTTGTAGCGGGGCTATGCTGCCTGCTGTAAATCCTTTACCATCTGGATTAGGAGAGCTGGAAGGGTGTTCAACAATATTTCTCTCGGACACTGCTGTTTTACATACTGAGGTAGTTTGCAAAGGCAAGGGAAGCCTGTTAATTTCTAGTTTGGCTCCTGATCTGGGCTGCGGTAGCACTTTCTCTAAAGGCAGATTGCCTTGCAGTAACTGTGTCACTAAAGGATTGTTGGCCTCCACTGACGACAAGCGACAGCTAGAGCCCCCGGCACTGGTAACTCTCTTTAGGGTTTCTGTTGTCAGGGACAGGGAGTCTTCCATGGAGTCCGCAACGGATGTCTTGGATGTCTGCGGCGGCTGCGCACTTGTGGCCATTTCTGCAGCCTGGGCAGGCATTTCAGGTCCTGTAAAATCCTCAGTGTCCATCCTGAAGCACTTGTCAGACTCATTAGTTTCTGCTTTAACAGGAACAGCAACGCTCGTCAACAGACTCCTGGATTGCAGTTCTGACATCTGCGTGTAACTGGAAGGTTCGGTTTTGACATGTTTTAAGCAGTTTTGCTCTGCATATTCCTTATGCTTACCGGAGTTAAGATGGCTGACCACTGGCTGGTCTGTACTCATTGCCTCTTCATCATGCCAACAAATTCTATTGTTAGTGTTATACTGATTGGCACAAGCAGCATCTGCTTCATTTTTAAATGCTGAAGGACCTCTTAATTGCTCAGCAAAAGCTTGGCTGGGAGTAACCACCTCAATTAATTTCTCTTGAGGAGCAAGAGGCACTTCTCGAAGACTTGAACAGCCTGCCTGCAAGTTCTTGCTGTCTTGCTTTGCTGTAATGGTGATAAAGCTGGAACTGTGCTCAAGGCTTTCACTAGAGACCACTTCAGGCCTGCTTATGACAGACACCTGAGGACAGGCTATACTTTGTAAGGCAGCTTCTGTCCTTACAGGTCTGCTCTGCAGGTCAATGCTGTTCTCTGCATTTTCAATAGAAGAAGGAAGTGACAGACTGGAATTCAGATTTGTAGTGTGGTCAACAATGACTTTGCAAGGTATAGACCTATTCATGGCAGTTTGTGTAAAGCTCACTGGCTGCGATTTACCAGAGAGATCCATTCGGTTTCGTGCTCCAGAGCTTTTTTCTAAGAGATCAGCGTTCAACTTAGTAGCATTATCGTAAGAGCTTATTGTCACCATGTTACCAGTAAACATTGAAATGGGCGGTCTTGCAACAGAATCTGCTACTGCAAGGGCCTCACTGCAACTTAAAGCTGACCTAACGGTAGTGTGAATGGAGACAGTGCTTTGCTCATTACACCCAGTTATGGCTATCTTATCAGAAGAAAATCTGTTGGTAGTCCCCACTGGGGGAATCAGTACAGAACTACCAGAGAGATGATTTGGCAAATTATTTGCAATAGATGAAGCTGGCACAGTGGCATAATGACTGGAGACTGCATTATTCGCATTGCTACTTGGTATCGGCAACCTTTTGTCATCGATGGCATTTGATAAGACTGTACTGTCTATGGAGACTGGTACATTACTGTTATCAATACATTTTGGTCCAACGGTTATGCATGGAGTATCAGCCCCTTGGATGGTTTTCAGCATATTTATATTACAAGCTGAAACTGCTGTGTTTGCACTGTCAACAGACATTAAAACAGAGGATTTATCAACAGAACTTGCAAAAGAAAGTTCTTTAATTGCTCCAGACATAGCAGTGCTGCAAACAGACACAGAGACTGAACTTTTATTATAAAGCACTGGCACACTGTTACTTTCAGTAGAGGTAGATGAAATAATTTTCTCACACAATTGTGGCACAGGTATATTTTCATCAGAACTGTGCACAGATATCTCAGTAGCAGTTTCTGGTAATGTAGCTGTGTTAAGTGGCTGCTGCAATAAAGTGTTAGTCTCACGGTGGTGAGCAGACTTGTTGCTAGGGGACCTGCAGTTGGGATTAACTATAATGACACCGGTAGAACCTTCAATCTTCGTGTCAGTAGAAGTTGGTATTTCCAGAGATGAGGTACTTTCCTTTGAGCTGAACTGCGACTTTGATTCTTTATTAGTCTGGAGTAAATGAGCTCTGGCTTGATGCTTTGCAAATAGCTTGGCCTTTGTTTGCTCCTTGATGTGTGCCAGCGTTCTTGTCTTCCCACCTTCGCATGGGGTCCCCATTGCTCCAGAGACTATGCTTGCAGCTGCTGCCACGGCTGCTGCAGCTGCAGCTTCTCTTTGGGCTCTTGCTTGCTGAGCTCTTGCTTTGATATCTGCGAGAGTTCTAGCCCCAGTGTTTCTCCCACTGCTGACCGATGTACTTGGGGAAACTCGAGGTTCTGGTTTAGAAACAGGTTGGCTCTTGATGATGAAAGGTGGTCCAATTTTTGAAAGCTGAATCTAAAGGAAGAAAAAAACCCAATAATTTTAATGAGGTCATCGACTCGCTAAAATCACCAGCTGTCTCTTAAAGGGTCAGAGAAAGGTAATGAAGGAAATCACTGTTCAGTGCAGCTGGACAGGAAAATGCTAAAAATTAATGATATTTGCACTTGAGTATTTTATCATCCTCCAGCATGAATAACTGACACCTGTGTTAGTCTACTCACATTGATCCTTCTGACAGGAAGAAAGACTGAACTGGATGACAACATGATGCTTATCTGATATAATTTGTCCGACCTGTTTTATATGCAGTATATCTAACTCAGAAGATCAACAAGCCTAGTGCAGTGATACTGGAAAAAAGCCTACAACTAAGCACTCGCTGCAAATGTGTGAAAAAATTACGATCATGTAGTGCTTTTGCTCCTTGGTCTCCAATGACTAAGACATTGGGAACAGCCTATCTTTCGCTCATATACGAGACAACAAATCTTGCCTTTAGATAGGATGTAGCAGCGTCTCCACTGAGCCTGTTTTTCATGTTACACCACCGAGCGCTTTAGAGTAGTGGTATAAAAGAAGTGAATCACCAAAGGATATGCCTTTCCCTTCCTCACTTGCTATTTTAAAAGACACGCTTTAGTACAGCCCTAGGATACCTCCTACACTACTGCATTTCAAAAATGAAATCCTCAAACCTCCAAATATTAAAAATGCAAATATTAAAGTTTTAAATACCTAAAACTTTAAGCAAAATAATAACCTGCAAAATCACTGGGATTATTAGTATGTTTCCAGTTAGGCACATCTGTTTTCAGGATTAGAGATTAAGAGTCCTGGGACCACTTTGTAAGTCATATACTCTCTCAGAATACCCAAAGGTAGGCAAAAAACCCATTTCAATTTCTTAAAAGGGACATATGTTTACCGGCTGTCCACAGTAATAGGACTTAGTGGTTAATGATGTGACTTCTCTTCTTAAAGGAACTGAGAAGAAACTAGGTAATGTTTGTAGAAAACGTAGTCATAAGTTATGACAGGAAATGAGAGCCATATAGCAGAATGATTTAGGAGAACTGAGGTTCTTTTTCCTCTTTTGATTACAAAAGACAGGGGTTTGTTGGTGAGATGACCCAAGAGCCAAATATTTCTTACACAAAAAACATACTAGACTTGATTGTCCAAAATTATTCTTTCAAAATGCTTGCCAATTTTTCAGTATTCTCATTCACTGCCTGGAAGCTTCAGGGAGATTCAGTTCTAAAGACTGTGCAAGACCGACAGCATCTGATTTTCCATAAGAGATCAGTGGAAATCAATATTAAGATGGCATTGGAATATATAACCATTTATATAACTGTACAACTCTATGCTGGTCAGGAGGGCTGGAATACTTCACTTTTCCTAGCAGTGGAATTTTTGGCTTATAAATAAACACTCATGCTTAATATTATGACGCTTTAACATTTACGTGTACATATTTTAGAGAATATCATGAACTCACAATTACTTCAAAACATTTTGCTTTCTGTTTCAGTAGCAACTTTTTTCAGTTTCCACTTTGCATCACCAGAACTTCTAAAGCTCAAAGTGCTTGATTATTTTTATTATCATAGTCATGACCTTTTTTTATTCCCTAGTGATCTATTTTCCTTTGTGCTTAGAGAGTGATTAGAATTTATTAGGCTAGATAGAGACCTTCCAAATATGAAAGAGTATCACTAAACTCAGAATGGGCTAACTTCCAATTGCATCACTGCTCATAAAAATAAATTAATTGAAATATGCTGCCCCACTAGTGATTAAAACAGTTAGCCTATTTGCCCTCCTGGCCATATTAACAATGTTCACTGATTGCAGCAGTTAAAAATAAATGCAGAAAAGGGCATTTCTGAATAATCAGGAACTAGTATTGCAAAGTCAACGGCTTAAGTTCACCAAATTGGATCTATAACTTGGCTGATGTCATCAGGTACAATATTAAAAGGGTCAAAATGCTGAGCCTATATATAACTAAATCTATAGATCCCTCTGTTAGGAAAAAAAGCTTTCAAATGGAATTTACTTTCTTACATAGCAGAATGATACACATAAAAATGTTTGCTTTGTTGGTGTATCTTTTTTACCTTTCGCTTTGCCATTAACAAAGATATCTATACATATATTAATTAGCCACTTCCCCTGATAGCCAGGTCTCTGTTTCCAATTAATTCTACAGGGATATCTTATACTTCAGCCTACCCCAAGCCTGGGGCTTGCAAAGGGATTTCCAACTACTCTGACTCCACATTCTCTTGCTGGATTAAGGCACTGGTTGTTTTTCTTAATATTGGTGATGGTAACACTTATTATTCATGCCTTCTGGAGAAGTCATCTGCAGGAGAACGAGCAGATAATACAGTTGGGCAGTTACAAAAACAAGTAGCACTGTGTAAATGATGGGGAAGCTCTTGAATTAGATTAAGCAATAGATACTGGAAAATTTTCCCTCACACAAAAGCAATTTTGTAGCAAAGACCCTGACTGAACAAATAGAGGTATATTTATATCAGAAGTAATTTGGCATGGTAGGAATGTAATAGAGTAAAGCAAACCCATCAGTACTAACACCCGCCACACCTCCACAAAAAATAAACCATGCACTGTGTCTGCATGCAGTCAGTAGGAGGGAGATAATAAAACTTCAGTTTCCAAGACAGCCTGTTTATTCATTACTTTACCTTAAGGGGTGGAACTCGGGGTTCTTCTCTGGGTGGCTGATCTTTATCAGATGGACTTGTTGATGAAGCACTACGGTTAGGCTGATCATCATCTATTCTAGCTCTCTTCTCTTTGCAGATTCCAAAACTGTGCTGTTCTGCTGTTTTCCTCTTTGGGATCTCTGGGTCTCTACTTTCATTCCTCACTTCAGGTGATTTTGTGGGTTCCAATGACTTGGAAGAATGTGAACTCTCTAGACGGCTTTGGGTGCTGCCTGTTAGCTTGTGAGATTTACTTCTGCACACTTCAGAGAATGTAGCTTTCTCTAGAGATGAGGTATATAGTTTATCATGTGGCTTTGATGGAAGCAATTCGATATTTTTGCCAACTGATCCTTCTGATAAGACAGCTACCTCTGGTGGCAAGAGTGTACTTTTCTTGTCACCTCTTTGCTGAACACTGTGATTTTTAATTTTGATCACCTCTGGAGGAGAGTGTTCTGGGATGGATGCAATGTAGGATTTCTCAATTTCAGAATGTGACTTACATGGCTGTTGAGTGAGGTTTTTGCTTTGGGGTTCTTCCAATACTGAAGTATCAGGTATAATTGTTAGTGGACCAACTTTTATATTTTCAGGGGCACTCTGAAGTTGCTTTGGCTGAGCAGCAAGAGTCTCTTCTTGAACCACCTTAGGAATGGCAGAGCTTTCTTCTTTCAAAGCGGGAAGGGAGTCTTCCAACAAACATGGAGATTTCCTTTGTTGCAGAATAAGTCTTTCACTGCTTGGGGAATTAGAAACTGGAGATGTTTCTGATGGAAGAGGCAAACTATTTGCCACAGATGTTTCAGAAGCTAGAAGAACAGAAGATACTGAAGATGTTTCTGATGTTAAAGGCAAATCAGACATTGGAGATGTTTCTGATGTTAAAGGTAAATTAGAAGCTGGTGATGCCTCTGATGTTAAAGGTAAATTTGACATCAGAGATGCTTCTGAGGTTACAGGGGAGGTGGACATTGGAGAGACTTCTGACATTAAAGGTGTGTGCAAGTTTTCATCACTGGCCTTTTGCTGATTATCACCTTCAATGTTTTCAGTACTGGACACTTCAGATGAGCAAGCTGTTTCAAGAGATGCTGGAGTACAGGGTTCCTCTGAAGTTGACTGAGTGTCTCCTCCAGGAGAGGCAATACAAACACACGGTCCTTCTGGACTTCCAGAGGAAAAGGAAGTTTCAGAAATACAAGCGTTCTCAGATAACTGTTCCTCAGGGTCACTTTGAAGCTCCATATCCACTGCAATTCCCCCACCAGTGAACAAGGAGCCTTCCAGAGCAGCATTTTGCATTTCTGGTGCAATTAGCTCTTTTGCAGACTCAGAATCCTTCTCTGCTGTATCACTGACAGAGTTTGTGGATGAAGCTGATCGTGCTGGTGATAGGCAATCCTCCAGCTGATCCACCACAACTGACATCTCCTCCTGAGGGCATTCTGACTTCAACTCCACTTTAATTTCAATGTGAGATACGGTATCGGTTACATCATTCATCATGACACAGGACTCAGTGCTGTCTGCAAGCTGTACTGCCTCTGTTTCTTCATTTGTGCCAGCTGGACTTACTGACTCCTCAGAAAACTCATGTTCTGTTTTATGGTTCTCCTCTTGGCATTCACAAATACTTGTCTCAACCTCTTCAGCAATCTCCTCCTGAATGACTGATTCTTCAGGTATCAGTATATCATCTGAATCTGCTGTTAGATCCTTGACAGGTACCTGTTCCATACTACAAAGAGGTGGACAATAATCTCTCTCCGGTAAAGGTGGAATTTTAGCGCCTTTCTCTTCTTGGTCCTCAAAGGTTGCTTGCTTAGAAGGACCAGGTGTGCCAGAAGACCCACACAAAGAATTGCTGTCATCTTCATCGTTGTTCTGCACTGCAGTGAGCTTCATTGATTCCCCCCTTGACATTCCCAATCTAAATAAAAACACACACATTAAAAAGGGCTTTTCATCACAGATGTGATAAAGGAGTAGGACCATCTTTCTAGCCCACATCTTTTATTTACAAAAAGGACATATTTTCCAGTTTAAAGTAGTGGCTTGATTAAGTGGTGGCTGACTAATTTATATATGGTTTTATGTATTTTGGAAACCTAACTACCCAGATTGTCTTACTTGTGTTAAAAAACTCTTTTATTTTTTTTTAAATAAGTAATCTATTATTCATTATTTAACTATTTGTCACTTCAATGAAACAGAAAAGAAAGCTTCACAGATTCACCACTACTCATATTCTGTTTGAATGTCTGTGGTGGTTGGTTGTTGTGTTTTTTTTTTAAATACCAGCGCAACACTGCAATACTAATACAGCATGCATGGCAGAGGAAATTCACAACTATATCTTCTTCCATCAGTAACAGTTCTAAAGGAAATCCCTTTTTATCTCCTACACCTGCATTTAGGGCCAGCACAGCCAGCAATATGGCTTAAATGCTGCACTTTAAAGAAAAAGCTGCACCTAAAACTAATAAGGCAAAGCATGTGTTTTGGTTTTGTAATTTGACAGTCATTTCAAATTTATGAAGAAAATCAAAATAACTCCACTTCAGCCTCATTTTACAACTCAAGCCAATTGTAAAGATCTAGGTTGACAGCTTCTGTGTTTTTGCTTCATTCTTTCAGCAAACTAAATATTTCATTTAAGATAAAACCTATTTCTAAATAGAGATCTATGTATATACTATTCATTTGATTTCACTATAATTAGAAAGAAATCTAACATTTTTAAAGAGCAAAAAAGACACATATTTATAATCTATGTATTCATTCTCAGGGATGAAGTGCAAAGGAACCATTCCTACACATACTTCCCTTCTGAAGGTTTTCTTACTTCTAGTCCTGAAAATATTAGTTTAAAAAAGTTTTATTACTTCAGCAGAATTAAAAAAAAAAACACAATAGACAAAACCAAAAGCCAAGGGTTGAAAAAATGGTTATTTTAAAAAATGTATGCGCTTTGACATCCTAATTTCCTTCTTAGAACAGTGGGAATACATGTGTTCAGCATCTTTAGTAAGATTTTCAAAGCAAACTTTGTGCCTCAGCAATCCCATAATGGTAGAAAATACAGAAAAGCGTAGCTGGAGGCCTTAAAAGAAATTTCATGGTCTTAAGGATCTTCTCATCTAATTACAGAAGTTTGATCTCTGCTCTCATTTTAATCAGAAAACAAAGAATAATATGGAAATAAACAAGTGTAAAAGATATTCAGAAATTATGGAAGCAAGATAACTTGTCAGTGTGCAGCCAGAGGACACAGAGTTCAAAAAGGCCCATGTATATGGAAGTACAGAATAAACATGTAAAAAGCAAAAATCTGTGGTTGTGCATTTTAAAAATACTGAAAAGATGATGCATTACAGTGACAGCTGTAAACACACACACCCTGCCCCCCCCCCGCCCAGCCTGGGAATGGTACCCTAAGAAGCACTCTCAAGGTAATTATTGATATTGCCTACTACTAGTCATTTAATATGCACAAAGTCTCCCTATGTCATCCATACACTGAGGAAGGACCCTCTAGAGAACAATTCAGAACGGCACCTTTACATCTCCCACGTTGAATGCATTTCAGAAGATGTGGCTTTCTTCTATATAAACTACAGGTTCCCTATATAGTCTAAGTTTAGGTTTTAAGTTTAGGTGAGTAAAGTTTAGTTTACCTAGGTTTAGGTGAGTAACTTCCTCTAAAATTCCTTGTGTAAACAAGCAAAAGTTATCTCAGGAAAATGGAGGGGAAAGAAATCCACTGCATTACTGAAAGCTGAATCAGTGGTCTATTTTCTCCAGCTGGCTTACATCATGAAAAGATGTTCCCTAATAGTTACCTTTATGGAATAAAAAACAGCAAAGGAATGAAGGACAGGATAAAGGTGAATGCAGCTGTCACATGGACACTACACAAATACACACAGTCTAGTAACATACCGAAGGGGAAGAAGTGTAAGAAAAATAAGACAATGCAGGATTAAGGCCGGCAGAACAAGTACTGAATCTTAGAATCACAGAATCATTAAGTTGGAAAAGACCTCTAGGATTTATCAGCTCCAACTGTCAACCCAACAGCACCGTGCCTCCTAAACCATGCCCTGAAGTGCCACGTCTACATGTTTTTTGAACACCTCCGGGGATGGTGACTCCACCATCTCTCTGGGCAGCCTCTTCCAATGCCCAAACACTCTTTCACTACATAAATTTTTCCTAATATCCAGTCTAAACCTCCCCTGATGCAGCTTGAGGCCACTTCCTCTTGTTCTATTGCTAGTGACCTGGGAGAAGAGACCAACACCCACCTCGCTACAGCCTCCTTTCAGGTAGTTGTAGAGAGCAAGAAGGTCTCCCCTCAGCCTCCTCTTCTCCAGACTAAACAACCCCAGTTCCCTCAACCTCTCCTCATAAGACCTGCTCTCCAGACCCTTCACCAGCTTCATTACTCTTCCCTGGACTCACTCCAGCACCTCAATATCCTTCCTGTAGTGAGGGGCCCAAACTGAATACAATATTCAAGGTGCGGCCTCACCAGTGCTGAGTACAGGGACACAATCACTTCCCTACTACCGATGGCCACACAAGCCAGGATGCTGTTGGCCTTCTTTGCCACCTGGCCACACTGCTGGCTCATGTTCAGCCAGCTGTCGACCAACACCCCCAGACCCTTCTCCACCGGGCAGCTTTCCAGCCACTCTTCCCCAAGCCTGTAGCTTTGCATGGGGTTGTTGTGACCCAAGTGCAGGACCCGGCACTTGGCGTTGTTAAGCCTCATACAACTGGCCTCAGCCCATTGATCCAACCTGTCCAGATGCCTCTGCAGAGCCTTCCTACCCTCAAGGAGATTGACACTCCCACCCAACTTGGTGTCATCTGCAAACTTACTGAGGGTGCACTCGGTCCCCTCATCCACATCATTAATAAAGATTATAACAGGACTGGATCTTAATTCTTTTCTTGCAGTCTTGGAAATACTATCTTGATGAAGACACTGCAGTGAAGAAAAAGGCTTTCAGAAGGAGAAGGCTCAAGATCATCATGCTTAAGGCAATCTCAGACTTCAAGATAAACAGCTGATATATCTTATTCCCTCCGGAAAAGACAGCCAAAGTTTGCAAAACAGCACAAAAATATGAAGACAGCAGTAAAGAGCCATCAGTTAAAGTGCTAAAGACAAGATTCAACTGATAAAATAAGGGCAGTCAGTAATCAAATTAAAAAAACCCAAACAGCTACTCAAGGATACATGGATGCTGATATTCTAGTGCTGTGATAAGTAGTATTGGGGAAAATAAAATAAAAAATTAATGAATGATTAAATCAGCAATAAAATTTAGAGGAGGCCTACCCAAAATTAAAACTTTGATTTAGTGAACTGGCATTACTATCCTGCTATGTAACTCTCTCAAGAGTGGGAAAAGAAATAATATATTGAGACAGTAGAGTATAACACTTCCAATCCTGAGGCAACAAGCCAGAAGAACGGGGATTTCTGGCAACATGCATCAGCTGATCCTAGATAAATGACTGCAGAATTAAGTTTTTGTTTTTTAAAGAAAGTCAGAGAGAAGAAAAATGAACAACATGAAGAAGCGAAAAAAGAACATAAATGGATGGAAGTAAACTACAACTGACAGTCCCATGACAAACAGCCTGGGTACACATAAGAGCAAACTGTAGAAACATAATGTGTAGAGCCAATATGGAAGAAACACTAAAAAGCCTTTGAATGCTGTGAATTGGGGAGCATGTAAAAACGTTTACCAAGATTCTGCATCTATTAATGGTCCTTCTCTAAGTATAAGGTGAAACTTGAATTTACTTAGGGAATATTAAAAGATCAAATTAGCTGAAATCAGAGCTAAAATACCACGTTGACTGTAAAGTGAACAAATTAGACTGCAAAAGACATCCTTTTTGCAGACAGTGCATGTGAGAAATAGCTCATGAAGTTTTCAAAATCTGCTACTTCAGTCGAATCAACATAGCTGAAAAGAGACAAAGCCAAATCATACTCAAGCAAGTTTAAAAACCAAAGTGAAAAAAGGTGAGAGAACTTACACAAGGTGGAAACTGTAGCAAAAGCTAGCATTCAGTCAGCAAATAATGAGAAAAAGTACTTAAAACTGGCCAAGCATCAAAAAGGTAGGATCTGCCTAGATAACAGCCAGGAAGAAGAACGCAAGTGAACAATGCAAGCTGGGGAAGGGGCAGGGGGGACCAGATTCAGTACTGTAGTCAACATGGAAATTATGTGCAATATTGCATTTTGCGTAACAATGTTGATGTCAGGAACCTATCAACCCAAATGACATGTATCAGTGCAGACTGAGTAACTACATGCCAACCACTACAGTGTCCAGCATTCAGCTAGCACGGCAGCACTGCTGGCTCTGTAAAATTATGAGTATCATTCTCTGTGCATGTGACAGTCATTTGTGATTGAGGAACAGGCTTCAGCTAGAGTGAGGTGCTTGTGCTTTGCTGGTACTAAACTTCTACTTCCTGTGAAAGGCCCTATGCCAATACCTTACATTGCCCTTTCCTCCATGAAAGGTTGGTAACTGACTCTCCTCTTGACACACACAACGAAAAGCCCTTATGCTCCTTATCTAAAAACCTAATTAATATTTTTTGATACTAAAGGGATCAACACCTGGACTACACTGAGGTCTCAAAGCTGTTAAGTAAGAAATTAAGCACTTGACAATAAGGAAGGCTGCCATATTTGGACCCTAGAATTTCCATTATATGTAAAGATAAAGTGGTGTAGAAACAGTAGTTACACTGAGAGAAAGCACTTAGCAAGGATGTGCGAAATAAAATATTAAAACAGATCTGTCCATTGGCTGCCTTGTTTTCACTGCATTTCCCAGTGGCCCAAGGCAGTGGACTGTGAGAAGTAACATTGTTACTGCAGGAATACTTTAGTTAATGCCTTAATCTTTAAATTAATCACTTATATGAAGGGTTCCCTGTGCCCTGGATTTCCTAGAGTAAAAAACATCTAACAAACTAAGACATCTCCTGTGACGATGGTTCCCAGGGCACATTTTTGTCTGCTATGTGTTATGCATAAACTCCATTAAAACATACCTGAAAATTAAAAAAAAAAACCACAACTTTTAAATAATTAGTTTAGACTTTTTAATTAATACTTTCTAATAATGAATACTTTTAATACTTAAATGTTTAAAAACAGAGATGTAATTCTAAGTATTGATGGACTAACTTCTAAAAGCAATTTTTAAAAGGAAGATTCTTGAATTCTAAAAATACGTGAATCTCTTTAAATTTTGATTTTTTAAAAACCTGACTATAGGAACTGAATCTTCAGTTGCTGCAGAATCCTATCTCTGTATCATCATCAATGAAATTGTGCTGACTCACCCCAGTTGTGCACATGGAGCGATACTATCTAATTTATTTTAGTCAGTTAAGGGTATTTATTTGTTCTTTGCATCTCACTTCTAAAATTAGACTAGTCATTGCACTTCTATTTCTCTCTAGGCAATATTTCTTCTGTGTTGTATATTCTACTCCAGCAAAGGGCCATCTCAGTCAAACACTAAAAAACACTATTTGATTTTAGAAACTTTGCAACTAGCTTAGGAAAAAAAAAAAAAAAAAACATACTACAGAAATATCTCTACTGGTCTTCTTGTCTGTAGAAGCTGTATTTGTATTTTGCAGGAGGGGAGAACTGCCCTAATGCTATCTTTTAAAAGATAATTAGAAAATACTCACACGCTTGGGCCTTGTGTTTTAAGCTCTCCTTGGAATGAATTTTCATAGATGACTTATGAACCTTTAAAAATGCAATTGTAATGCAAGTGCAGACACACCACTATAATTCTACCCACTACTTCTTATACTAGGGAATGACTGCCTTTGATAACCGCTTTATTAAGTTTTACAGCATATGACCGTGCTATGTGAAGCAGAGAATTATATTTTCATTTCCTCCTAAAAGAAAATTAAAAAATGCTTTCATTTGCTTCAATACTTACTTTTCACCATAAAACCTTTCAAAGAATTTTTCTTTCCAAGGTTCTGTTTTCTTTTCCTTTTCAATCTCTTGTCTGATGCGCAACTGCATTTCTGGTGTAAATTCTCCTAAAAAACAAATACTAACATATTGAATAAAAGCTGTCAAGAATTAGCTTAATATGGGTAATTAAAAATTACAGATACAAAGATGGCATAGAGTGATTTCTGTTAGAGTCATCCAACAATTCCAAATAAAAATAATGAAAACCAAAAGTGAGTGTGACTTAATTATACCATATAACATCAGTATTTCAGAAGTATATTGGTGGGATCTAGTTGCATGCATTTGTATTTCCAAGGCTGGCAGTGATGAAAATGCTTGGTATTTTTTTAAACTGTCAAAATAAGCTGCCACAGCAACCTGTAAAAATGTACACTAAACTCCAAATGGAATCAGCAATTTTTTTTTTGATGAATGACTGGTGTATTATACTTTCTGTTCTAAAAGTATTTCTCAAATGTAGTAACAGAGACATTCCCCCCCCCACACACACACACAAAAATTAACCTTTTAGTAAATCTGAGAACAAGTAGAGAGTTACCTTCTGCCAATCGCTGTTTCCACCCTTGTGCTGCATACGCAAAGAATTCATTATTTAGAGCGGAACTACTGAGGCGCAAAACTCCATCACTTCCCATCTAGAAAATAAGCCGATGGTAGCAGAAGATAGTGTCAGAAATAGCATCAGCTAAGATTACATAAAAATGGAGTTCCAATTAAGGGAAATGGGGAGGGATAGGGAGCGAGACTGACAAAGAAAATTACCTACTACTACTAAACCAGCATTTTCATTATAGTTGTTACTGTAAATGCAAGTGGGCTAATCCAGCATCAGTGTGCTTTCTTCAGACATCAATATTACTGATGATAACTCAGTTTACAACTGATTGCTGTGTTTTAATCACAGCCCTCTATGTTGGGCCTATGTCTAGAGCTATTGTATGCAATCAAAAATCAAGATCATTATTGTACTTGTGCATTTGCCTGAAATACAGTACAAAACAAATTAATTAAATGTAATGAAGATAGTAACTTTGCTGTTTCTAAATAAACCTAAAACTCATCTTAGCAAATACGCTGTACCGGCAAAAGAGTGGATGACAGGTGCCCTTAACAAAATAACTGGTGTAAACTCAGCACTAAAACTAAAAACAGCTACATGCATAATTTTATAGGCCCCGAACAGTGAAAACCGTGGAAGAACATTATAATTATTTTTACTTTCTACATCTGTCAAACATTCAATAATAAAACACCATTGAATTTGTAATCACAATATTTTCTACAATAACTTTTAAAAGTAAACCAACTATTGAGCTTTCTTTTACCATAAAACTTAATGGTTATTTTCAGGTTGTGAGGATATGTTTGACTATTGAAAGAATTCTAATAACTGAAAAAAGTAATTATATAAAACAAATTAGCAGTGGGTATCATCTCTAGCATAACAAATAAAGGGACAATAAAAACAAACTAGCAAATAAAGAGAGAAAGAGAGGAAACAGCAGAAGATGTTAACGTTGCTAGAACAAACACTATTTTACATCCTTTAAGGTAACTAGGACATAAGTGTTTGACAACACCATTTGTGATCTAGCAGTAAAAACCAGCACATTTTCCAGCATATGTTTTAACTACATAATACCCCCTAGTTCTCAGTGCTTGTTTCAAACTGGAGGCAGAAAGAAGCAGACGTGTCAGAAACACTAAATGATATTTAGCTGTATCTCCCTCGCTGAGGTCTGTATTCCACTGATAATACTGGCCCTACTTTCAGAACAGTCTTTGCTAATTTACTCACTGCGTAGCTGCCAATCTGTCCACAATAATCTCACAGGAGTAACCCAGAAAGATGTGAAGAAGTGAAAAGGGAAATAGAGTGGTAAGAATGGACTCTGAAAAACAGGCAATGCTAAAGGCATTTGATTACAGCAAGAAAACAGTATGTGCATGGTACCAGGGTCCCCCAGCAGGATATGAATCTACAGTACTGCTGCCTGTGATTTCCTTCTATACGGCATCGTTTTCCCAACAAGTCATAGGATCTGCATTCAAGTAGGGTGGATATATAATGCTTCTACATTTCTCATGATGTGGGTTGTGCAACACATGCATATTAGTTACAGATAGGCTACGACTAATGCTGAAACTGGAGAAAAACTAGAAAGAAACAGTGAAACATGCAGCTCAATCAGCAAGAAAATAAAATCAGTGAGGCAAGAGAAAGGCCATAAAGAACATGTACTTATGTATAAATCAAATTGGTATGACCCATTATCTTCTTTCTGCACAAATGAACTTTTCCAGAAATATTTAAATTCCAGAATTAATATATTAAAGTGAGATTTTTAGATACCAGTGCCTATTGCACCTGAACAAACAAACCATTACATGGTCGAAAACAGCACTTACACAATTTCCTAAAAAGGTAAGATGAGAAGTTACAAAGAAGAGAGTCACAAGTTACTAAATAAACAATTCTTTGTTACTCAAAGAAAGGTGATGAAGCTACCTTCAGTTTCAACATAAAAGGAGATGAAATAGTAACACCCACTCGTATCAACACAGGTTCTACTCCAAACTTCAGTAAATACAAGATTTTACTCCTAAGCCTGACAGTGTTTTGCAGGAAAGAGTAATACAGACATGAAATTGTTATTATCATCTTTAACCTCATTTGCCTGCAGGCTGTCTCTGGAAGGCATGGTCCTCCTGAAACTCCATTGCTTAGCTGATGGCAAACAGTGCAGCCATGTCACTAGCCAGATCAACAAATCTCATAGGAAAGCAATAATTTATGGACAATAATTCTCTGTTAAATCAGCAAGATGATCCAACTTATCCTAAGGTCATACGATGATTAGATCTCACGGAAATTTGGAATGTACCACAAGAGGCGGAAAGAGAATGCTGCTTTTCAGCAGCAATCCACTTTCAGATCGGATTAAAAATAATATGAAACTGTAGCCAAGTGTGATTGAGCTATTTCACTAGGCTGCATAAATCAAGTGCATTATGAAGACAAGAAGTCATATTACCACGTGAATACAAGAACAGCATTAGCTTTGTTGTAACCCTGTTGTTGTAAGGACATGAGAAAAGCAAGCTTTATAGGAAAAGTTACTGCATCTTTAATTTTATTGGCTAATACACTTGGAAAAAAAGTGCCAAGTTTTTGGGTGCAAAATTTCTTATAAGGTGTGAAAAAGAAACTGCAAACCCCAAGCTAAATGCTAGAAAGAGGTTCAACTAAATTAAAATGTTAACTAGTCCACCTGAGAGAAAAGCACAGGCTGGAATTTCAGAACAGAAAGCAAATGTTAGCAAGGTCACAGGTAAAGTTCACTAGTTCTTGTGGACCAGAAAAAATGCCAAGTAGTAAGTATTTGTGGAAGAAAAAAGGAGGGGGAAGAAAACCCAGAGGAAGGATAGCAGAAAGGATAATGAGAAGATTGCAGTGAGTTACTAAGAAGAAAAAATAGTACAGGTCAACTAGCAATGGAAAAAAGATAATCTGTGGACTGTATCAGAAAACAGATGCATGCTGCTCTGACCACTTTAGATATTGACTGCAAGCTTACAAGTATTAGAGACCTATGTTCATCAGATGAAAAATATCATGTTAAAGATGCTTAGGTTAAGAAAAGTAAGAACAAACTCAAGAAGTAGTCACTGCTGACTTCATGATAGTCATTGTCTTTGATGAATTGGCATAGGAGAACCTTTCCTGATACCCGTGTTCAAAGTATCACACAACTCACGGAAGATTTAAGTAGCTGGAACAGCTGAAATCTAGACAGAAGAGCATATAATGATACAGAACGTGGAAACACACTAATTAATCAGAGGACAAGCTTCCAGTGATCTATTTTAAAATTATATGAAGAAATCATTTCAGACTCAAGAACTATGGAGAAATGCATGAAAGTAGTCATCATTATCTCGACTTGGTACGCCTAATTTAGGGTAAGAGACACCAAAGGAAAAAAATGCAGGAAGTAAAGAATTTGCCAGCCCCAGTGACTTCACCAAACTTGCTCTGAAATTTGAGATCAAAGAAAACCCATGCTGGGAATGGAACAGGAAGAATTTATTCAGTCAGTTAAAGCTCAAAGAGAAAATGTTGAGGATGAAAAACCTAAAAAACCTCATAATAACCAAAGAGCTAAAGTGAATAAGACAGAAATTTTCAAAATGCTGTAAAAACACAAGTGCTGTTCCCCAGGGCTCAGTTTTGGGGCCAGTCTTGTTTAATATCTTTATCAATGATGTGGATGAGGGGACCGAGTGCACCCTCAGTAAGTCTGCAGATGACACCAAGTTGGGTGGGAGTGTCAATCTCCTTGAGGGTAGGAAGGCTCTGCAGAGGCATCTGGACAGGTTGGATCAATGGGCTGAGGCCAGCTGTATGAGGCTTAACAACGCCAAGTGCCGGGTCCTGCACTTGGGTCACAACAACCCCATGCAAAGCTACAGGCTTGGGGAAGAGTGGCTGGAAAGCTGCCCGGTGGAGAAGGGTCTGGGGGTGTTGGTCGACAGCTGGCTGAACATGAGCCAGCAGTGTGGCCAGGTGGCAAAGAAGGCCAACAGCATCCTGGCTTGTGTGGCCATTGGTAGTAGGGAAGTGATTGTGTCCCTGTACTCAGCACTGGTGAGGCCGCACCTTGAATATTGTATTCAGTTTGGGCCCCTCACTACAGGAAGGATATTGAGGTGCTGGAGTGAGTCCAGGGAAGAGTAATGAAGCTGGTGAAGGGTCTGGAGAGCAGGTCTTATGAGGAGAGGTTGAGGGAACTGGGGTTGTTTAGTCTGGAGAAGAGGAGGCTGAGGGGAGACCTTCTTGCTCTCTACAACTACCTGAAAGGAGGCTGTAGCGAGGTGGGTGTTGGTCTCTTCTCCCAGGTCACTAGCAATAGAACAAGAGGAAGTGGCCTCAAGCTGCATCAGGGGAGGTTTAGACTGGATATTAGGAAAAATTTATGTAGTGAAAGAGTGTTTGGGCATTGGAAGAGGCTGCCCAGAGAGATGGTGGAGTCACCATCCCCGGAGGTGTTCAAAAAACATGTAGACGTGGCACTTCAGGGCATGGTTTAGGAGGCACGGTGCTGTTGGGTTGACAGTTGGAGCTGATAAATCCTAGAGGTCTTTTCCAACTTAATGATTCTGTGATTCTAAGAAGTCAAAAGTACAAAGCAGAAAGCAGATCCACTACCAAATGAGGGAAACAAACCGGACTAAACTAAGAAGTTATTAGGTATTTTTGATTCATTTAACAATTCGTACACAGGGGAAGAAAGTTTGAACAAGTTAGAACAGATAGAAAACAAGCAATTTTACATCTATGTATTTTGGAAGACTATCAGAAACAGACCACTAACAAAGACGTTTCAGTCCTTTTCTCAATACCCTAGTCGTGTGAAACAAGGCTGATTTTTTTTTTGCTCTGTTCAACATGGAGGGACTAAGAGGTCTTCCTTCTACAATATTAGCTAACAACCTCTACCGAAATCTTCTTTTCTCACCTCTCCCAGAAAACAGATTTTCACCTAAGTCAAAAAGTTAAAGTGGAAATTTAAAATTTTTAAGGCAAAGGGTGTATTTACTTCTCCGTGCTCTGATGATAGAGACAGCACAATTAAACCACTAGGTCTAAATTAGAATTTGAAGAAACATGCCAATAAAGCAGTTCTTAAATACACTATTAATTTTTATGGTATTTAAAAAATGCTGTCCAACAGAAACAGCGTGTTAATGAGCTGGAACAACAGAGATTTCTTGGAAAGTTTATGTTTTATTCTGTTGAGCTTTAAATTTCTGTTTTTCTGATTAAGCACAATGGTAGAATTATGTTTTCTAATTAATACTCTGTGCCGAATTCACAATGGCTGTTAAGAGTTCTTCTTTTTACTGAAAGCAAACAAAAAACCACCCAACCCCAAAGCATATCTGCTAAAATCCAACATCTGTTTGCATTACAAAGCAAATGTCAAAACACTCTTATCAAAAGGAACTGACTAATCTTTCTAAGAACAACTACTTCAATTATTTTCCTGCAAGTTCCACTGAAAATTCTCTTCTCTGACAATAAGGCAGAGATTATTTTTGTAGCTCAACCTGAAGATACACACTGGTGGTTTAGTAGGGATACAGTAAGTACTGCATAGGCGCGTACTGGTAGGTTATCTCATCCTGGCTAGAATGTTCGAACACAGTGAATCAGCAAATCTATTATTTCTATCTCTCTTTCAAATGATTCAAAATTCTCCTAATGTATTTATAAAACTACTAATGATCCACTATATATAGTTCTTGATTAGTATAACATATTTCTTACGTAAAAGCTTATGTGTAAATACCACACCACTTGACCATACATCACAACACGAAACCAAACAAAAAAATCAGTGAGAGAAGTAAAGATTCATCCAAATTAATTGTTCAGTATCACTCACATAATTATATACTGTCTACAAACTGCTACTAACCCTCTTCTGTGCTTTTGTATTTTATCTTGGAGGAAGAATGGTCCTATAATTCACAGACTTTGCCAAAGGTATGTAAAAGGAATCATGTGCAAAAGATGGAATGTATGAGAAAATACACTTTGACATTTCTGCATTAAACGCTCCAAAACATTTAGCAGCATTTATATCACACATAGGAAAAAATACATTTTATTTATGTATGCGGCAAGACATCATTACCATTTTGTAACATTGAAGAAATGTGATTCTCCTGTACTGGGCACCAGCATCAAATGACCTGTGATGAATGTACAGTGCAAATGTAGCATCTGAAGATGTCGCAACTGACTTTCTGAAGGCAAACACTTTGGAGACCTGGCTAGACAACATGCCAGGCCTGGCTCATCTTACTTTTGACAATCATAGAGCAAAAGTTCACAAGTGACAGGAAGGACCAGTATCTGTATTTTCCCCCCAAAATCTCTAATATTGTCTCCAAGAAACAGAACTGTTTGAGTTCAAGTACACAGAAATAAACACTTAATTCAGGTACTCTGCATCATCACTCTGGAGGAGCTGCTCTGTTTCCACAGAAGGAAAGCATTTCTTTCCAAAGTAAATATAAAGAAGACCAGACTGCTCATTAGGGCCTCTACATTTGCTACCTAAACTAGTCAGCATGGAACACCCCCTTGCGACCTAAATCCAAAGAGAGCATCAAAAGTGTGCTGGTTTTGACTGAGAAGGTGTTAATTCTCTTCACTGTAGTGCCTGTAGTAGTCAGGGACCTTTCCAGCTTCCCATGCCCTACCACGTGGGCAGGAGGCCGGGAGGGGCGGGGCCACAGCTGGGGCAGCTGACCCAAACTGGCCAATGGCATGTTCATTCCATACCATGTGACACCATGACCAGTATATTAATGGGGCAGTTGTGGCTCCGAGACTGGTGGCTGTGTCATGTGTGGTTTGTTTTGGTGGTTCATTGCACCACCCCCACACCCCCTGGGTTTCACGCCTCTCATTTTTTTCCTTTCCATTGCATTTTTGTTGCTGTTTTATTTTAATTATTAAACTGTTCTTATCTCAACCCACAAGCTTTACACTTCTGATTCTCTCATCCGTCCCACCGGTGGGGGAGTGAGTGAGCGGCTGTGTGGGGCTGAGTTGCCGGCTAAACCACAGCAAACAGTTATGTTTGTAGCATACCAGATACTCTCTTGCTCCACAAAATCCCAAAAGGATTAAAAATTGCTATAAAATCTGGTAAAAAGTGATAGTAAGCTTCGAAAAGATTGCAACAACACAGTGCATTTCTCAACCTGCATGAGCTTCTACCAACTGGACATCCTCTGTATGCAGACTACTGTAAACCTGGTAAGTACTTTGGAACACACACTTTGGTGACTATTTTTTGTGCTTTTCTTACACATCCATTATATTGGGTAGGCCAACCACATCTAAATTAATGTTTCTTGAATCTATAAATTTCCAACATTTTCTACTTGTGATCATTAAATCTGATGCATTGATTGTTCCTTTGTGCCACAGCGTCTGTCAGGAAAAAACCAGATCTCACGGTGCTTAACACCAAGCCTGGTGGTTCATGTTGTAACAGGACTGAACTGCCTTCTCTTTTAAAGTACATATTAAAATAGGCTACCTACTCAGATTACTTTAGCCACCCAAATACAAATGTAAGCAATCACTATTTATAGCTATCGACTATCTTAATAGGAAGCACTGACCCTAGGCCTGAGACTTTTTCAGGGCTTGTGAAGCAGCATGTGGAATGGAAGACAGAAAGTGCAAAAATCAGTTTGGTCCAATTGTGCTGGTTTTGACTGGGACAGAGTTAATTTTCTCCATAGTAGCTAGTATGGGGCTGTGTTTTGGATCTGTGCTGAAAACAGTGTTGATAACACAGGGATGTTTTCACTACTGCTGAGCCGTGCTTACAAAGAGTCAAGGCCTTTTCTGCTTCTCACAGACATACAAATTTGGATGTTCTTGCAGACAAATTTGGATTACTTCATTTGGAGGTGAATCCTATTCTCCCCTGTGTCAAACAGCTCAGAAACTGGACAGAGGGAACGTACAAAGAGGTAACACACTGCCACAACAGAAAAGTGTAACAAGAAAAGCACTGAACTAATTAATTGCTATCAATGCTTATAAAGCACAACATAAAAGATGAGACAATGCATTTCTACCTTGTCATTAACTACTGAAAACTTTAAAAAGACACAGAGCAGAACTACATACAAGCTCTGTGGATACATTTGGGCAAAATATTTCAGGTATAAGCAGTCACAAACATGCTCCTGAGCACTGACACAACAGACTATAAATACACATCTGCTGCACTGGACACCAAAGGGTAAACTCCTACGCCTCTTAACACAGGATGCTTAAAATAGGAACATGTAAATTTTAAACAGGCAGTATCAGGCACCAGTAATTAGTTTACATGTGCAACTGTTTGGCAAGTTTGATATTCAGATATAACAGCACAGTGCACCCAAGCACACCATCAGAGAATAAAAAGCTCTCTCCATGCTAAAACCTCCAAGCCTTCATATATGCAGAAAGATATCCCAAAATTAGAACCTGTTCTGGAAAAAAGAGAGGAACCAATCCTAAGAACAGGTTAAGAAAAGCCAGTGCTCCCAGTGTCCAAAAGGCTCACCATCTCCATAGGGGATTCCAAGGGCGAATGACAGGGAATGAGGACAACAGAGACCATCTGATGAACCTCATGTAGGTCTTGGTAGGTATGATGCTTGCAAAATCTACCCATTTCACTGGTTATTAAACTTTGTCTACCTTCACTCTAAGAATACAGCCAGAAATGAGGTTGAGTGGATCATGAGTGACAAGGAGGCTGTAGGACTCATCATGGAACCTAGGGATCTGTCGATGTTTTTATTCGCAGTGACAGACATATTCTGGTAATGAAGTAGTGGTTTAATAGGCGCTATAGGCAGAACGACTTTGGCATCTTCACCTGTGGGGTGATGCCCCAGGAAGGTTTAGAGATATGGCAATAGGTAAGCAAAGATGGAAAACAGCCCTCACAGAGGAAAGGAACATGCTGTAAAGACAGACTTGCTAATTTCTCCAAAATTTGAATGTTGTATTTATATATGTGGCCCAAATAGTATGGGCAAATAAAATAAAATACTGTTCTGTGGACCACTGCCAAAACAAGTTTGTTTATAAAAGGAGGGGTTAAAGAAGGGGCTGATATGACGACAGTGGTACATTTATCTTAGTCTTTGATGGCTGAACACTAATGCAAAGACTACAAGTGGTACGTAGGAGGACTTGGAAGATTTAGTCGACAATCAACATTTTGACTTAATTGGCAAAATGGAGATATAATAATTCATACGACTGATAGTAATATAGAAGACTAAAGCTTGTTTGGGAAAAAAAAGAATAAATTTAAACAGAATTAAAAATGTGTTTCAAGTAGGCATGCTTCTGTAAATGCAGAATTAGTTGGGAGAATCCCCAAGAATTTGGTGCTGGTGAAAAAGGAGTTAAAGAAACCTCACAGTTCTTTAAATAAACAATACTGACCACACAGAGTGCAAAGCCTCCTGCAAAGGAATAATGGGGATTGTACAATGAGACCACATTGTCTTACTTAAGACCTCACTGTTGATCTCACAGAATGCAGGGAATGGAAATGAGGTCAATTTACTGAGCAAGAATACCACAGCAGAACACGGTATAATGGGCCAAAATTAGACACAGTTGGCAAGAGACACATCAAACTCCAGAAGAAATAATTCTGGAAGTACATTAGGAGCAAGAAGATGATGGAGGAAAAAGTTAGTCCAATGTGAAACACAGGGGAAAAACTAGAGGGATACGAAGACAAAGCTAATGTTCATACTGCCTTTTTTTGCATCCGCCTTCACCACAAATCTGCTGCATTGAGGCGCTTAATACAATTAACCCCAGCAACAAAAGGCAAAAGGGGAGGAGCTCACCCTTGAACAAGCAAGGAGCTGAATATTTCTTAAATGCATTCAGATTATCTGTGATTAATATACTTGCCTGTTAAATGCCCAGTTATGAATCTATTTCAAAACTGTTAAAGGATGGATTTCAAAGCAGTGAAAAAGATAACTGCAAAATGATACTTGATAACTGTATGTATGCAGCACACAGGTATCACCCGTGCCTAAAGAAGGGGATAAGCACAGATAAGGACTTACAGACTAAGCCAGCTTCAGAAGAACTCTATGGCCTACATACAGACAACCATTATTTTTGATAGCCCTAGGGTGTCTTAAGATATTCATACAGACACATTCTGTGCAGATACAACCCAGAACCTACAGGGGACCTATAACCTTTTGAAGAAGTTGCTGGGTACTACACTACATGCCACAGCGCATCTCAATTAACACAAGAAGCCTATGTATAAATATCTTGCTTGCTCCCCCTGTCTTCAAGTTCTGGAGAATATGTGCAATGATTAAAGCACGAGATATCACACTATATACAACTGTCTGGAAGTTAACAAGGAGCTGAGCAACAGCCAACACGGATTTGTCAAGAATAGGTCACGTCAAGTCAGTCTATTTTCTTTCTGACAACATAAAAGGCCTTGTGATAGAAGGAAACAGCACAAGTTTTATATCTTGATTTTAACAATGCTGTGTTGCATGACATTTTCTTAAGCAAAGCTAGGATATATAAACTGTAGTTCTGTGGCTACAGAACTACTCAGAACTCTTTACATAGGGAACTATTGTTTATTTATTATCAACTGGGAGGCTGTATTTCAGGGGCATGATAAAAATGGAAGGAATTTGCAAATAACATCAGAGAGGGACTGAGTAAACTGAAATCCACAACTGAAATTCAGAATTCTCTTGATGGATTTCAGAATTATTCTGGAAACAAGAGGGATAAGTAGGGCATTGCAATAGTGGTAAATGCAGTTTCAAACTCTTGTAATACATAACTAGAGAAATACAAAATGAAGGAACTAAGTGGCTATGCAATGCTTCTGCAGAAAAGTATTCATGGCTTATGAGCACATGGGCTGATCACAAACTGAATATAAGTGAACCTTGCTATAAAAATGCAAAGAAGGTGAGCACAACACTGGAAGTTATAAGTGTGTAAAAACACAGAAATCAGTTCTGCTCTTGTTGGTGTTATTTATCACTTGAGCTGGAGTAACACATTCAATTTTGATTGCTGCAACTCAGAACTGGTACAAAGTCCAAAAGAAAGAAATGAGGCTAAGCACAGATTTAAGGTCCTAGATCTACAAAGACTGGGCTGATTCTCAAGAAAAAGAAACAGGGAGATGGGGAATGGGTTACTGCTTTTGTGTTTGCAGCCTACTGCAAAATGACTGGGTTTGAAGGCTATTCCACACAAAAACTGTATTGGGTTTGCATGGAAAGGTTTTGGTAGTGGGGTGGCTACAGGGGTGGCTTCTGTGAGAAGCTGCTAGAAGCTTCTCCTATGTTTGATACAGCCAGTTCCAGCTGGCTCCAAGACAGACCTGCCACTGGCCAAGGCTGAGCCCTTCAGCACCTCTGGGATAACGTATTTAAGAAGGGGGCGGGGAGGGAAGAAACCTGTGCAACTGCAGCCAGAGAGAGGAGTGAGAATATGTGAGAGGAACAACTCTGCAGACGCCAAGGTCAGTGAAGAAGGAGGTGGAGGAGGTGCTCCAGGCACCGGAGCAGAGATTCCCCTGCAGCCTGTGGCAGCAGGCCGTCCCCTTGCGGCCCATGGAGGTTAACAGTGGAGCAGATATCCACCTGCAGCCTGTGGAGGACCCCACACCGCAGCAGGTGGATGCCTGAAGGAGGCTGTGACCCCATGGGAATTACACACTGGGGCAGGCTCCTGGCAGGACCCTTGGAGAGAGGAACCCATGCAGGAACAGGTTTGCTGGCAGGACTTGTGGCCCGAACAGGGGACCCATGCTGGAGGAGTTAATGAAGAACAGCAGCCTGTGGGAAAGACTCATGTTAGAGAAGTTCATGGAGGACTGTCTACCATAGGAGACACCCTCGCTGGAGCAGGGGAAGAGTGTGAGGAGTCCTCCCCCTGAGGAGGAAGGAGCAGCATAGACAAGGTGTGATGAACTGACCGCAACCCCCATTCCCCGTCCCCCTGCACCGTTCTGGGGAAAGAGGTAGAGAATTCAGGAGCAAAGTTAATCCTGGGAAAAAGGCAGGGGTGGGGGTGAAGGTGTTTTTATTTCCTCATTATCCTACTCTGATTTGATTGGTAATAAATTAAACTAATTTCACAAATCATGTCTGTTTTGGCTGTGACGGTAATTCATGAATGATCTCTCCCTGTCCTTATCTTGACCCACGAGCCTTTCAACATATTTTCTCTCCCCTGCCCAGCTGAGGATGGGGGAGGGATAGAGTGGTTCTGGTGGGCACCTGGCATCCAGCCAGGGTCAACCCATGACATAAACACAGTAAGCTCCATGCTCTCCACGTAGATGCCTAAGTGAACACAGAATAATAGTCAAAATTGTCTAATCTGAATCACTCTCACTGCAATGAGGGGAAAACTTTCTAACAGTGAAAACAATGAAGCACTAGACTTACTTGGAGAGGCTGTGAATTCTCCACCACTGAACAGCCAAAATACCTTTTAGAAAATATCAGTCAAGAAAAACAGACATTGTTGATTCTGCCTTAGCGTAGAGAAGATTAGATAAATTGTCCTTTCTTTGCATATTTTCTATGTCAAGATATAGAAGGTGCTAAAGAACTTTAAAAATAAATTAGTAACAGAGTATTTCACAGTTTACAAAGCTGAAGGAGAATATAACAAATTGCCATCTATTACATGATAATTAAAAGGAAAACTAAAAGGGATCTTGCATGCATTTCTCTTCTGACCAATTGCCAACCTCTCTGTTTTTTTTAAAGAAGGTACTTAAATCAGTCTTTGCATTTTGTCTCCAAGGCCTCTAGCCTCTTAAAGCTCTTCCAATGGAGTCACTCTATGCAACTGACAACAGCTCATGATTCATATTTGAAACAACTACTCATTTAGACAGAATGACCTTCAAAAACACTGCAATTTCATAAGATAATGGCTTAGCTCTGCCTGCATGTGATTTAAACCTTAGATTGCAATTAGTTCCAAAATATCTTAAAGGGATGTCATAGCATGGAGCATTGCACTGCCTTCTGGCTCTGCTTGCATTGCGGACACACTCAGTTTCTGGAACCACCTCTCTCGAACACAAACCTGTCATATCAGCCACCAGGATTATGCTTCATGATGGCTGGAAGGAGCCTTACTCACTCAACAACTGCTCTGCTAGCAGTTGATAACTCGAAGCATGTTAAAAGCCAAGTTAGATACTTTCTGTTCTTGAGGCCGAGTGTGGCAACCCTGTAGAATAGACTTCCCATTAAGCCCAAGAGCCAGAAATTATCATTGGGAAATACAGAATGGCTGCAGAGGGTAGTATTATAAGGCCATATGCTTTGTTCATACCAATGTTTTCTAGAAAAGAATGTTACCATTGCAAAATGGGGAAGCACTAAAAAGGGGAACAGAATTTATTACTGTATGTGCTCTTCTCAGTCTCTGGACTGTTTAATTTCTGACTGACACATCCCTCAGACACTCTAACAAGATCTGCTTGTACCTTATATAGGCCTAAATTCTATATAATAATGCAAAACAATGATTCTCCTGTTCATTACTTTGGCTAATGATCTGGGAACGAATTATGTCAAGTTCTCCACAGCTGGAGCTCTCCCTGTCAAGCAATAGTTGGCAATTATAAAACTTAACTTTTATCCATCTGAAAAATACTTTTAGGTGAACTTGCATGTATTTCCAGTAGGAAAATCACTGAGGAAGTTTCTCCATTTCCTGTAGAATACTGCTGACTGTTCAAGTATGCCATTACCTATCTAAAAGTCATTTTTCCACTTATACAACTACTGTTAAAAGAGATTGTGATAAATGGGGCCAAACTAAAAGGATGCTCTAACAGTTGGCAAGTCTATAATAGAGAATGAGGGTGAATGTGCTTGGGTAAGAAAAGGAAAAGCAGCTGTAGTTGTTCCAAAAAATCTCTAAGTTCTGTTAAACAATGGCTGCATTTCTGATGATAGCATTTCTGCTACACAATTCAATGTTAAGCAAAGAAACTACATTTTTCAGCAGTCAGTAATATGTGAGTGGTACCATAAGGTAACAATATCAGATAAAATCGGAGGTTGAACTAACCCTTGATAATTGCAAGGAACAGATAACATAGATAAAGCTTGTGAAAGAGCACATAATAGCCAATTACTAAAAAAGCTGTCAAATAAAAGATTTCTATTTCTATTTAGCTTAGCTGGCATAAGACTGAAAAGGGGGCTTTTTATTTTCCATAAATATTTCAGTCCATTTGATATAACTGTGGCTACTACTCATATATATGCATCCACCATCTTCTATGTGTGTCACTTAAACTCTGCCAGCAATCCATGCTAACTTTTAGTATGCAAAAGAGTTCCATGGGTGAGTTGCCTATTGTATGAAATACCACTTGATTGTTATTGAAGTTGCCACTCTTCACATTTAATTTGGCTCTGGCAGATTAAGAACTCCAAATCCAGTAATTTTTTGCTAGAATTTGTTTTATGACTCAGGTGCCCTTCTCTGGATTCTTTCCACAGCTTCTGAAGTGAACTGGCCATGCTCAATATTCAAGATGATGACTTAATAGTATTTATTGAATGAGAGTATTTTTTTAGTGCAGTCTCCCTGTTGTTGTTGCTTAAAGGTTGACTGAACAGAGGTTTATGCTGAGCTGTCCATAATCATGACCATATATTTTCAAATCTGATTTAGAAACTAGCAATGGAATAACCCACATCATTATTCCCAGTGCAAAATGGTGTATGCAGTCCTACACTAAAGCCCCACTGCCACCATTAAGCTTCAATGTCTAGCTTAGACGACCTTACTGTAGAACTGCTCAGAATTGGATTGCCTCTGAACCTTTGGGTAAATCTCACATGGTAAGGGCCACAAAAAGACAGAGCTCAGGAGTCCACAGGAAGTACCTGTAGATGTGATAGATAATTCATATTTCCCTTAGAATTGGCAGGGAAGCAGAGTCTGGAGATGCAGAAAAAGGAACTATATGGGGATAAACCAGTGGCACTACCAGACCCTGAAAAAAACCACCTGTGTGAGGGGCTCTGCAAAACAAAAACATCTTGAATGCAAACTGCCGCACAGTGGATGGCAAAATAAAAACCCTGGACTTCAATTAATTTTTAGATTAGTAGCTCTGCAAGCTTGATTCAAGAAATTAAGAATTCTGTAAATTCTTTACAGAAATAATACTAAGGCAAAGTATACCCTTGCAAATTAGGTCAGTGTAGGAAAAAAAAAGACAGGAATCTATCAACTTAAAGCACAAGATTTTCATTAATCTCCAAGACCAGAACAAACCATACTGAAAGTACTAACCTGACTGTGTTATTAAACTATAATAATACACTTCAGATGGGTATAAAAATCAGGGGCCAGGAAAAAAAATGAGATATACTAACAAAGGAAAACAAGAACACTAACAAATAATCTTAAATCACATTAGAGAGCTAGCCTGTTACTGAACAGGTAACATGATGTGTTTGTACTTCTCCAGGTTTTTTTACACATACAGAATGTAGATTTCAAATCCTGGGAAAAAAATGGGAAACAATGCAATAAGGAACCCAGAAGATTACAAAGAAATGAGCACCAACCAGAATGAAGCTCTCAAGAAGAAATCACGACATCACTCTAAATGCTTTCTCTGATAGGTCTGAGAAAAAAGCAGTAGACGTCACCTACAGAATCATACACACAATCATGTGTGTTGGGCATGAGCTCGAGAGGTCATGAAGTTTTCAAAGCTATTCCACTTAGAGCAGCTTTCTTAGAGCCTTGCCCACTTGAAATCAGAGTATCTCCAAGAAGAGAGCTTTCACAGCCTCTCTGGACACCATCTTGCAGTGCTTAACCACTCTTGCTCTGAAAATATTTTTCCTGTTAATCAAATCAGAATTTCCCATGTTCCACCTTGTTTCCATTGCCTCTAATGCTATTCTTGTGTGCCTCCAAGAAGAGCTGTGTCTTCTCTACAATCTCCCATTAGCTGGCTGTGAACTGCCATGAGATGCCCTCGCAGCCTCCTTTCTCCTGTGCAAACAAATCCAGCCCTCCTATGCTACAGCCCCTTAACCATCTTCGTAGCCCTCCACTGGACTTGTTCCAATATGTCAATGTCTTTCTTGAAAGAAAAGGTATCAATGATTACTCCTCTTGGTCTGCTGGCTTTGGTCCTGCTCATTCAGCCCAGGGTTCTGCTAGCCTTTACTGCCAGGGTACAATGCTGGCTCTCATTTAACTTGCCACCTACCAAGACGCCAGGCCTTTTTGAAGATGGGTGCAACATATCCTTTCTCCGGTCATCAGGGACCCTCCCTTATCTTCAGAACCTTTCAAAGATGATAGAAAGTGGCCTTACAAAGACATTACCAAGCTCTCTGAGCACCCTTGGATGCAGTCTGTTAAACCCCGTGGATTTCTATGGGTCAAGTTCTCACAAGTGATCTTGACTTGGTCCTTATCTATTGCTGGCAGTTCTCCTCTTTGAATGTTTTTACAAAGCTCAGAGTCCTTGGAGATCTTCTTGGTGAAAATGGAGGCAAAGAAGGCATTATATCAGCTATATATGTGTTCAGTCATTAAATCACACACCCCATTCAGCCATGGCCCCAAGTTTTCTTTGTTCAGTCTACTACTTGTTATTCTTCACTCCCTTCAGGATCTTGAGCTCCACTTCACAGTCACTATAGCTACAGCTAGCACAGTCCATTATTACACCCCCAACCAGCCATTCTACAATATTGAACAGCAGATCCACCTGTGCATCACCCCCAGCTGCCTACTCTGTTACCAGAGTCAAGAAGTATCCTGACACTCTCCAAAAATCTCCCTGTTTGCATTCCATTGCGCTGCCCTTCTAGCAATAACAAGGGAGGTTAAAGTTGAAGAGTTTATCCACTTCCTCACCCTATCAAAGAATAGTTGAGGTTAGAAGGGACCTCTAGAGGTGGTCATCTTGTCCAAGCCCCCTGGTCAAGCAGGGTCACCTATAGCCAGTTGCCCAAGGCCATGACCAAATGGCTTTTGAGTATCTCCAAGGGTGGAGAATCCACAACCTCTCTAGACAACCTGTGCCTTCACTAAAAAAAATTTTACCTTATGTTCATATGGAACATCCTCTCTTTTGGTTTGTGCCCACTGCCTCTGGTCCTGTCACACCCTTCCTTCAGGTATTTATACACGTTGGTGAGATTCCCACTGATCCTCCCCTAGGCTAAATCCCAGATCTCAAAGGCCTTTCCTCAAATGAGAGATGCTCTAGTCCCTTAATCCTCTCAGTGGCCCTTCACTGTAGTCTCCAGTAGCTCCATGTCTCTCTACTGGGGAGCCCAGAACTGGACAAAGTAATCTAGGTGTGGCCTTACCAGTGCTGAGTTAGATCAGATGGTCTAGCAAACTCCCATCACAATGATATCCATGCCACTTGCCCCTCCTCTGACCCTGAGCCCTAAGATCTGAACCAGACTCTAATCCACCCTGTAGAAGAGCTCCATACACATACGCTGCTTGCCTTGAGAGCAACCACTCCCCTTGTCTTCTCTGCCTTTCTTTTCTCAAGAGAAGCGAATTTTCATCAATGGTTTAGATATACATAAAAAAAGGAAAAAGAAACATGTGCAGAGAAAGGCACAATATAATACTGGAGAGGAGCAAAAAAGGGAGGGGAATGAATAGTAAAGGAGTTGGTAATTACCAAGTTTAATACAAAACATTGATGATTTCAGGTCTTGAGGACACAGATGGTAGGAATGTGGAAGAAGTAATGCAGTTGGAAGCTACAGAACATTTAAAAAAACAGACAGGGCTTGCCAAAAAGCACAGAGACAAAAGGATAGCAACTGTTTCTTTGCCTGAAGATAAGGAACACTTAGAGGCTCATCTCAAACACAAAAACACATGCACACATTTACACACGATGCTATAACTTTGAAGAAAAATCTACCTTTTCTTAAAACAGCTTCTATGTATTTAAAGCCAACAATGGAAGAGGTTCTGAGTTTAAAGTAGGTAAACAGGAATATAAGAAAATCGCTTCTGACAAGATGCAACTATAAGGACTTCTTTTGCTGTTGTGACCACAAAACAGTTAGAAGTAAAGCAGAGAAATACACAAATGATAATACAGATACATCCAACACAAAGGAATGCAGTAGACAGCAATACAGGGACCTGACTTAATTGCTGCTCCCAGAACAACAAACTCAGCCACCCCAACTTCATGTCTTAGGTAGGTGACAGGGAACGATACCAGCTCACACTACATCTCTCACAGCAATTCTGATGTAATATAACTTGACTGCTGATATTCACTCTGTATAATCCCTCTTCCACAGGTCTCATCTTTTTACAGTAGAGTATAACCTGACCTGGATATATGGCTAAATTTTATTTAGTCCCGATTATGGAGTTATCAATCCTTATAAGAAAAACTCTTGTCATTCCCAGCTGATCATCGACTTAACATAAACAGTTTGTCCTAAAATACAAAATGGAAAGACAGATTCTTAAGACAGATGGTGAAAGTAATTCTGAATATTACTTTAGTCCTTTAAAAAACAACCAGACTAAACTTAGAAGTAAAACATCACAGGATGAAAAAGAAAATATCTACTACCATAGGAATAATTGCTTCAGACAAGAGGAGAAAAGGAAGAAGTCTTTTAAAGAAAGAAACAAAGACCTTTTCCATCTTCACTAAAGTGGGAAATATGCCCAGTAAGACTGAAGAATTGCAAACATATGTTTTCAAAATGAAATGTGACTTGTTAATTTAGACCTTGTCTAAATCAAGAAGACAAGTGGGATAGCTATATTCATTCCAATACACTGTAGTGTCAAAAAAGACAATAGAATCCAATCTGGTTGAGCTCAGATGCAAGATATTAAATGAAGAATTTGAGGAGAATAATAAATCTGGCAAAATGACAAGATAAAGCACATTTTAAAATGAAGCAAACCCCAAGTAAAATATAAGTAAAACCAGAATATGCAGCAAACAGTACCTCCAAACTGCATTCGCATTCTAGAAATTACAATTAAAATTGATTTTTCTATTACACCCATCATACAAGTTCCAATCCCGAGCATGTCAGAACACACAACAAACAGCAAGTATTTATAAAGGTACTAGAAGAGGCACATAAGCGTGGGGAAAAAAGGTAAAATAGAAAAACTTACATAGATCGTGATGAAGGCAGGTGTGTGTGAAACTTGTTTAAAAAAAGGTGCTTTGAGACTTTGAGAAAATAAAACGTTATTAAATTATCCAACAATGCTCATATGTTGGGGAAGGTGCAGAAGAAGAGATGTAAACAGCTAGGGTCTATTAATCTAGCTTGTGATAAAAATAAAAGACATATGCCTTTGACCCCGAGAAGCAGAAGGTGAGGGGACGTTTCATGTAAACATCTAAAATTAGTCAGCCAGGTTTGATGAGTGTCATAAATGAAAACCCTGCATCCAATCTTTCTTCTCTAGGCATCAGAAAACATTGCCCTTCTATGCAAAAAAATGGCTGTATGTCCTTAACACAAGAGCGAACAAGCTAAAGGAAATTTGAATTTAATTCAAAGACAAAGAATAGCAATGTTCTGAAATAATTAGGAAAAAAAATGCTCAACCTCTTTTTCCCTTTTTTATTTAAGCAAAACAAATATACTTGAAGGGGGGGAGGGGGAGAGAGCGGGGAGATAAAACTGAGGGAGAGGGGGAGAGAAAACGTGAAGGTGGGGAGAGAGGTTGCAGCAGAAGCATGGATGGATCACTTCTGCTTGCTCTTCTTTTCACTGCACCTGCATCCAACATTCTGTTTTAAGTCCTTGGCTGTCTCCTGATTCAGAACTGTAAAGAATGTTCTGTTCTCCATCTAATTCCAGTGCAGCCCTACAGTGGCAACACTGGAGGCACTGCAGACCAACTCATATCACTTGATTATTAGCACTTTGCAAGGAAGGAACAGTTGAAACACTAAACACTGCAGTAGCGCAATGCATCCTTAATAGCCACATAATTTGAAGCATGTCAGTCCCTGTGTCCATATATATTACCATTTATGTCCACATATTAGTTGTACCCTCATAACAAAGCTCCTAGCACAAAGTCTCTTAAAAAGGCACTTGTGCAAGTACTTTCCCACTGGAAGCGAGATGTTTTATCAATTCTTTTCTCTTTTTAAAGAACTAGCAATTCTGTCAAATGTAAATGGAACTGGTATTGCACACAAGGTCCTCTTTTTTTAAGCACTAACAGCTGTGCACCATACTTCACAGAATTTGTTCAGGGGGAAGGAGAGGGGAACAAAAGCTTCACTAGTTTGCATCAGAAGAACAACCACAAGCACAGGGCCCCTCACACACCATGACTTATGGAAAAGGGTGCTGCAGAGACAGCTGTGGCTCTAGTATTTTCAGCTTTCTGTGGGCACAGCACCTTTGCTGTGCCCTGCCAGATGTTCTGAGTTGAGCCTTGCTACAGACAAAAGGAATCACAATAGTTCTGCTAACACCTCTGCAAAACTTGTTTGTAAAGATGAGACATGCTATAAGTGTGACAAGAGCTTGTAGCTAGGGCTTTAGAAATGAAACAAGAACTTCCACAACATGGTGGAAAATGCTGATTCACACTTCTGAAATACATTGGCCAAGCCTGGAGAAATGCAAAAACATGACACTTTAATAAAAAATGTAAAGCTTCCTATTCACGTATGTAGAAGTACTGATATTAAGGAGAACCTCTAAGGATTATTGCAAACAAGCAAACAAGAATTCTATTACCACGTCAATCAGAGCAGCTAGATTGCAATGCAATTGCAGTGAGCCTTACTGGACTGCACTAGGGAAGCTAAAAGAGTATTCCTGTTGCTAAAGCCAACAGGGATTTTGAAGGAAAATCCTTCAGCCTTCAACTCATGTAAAGTGAAACTGATGTTTGTTGTTACTACATGACTGTGAAATGTGCAGATACACCATCCATACAGCTGCGTTTGGTAAAAAAGGTATTAACTTGCAGCACAAGGACAGAGGGGCCAGCCGGGGGTAGCAACCTCTTTGAACACCCCTGGCTAGCTGAGCTCAGGAATCAGAGCCCCAGAATCTTATTGAAAAGGCAGCTTAAATGCTTTGTAATTTCTTCATCCCTCAGTCTATAAGATACCTATATTAAAACTAACCTAATAAAGCTGTACAAATAAAGCACATTACAACAACACTATGCTATCCACATTAAGCAATAAAACCAAAGAAAAAATGTCAGTTAAAGGGAGAAATGCGACATAAAATGACCTTCAATTACTATACACACAGGGGGGCCAATTTAACAGCTTTTAAAATATGCTTAGGTGCAGAAGACATATGTTACATTTAACCTTCCATTGCAAATGTTCTCCTCTGAACTATGTGCTTTTGTCATAATCCTAAAACTATTTCAGTGTAAAACTCAAACTTGTACAGGAACATAACAGTAAATATTTGAAAGCTACTGATGATAGAGAATTGAAAAGGACAGCTAAAAGGTTGCAGTATTAGCGGAAAAGGCAGCTAAGATAAGATAAGGTAACCATTTAGCTACTACTACACAATAATTCCACAGACAGAAATGTAAAAGTACCGGTGAAGTTAAGAAAACAAACAGGAAGATGGTTACACTGCTACAAGGAAGGAACTCAGAAAATAAAGTTTCACTTTCTTCTAATATAAAACTAATACACAGTAAGATACATACAAAGAATAAAATAAATACTAAGTGTCAGAATGGCAGATACCAGACCTCTCTCCATGTCTTTTACAAGCATAAGAATTTTGTATATTATTCATTACCCACTCTCCACTGGAGAACTCAAACTGATGTGCTTGGGAGTAAGAGTAACTTGTGCACATCAAAAATAACGGTTACCTTCTGTTATCATTGTTCAAATGGTAGGAACAGATATTAAGCTGATTCATACTACCTGAAAACAGAGGTTTTGAAATGGAATTCTGTAGATAACCTCCACAAAATTACTTCTAACTATTTTAAACGGAACAGATTAAAATCACTAACTGACATCAGCTTGTGCCTTTTTCAATGCAAGGTGAGAGGGAATCTTTGCGAGGCGATAAAATCAACCTAGAAGTGCCAGCATCAACCTAAATTGAGTAGGCCAAGGCAGAAACACAGAACCTGCGCTGACCTTAAAATGACAGGATGCTGTAATGCTATTACATAACAACACTGGCACTGACCCAAGACAGTTATTATTTTGGGATTCACTGATTTATAAATCAAAAGAAAGAGATTAAGGTGGGTTTTGACCCATTTGAGAATCTTTTGGTTCATACATCATGTTTTTCTTTTTAATAGATTGCTTTACTACAAACCTGAAATATTCACAGGTACTTCTGCAAGACTACGTGGCTTAAGTATTTCCTTAAGAATATTTAAGTTCAGAATTTTGAATTTAAGTAACTTGGCTATTTATAAAATGTAGATTGAGTCAGAAAATAAAATATTGCTACATTTCTTTCATAAAACAAGTAAAGCTAAGACAAGATATAATTTTTGTTAGGATATCCTCTACTGTTTTAAATGCTCCTCATAAGTAGGTTTGGTCAGATAAAATGGCACTGCAACCTAACACTCAGGTCTGAGGAGGCTTTGAGATCCTTCGTAGGTGTGTTTGCAGCAGGAAATTCCCATCTTATCTGAAAGGGCAGGCCAGGTGCAAACCACAAGAAGCTCAGAAGAACCCAATATTACCAGAAAAGAAAATACAGGACAGGGATCAGAAAGTTGTTAAGCATTTGTACAATCTGGAAAGACACATTTTTTTAGAGCATTCAGGAAAGAACATTTTGTTTAGCTCTCTAAGGATGAGTAAAATAACACTTAAGCTTTCTGCTGCTATTCAGATGAGGCAGCACTTCTTTTCTTGGAAGCTTACTCCATGGGTGTATTTCCCTTCCTTTTGCCCACACCCCAGTGTTAATAGCAGGAATTTGGCTCCCCCGTAGCAGCAATGACGAAAGCTGGTGTAGACAAGATATTGCCAGCTGCCATTCCTCTTCAGAGACCTGTCATACAGACTTGTTACTTATCCTTGCACAACAGACGTTGTTTAATTAATATTTAAATAGGTACAGATACAGAGAAAAACTTCCTGCTTTGAAGATGAATATTTGCTGAGAGGTGGTCAGAAAGGCTTCTGTTACATGTAATTACCAGCTTGATGTATTAATATTAGAAGCAGGTATTTCTTTGATGAAAATTACATTGTTTTTCAGCTGTAGAATGTTCTAATTAGAGCTGAAAAAAAATTACTTTGCTAGGATTTGTGACAACTGAAATCTTTTGTGCAGAGACTTGGCTTTCCATATAGTTTTCATACCTACATGTTTTCTTTATTGCCAGATCAGTCATCTAGGTCTCCTGGGCGATCACTCAACAGGCTTCTGTATGAGCTGAGCTTTAAGGGGTATGAGCCTTTGAGTCCATATAGAATAACAAAGAGTTGGAAATCTGGATGTTCAAATTCCGGACATGGGGTTCCCAGTATCCAGTGATGCAAAATTCTGGAGCAGTCTTGGTCGTGGCTGCTTCTTTGAACACTGTCCACTTACTATTTCACTCTGAACCGGAATGACAGCAAATAAAATTCTTGCTAAAATATATCTACCATAACTGCCAACTTGCTCCAATTTCTTTTATAGGCATTTTGAATGCAGAAAATTACACACAGGCCTCATTGCTACTGAAATAAAATTTAAACTAATATACAAGCTGAAATCAATTTCAAGTGTGAATAACAGATGATACAATTTATCTTTTCCTAAGGAAAAAAAAAAGGGCAATGATCCTACACTTCCACTTTGTCAAAAATCTAGCTGGAGTAGGAAAAATTACAGCACCAACATCAGCAGAGTTGTTCTCAACTTCTGTTCTGGGACATCTTTCCTAAGGGCCTTTGTTCCATGGGCTCCCATGGCTCTTGTTCCATGAGGGGCTGCCATGACTCCCTGATAGCAATCGCAAAACTTGAGAACAAAAGAAAAACCAGAAACACATCCCATGAAGCTCCTGACTTAGCCCTGAACTTTTTTTGAATGTATTAGACTAAGCAGGGTTAAGAGAGAAGTCATTTATTTATAATAAACACTTGCACGGGAAAAAAAGAAAACCTCAGCTCCCTTAACTAATGGTTTCTAAAAATGCTTATTCAAACTGACATATGCGTGACAAGTTTCAGCTCAGTACGATTTAAGGAGGAGTTATACCACCCAGAAAAATGGTGTTTATGACAGAAATGACAAAGGATCATTCATCATAGGGTTTTTCTATGTGGAACAGTAATAAAGCCTAAATGAGACTGCACTTCATTAGTAATTTATTTCACAGATCACTATATATACACAAATTGCATAACTCTATTACATTTTTATAGTGCCATTCATTACAGTACTTCACATACTATATCCACATGACAACACAGAAATGCATCTTTCTCTGGGGTAGACAGCAGCAGCCAACTGCAGAGCAGCGCACAGGGAGGAAACACTTCAGAGCCAGAAGAGCAGGAGTAGGAATTCTCAGGTGAAACAGGAAAAGGACAATATAACACAATGAAACTGAACCCTCAGGGATGGGCAGCTAACTCAAAGAGTAGTTTTACACCATTTTTGCTTGCTTGATGCCCCACTTGTTTTAGACAGTAGAAATAAGAGGTAGACTGAATACCCTTGCCATGTCCAGTCAGAGTGACCAACACCAGAGACTCCCACCAGAGCTCCCTGGCTGGAATTCTCTCTACCTCTCACTTGATCCTTGAGCACTACACTGGCATTTCCCACTTGCCGCAGAAAGGAAAAGAGTATGAGTTTAATTGGTTTCATCAGTCTGTATCTGGGATGCTACTCTTTAGGCATAGTAAAGGATATATTTTTAGATATCAAGAAAAGGGATGCAATTCTTTCTCTAAGACCTCCACAAAGTGAGGATTTGGGGCTATTTCACTCCCCACCAGAAAACAACCCTCAAACTATCACACTTAGAGGCCAAACACTTCCATTAATCTTCCAGAGATGAATGGAGGCTCCTGCCTTCCAAGCACATGCTAAAACACAGTATGCTACACAAACCCACGGAATGCTGTGAGAATACGACAGACAGAAGGACACCTGTAAACGTCTCATGACAACTGCTTTTCTGTGACTAGTTCGCTTGTGAAGTAACAGCGTCCAATTATGTAGTGTTGAGCCTTTGAAATAACATCTGCAATGTATGCGTTATGTGAATGCTTTCTGAAAAAAATTTTAAAAAGAAATACATTGCTTTTAACTAGTGAGGTATGATTAAATTCAATAAATATTCTCTTGATTTTCTTGCCAAAAAACTCTGCTGTAAGAACCCTGATAAGAAGGTAAATGGCTTGTCAGTTCTAGAGCCTCCATTTTCAAAAATAAATTTTAAAGTAAGAAACTTCCTAATAAGGCCCCTGCACTTGAAATGTAATTCATGAACACATGGATCTTTAATGGCTGGAGAGAAAACGTTATTTTACCTAACGGATCTCTTTTATCTCTTCTGGTAAATTAACTAGCAAGAGGAAAAAAAAATCAAAACTATCAGGTAAATATTTGCTGGGCACTAAGTTAAAATCTAGTCTACAGCAGGGAAAAGGTTCTTTTAAAATTTGTCAATACTGACTTTGCCTGCCTTGTGGGAGCTTGAGAATAAATACATGTACATAGTTTCTCCTATAGCTTTGGTTTTAATTTCTTTTTCAAATTCAGTCAAACAATTCAACCAAATGTTCATTATCAAAGCGCATAATTTTAGTCCACAACATACAGTACCTAATTGGATAAGAGGCTGACTAAATGTACATCAATACAATTTTTCTTTCTCTTTTTGTCTCGTATTGCACTGCTTTACCCTGTGTTGCTGTGGTAGACGCTAACTACTAACAGTTTAAGAAATGAAACCATGGCATTTGACATACTGTTTTAAGATGCAGGTTTTATTCAGTCATTTAAGTGACCTGCATTCTCTAGTTATTACATAAAAGGAGGGATACTGCCCATCTGCAAAAAATACAAAGCCCTCTTTGGGCACGTTAATGTGTCTGAATTAAGTATGTAAGTATTCCCCACTGAAACTGGTAAGACTGTTTAAATCCAGAAGTGAGACAAATGCGTAAATGGAATTGTTTTGGGTTCTCTTTGCTATTTTAACTGCTAGACATGTTGGAAAGATATTTGCTTGCTCTAAGAAGCCTGAAGTCTGACCAATAAATGCAGGAAGGACCAAACACTGTAGGAAACAACATGAAGTTAACCTTTTACTTCCACCCTGTTAACCCCCAAATCATTCTCCTCAACAGAACTGATTAACAACCCGTATGAGCCTACAGCCATGAGCTCTGAACAAGAAATTTCTTACAAAAGGTGTGAATGAATGGATTCAGTGCACTGGAGCCGAGCAGATGCAGATGCGTACGTAGGCACGTGTCAAAGGTGAGGAGGAGAAGAAACTAACAAAACTAATAGTGACCTGGACATTCCTGGCAGAGTGCCCAGGAGATCACAGATGAAAAGAGACTCAACATAAATAGTCTTGAAGACGAGAAGTTCACCTTCAACATGATAGGTAGAAAAGCTATTTAAGACACTTGGCAAGTTTAGAAGATCTGCTGGCCAGTTTCCATTTAGCCAAAACCAGCTGGGAGCTGGTTGACGGACAAACTTAGATTGATATCTAACAGTTTTACCTAAGGAAGTATGGAATTTTTCTTCTTATTCTTTCCTGGAACAATTCCTAGTCAATCAAATCAGCTTATGCAAACACACTGTAAAAAAGTCTCGTTAAAGAAAGAAACATTGCATGACGCTACTTACCTGCCTGTCTACTTCTGGAAGCAAAAGCAGGAGGTACTGTTGAAAATGCTGAGGTAAAGAAGCAAAGGTGTGTTTATTTATTAAAGCCCTCAGGTTAGTGTTCACTAGAATAGATCCTGGTGTTTCTATGTCAATATCCTCAGCTTTGGTCCATTTCAAATGTCCTGGAGTGAATAAACAGAAATAACTTTAAACATAAATAAAGGAAGAGAGTAAGAACAATTCTTCTTTTTAAGTTTTTAGCTTTTATTGTATAATACAGCAAGCTCCAGAGAAACAGTACTCTGAGAAGGGTAACAAAGCCTTTTCTAGGTGTCTTAACAGCTTCTTTTATATTCCCTGTATTTGTCTCTAGAGCACTTATAGGTTCCTCGCTTAAGTCAACATCACAGCTGACATATTCTTACTTCCAGCTCAAGAGACCAACTCAACTCAGCAGCAGCAGAAAATTTTCATGTCATCATCAACATAATTATAAGCATCTATTTCCAAGAAAAAGGCTGCTTGACAAGGCTGATGTGAATCAATCATTATGGAGAGCTTCTCTTTTGCCATGCTCTGCACATCTGCAGTACACTATGGCCTATGTAACTTCTCCCATAGCACGTGCTAAAACCTACCTGTGTGAATAGACAGTGATCATAAAGATGAGAATATTTAACATGTTAAATAAGCGTCTGAAAAGATGCATTTTTCAGAATTTTCTTAAGGACCTATGATCTAAAATGATCAACAGACAGAAGGCAGCAGCAGGAATTATCAGAGGTTTAGAAAACAGGGTCTGTGAGGAAAAATACAAAAATGGCTGTTGCACAGGGGTAAAGAACAACATCTTCTGACTGTCCACAGTGGATAGCAAAGGTATTGAGCTTAAACTCTTGCACAGTAAGAAATATTTCTGTTAAGATACTGGGAAAAGAGGGTTTTCAACCACCAAGGACAAAGAGACACTGGATTAGATCCATAGGGAGGCATTATAGTCTCCATCAGTGGAAATCTTTAAGAATACATTAGACAGATACCAGTTAGGATTGGCAGGTATATAACTGATTTTGCCCTATGACCGAAAAACAAATTAGATGACCACTGGAGGTCCCATCTGGTCTCATTTTGTTATTATTTCTAAGATAATATTTAAAAGGTACCTTTTAAAGCTCCTTCAAGAGCAATTACTACTACCTGCTTCAGGGTATTTACATACTGCTACAATCACTTTTTCCTCTCAGTCTGAACATATTATGATTCTCAATATGGAAATGGAAGATGTGGGGAGTCCAGGTGGGTGGAAAAACTCAAAAGCTTCTAAACCCTCCCAGGAAACTCCTCCAGGTTTTGGTCTGTTGTACTTGCAAATATTTCAAAGATGCTACAAAAGGGGTCTTAACTAAACCATACACAAACTCCAGCAGAATCTCTAAAAAAGCAATTGTAAAGAATATTCCACTGCTATAGGCAATGATAGCATTTGGCATTCACACAGCACCTCTCAGCAAGGATTACAACTGACACGTTAAGAAGAATAAATGTATTTTACAAATGGGAGAATTTGGGCATACTGATTATTAGGAACTTCTCAAAAGCAATAGTAATAAAAATAATGCAATTATACTTCAGATGTCTTGGAAGGCCTATAGTGATCTCCCCTGAAAGGCTATAACCTCACCCCCAAAAAGTACATATGAAAAAAAATGCAGCAGAATTGTAAATTCTAAAAGCTCCCATTCAGTCACAGCCTCCCACAAACATTCTTGCAATTTCTTTTTAGTTTTCAGCAGACAATACTAACTGAATGAGACAAGGATTACTTTGCACTCAGAACAAGATAACGTTTTCCAACACATATTTCCAACATCCTGTATTTCAGTACAGCAAAGACTCCATTACAAACAATTGAATGCCCTGTTATAAAGGACAATGGTATGGAAGAAGTGCTCACTGTCATGAATGCAGCACAATAAACTGTCCTCACCATCTGTTCCACCCACTAAATAGAAACGCAGAAAGAACACAGTCCCCAGGCATAACACAAGTAGTATGATGTATCTGATTTTAATGCCTGCATGTATATGCTTTTCTTTAATCAATACAGAATACACAGAATCAATACATCATCTAAGTGACTCCAAACTGGAGTAATGTTTTCCTGAGCTAACGCTTCATATCCTATGGGAAGACATACACATAGGGATGACCCAAACTAAAACAAGATAAGTGATTGCACAGTCAGTAACATCCTTCAGTGGCAGAGATTTTAATAGTGTGAAAAGCCCATGACAGTATCAGAAAGTAAAACTGAATTCTGCGTGCCTGGGTCACACGTTTTCTGATTTATTTGACCTGCAACCACTTACAGGCTACTATGGAGGTTTCATCAACTTGTGGAAGAAATGGATGTTATTCCTAGGATGATAGGCCAGTAGCTCACTGTGGATAGCATAGCTATACTCTAAAAAACAAAATCTGTTCAGAACAACAACAAATTCTCTCTCCTGCACCTTTCCTGTGGCTAATTTAGGACCTTTATTACAGGTCTCAAGTTTGTAATCAGGTTTAGTGAAGTATTTGGGAGTAACATGGAAGGTAGGAGTTCTGTGGAATATGACAAGAACGTGTCACTACTGCATAGCTAATTGTAACTCTGAGAGGAGTTTATGACAAAACATATGCCAATGTTTTTTATATTGTTTTCCACAGAGAAAGACATTCTAAACCCTTATATAGCTGCTACCAGAGTTTGTGGGGATCACTGCCCAGATCAGAAATGGAACCTGGAAGATGAGAAAGAAACTCAAGCTTGCAGCCCTGGAAAAGAATAGTCTCCAACATAGAGAATTAACTATGAAAAGGATGGGAGCACCATGGTTCTGCATCGAAGTATAAAAATCAAAATAGGAAAAGGATAGAAATCACATAGTCAGCAGAATTAGTTAACTAAAAGGGGAAAAAGTAGTCATATTTAATGGGAGCTCAGAAAGTCTACCAAACACAACATGCAGTGAATGTTGGGCAGATCAGCAGAGTTTCAGACAACCAAACAATGTCTGGAACTGAATTGTGCACCATATAGGACACTGGACCTATTCTCAAAGATGCTCAACAACTGTTCTGTTAGTATCCCGAGAAATAGTATGTCATAAGAGAAACGTTTCAGCAGGTACAAGAACAGAAACCATTAAACCTTACATGAAGTTCCCTACATTGCAAGTGTGGTGTCCCAAAAGGCCAGAGGACTTTTTCTGAAATCCACCAAAATATCTAATGAATTCACTCTACATTTGGTATCATTGGCCAACAGTGTATGAAATATCTGGGGATGAGGACGAATGTATACATCAAGTGATGTATCTCAGTCTTAAATGTAGAGAAAAGTTACAGGTAATCATCTAAAATTGAACGTATCTTCGTATAGCAAAAGTTGCAATACTGAAGGAGTATTTTCAGTTTTGAACAACGCCACTTGATCAACATAGAGAACTAGCTGTCCATCTGAGACTGATGAGTAATCTGCAGAAAGAGCATATATGAAACCAAAGTACACTTTCATGGGAGGCTGTGATACAACAAGACTTGCAGGAAACTGTTTGCCATGAACTGGCAATAGCATACTTAACAACCAACCTATGATATTTAGGAAGTACCTTCAAGCTATTACAGAATCGTTATGTATAAAAATGGGACTAGGCCGGATCGTTAATAGAGAACAATCTTATCACCACAAAGACAGACACTAAGTAATTTTTAGGATGATCCAGCCACTACAAAAAGCTTGTTTGCTAACTTTTCTAATATGGCCACATTGAAACATACTTCTCGAAATGATTCCGCAGTCTGCTGAATGCAAAAAGTCCTTTGTAAAGATAAAGAAACAGTTATGTAATTATTCTGCTTTATTTTAGCTGAGAACAGAGTCTTAGTGAACACTACATTTTCTGCTCCTTAGGGAACATTTCCAATTATATTTCGTGCAGAGCAGGAAAATCTGCCTATCACATGGAGCTACTGAGAATTTACTCTTAGCATCTCTTCAGAGAAAATTCTTTATTAATTACAGATCATCATCCATGAATCTTGCTAAAAAACCACAGAAAATAAAGCCAGAAACTGTATCTACCACCTCAAGAGATGTGGGTTCAAAATAATTAAGGATCCAGCTGAAGAAACAAATCAACCCAAGAAAGAGAATCAACCCAAAATGATATGTCAAATCTCTATATGACGTGGAATAATGCAAATGGAGAAGAGAGGGTTAACTTCTAATAGGGCCGGTACATAAGCAAATATGTTATTATCTTTGGGAATAAATGCATACTAGACTGCAAGCAAATTTACCAGGACAAAAGAATATTTGCTACACTCCACCCCCATCCCCGCAAAAAATCATAATGCAGCAATCAGAAGTTAATTGCTAAATAACCTGTCTGCCTGCAGTTGCTTAGGTCTGTCAAACTTTAAAAAGCAACTACAGAAAAGCATTCTGGGGGGAAAAAAAAATTGCCCATGGCTTTTTACAGGTAGCCAGAAATAAAGATGCCTTCTTGAGAAGGAGTCAGCTGCTGAATTTGAAAAAGGGACAGAGAAACCAGAAAATAGAACTTTTACAGAGAACACAGAGTTTAGAAAAATATCACTATTACAAAGCCAAGCAAGATATTTATTTTACTCCTACTCACCTAAACCAGATTTTTTTAACCTCTTTAAGTGCTGGCTTGTTTGTTTTCCAGTTGGAGACTTTTGCCCATGTTTCATCTCTTTATCAGAACCATCTGCTTCACCATTTTTAGATTCAGATCCTTAGAAATAAAAAAATAACATCCCAAACATGACACTGGTGCACTTGTACCAATAATCCCCCCAACTCTCCCTACACTGTAAAAAAAAACAAAAATAGGATTTAAAAAAAATGTACTACAACTTGCTGAAAGGCAATACACTTCTCTGGTCACCACACTATTCCTCATCATCAGAGGAAATGGAAGTAAAAGCTCAATAAATCAATTAAGTGCTGAAAACTAAAGTTTACTGAACACTGCAGTCAATAAAAATGTTCACTGATCTAATAAAAATAATGTTTTCCTATAATGCCCGAGAGATATCTTTAAAAATATTTTAACCTCAAGTTATGGGGCAGTAAAGCAATCTAAAGGTGAAAAAAGATCATTTCTTTGTGAAGAAACATTCATAGAAGAGATATGCCTGGAAATATAATTGTCAATTTGTGTTAAACATAGACACAGAAATATCTTAAAATGAAGCAACTTAACCACCAGAACTAAAGGTCAAGGTTATGCTGCAGTGATAAGCATGGTACCAGAAGAAAAAAGCTAACAAAAGGATCTGAGTATTGCAATGCAGAATTGAGACACAAATTCACATTCACAGAGAAGCTTGCTTTTTTTCCCCCCTCCCCCTTTTATGGCATTGAATACCAGCATGTGGTCCTCCATTATAGTTCCAGAGCCAAACAAAATGTTACTTTGCATTCCTTTAAAGCTGCTGCTGTTACCAATTGTCATTTTACTCTGTGCCTTCAGTTCTTTATTAAAGAAAAATCTCCATCCTTGAGACACCAGATTTGATAAGGAAATAAAGATATTAAACAAAGCCACCAAGTGGAAATATTATTTCAGCAGTTCCAAATTCTGTATGCTACACAGCTGATGCAGAGGAAGGCTCTGTTACTGGAGCTGATCTTGCAAACGGTCCTTTAGCTATTTACCTGAAGGTGAATCCGACTGCTCATCAGACACCTTTAATGGTGTCAAAACAACACGAGGAACAGTCTTGTTTACCATCATTGAGACTCCATTTCTTCTTTTCTGCTGTTGTCTTAAAGCCTACAAAAACGATAACAAAACATAAAAATGTAACAAAAAAATGCTTATAAGTGAATTACATGAGACATTTCTCTACCATTAAACTGACTCTCTTAAAACAAGCATAATTTACATAGGCTACTGACTTGCCAGACTTCACACTCATCCCCTTTATGTCATTTTCCTTTAAAACATAAAATCAGGCTTTTGGTTATGAAGAGAAAGAAGATGCACCTTAGATCATTCTCCAATACAGTTTTGACAACAAAGAAGCACGTAACTGTTTGCTCTACCTTAACAGCACAACATGATAACCCATGGGATGTGAAACTAAGACTTCCAAGTGAAAAAAATGTAAAATAAATGTTTCAAAACCAGAATAAAAATATGTATGTCTGCACATCTCTCGCAGGTGCATCCTCTCCAGTATACTGCTCAGTCAATCAAGTTAACACAGAGTGTCATCAGTATGTACAGCATGTAAGGACTACAGTATTGATGCACTCACTCAGCCGTGAGTAGTGCTGCACAAAATCACTGAACATGGCAGGAATCATTTATTTTTGTGAAGGGAATCAGTCCTAATCTTGGAAACCTTGCAGCACTTGGCTTCTGTCTGTTTGACTTTGGGCATTAACCTTCAGAACACGAACATGATGGTGTTCTAGCAAATCTGGGGGAAAACGATACAAGAATAAATCTCTACAAATGGGAGTGCTTTGTGTTTCATAAATGGATCGAATACGGGGTTGATAATGTAATACAAAATATTTAAAGATTAGAAATAGCAAGTACCTGTCAGACTGTTTTATATGGAAAATTATACCTGATTCAAAAGATCTTAAAACATACAAATATGAACACTTGCCAATTAATATACTTGCAAGCATCAAAATTCTGGAATTAATCAGAATGGGCTCGGCTTTCCTATCCTCCTGTCTATTTTTCTCCAGTCTTACTGTGCACTCTCTTTTTATAACTGTGATCTGTGTTATGATCTTGGGGGGATATATTAAAGTAATACAATATCAACAAGGAACATATTTGATATGAACTATCCCTGTAGGTTTATGAGCATGAATGACTGATGCCATATAAGGTTTAAGTCTGTAACTCCAATTAATCTGTAATATCTTTCCAAAATGTTCACATAGCTAAATAAAAAAAAAACCCTCTGAAAAAAAAAATCAATATCACTCTATTCCTCTAAATAACACACTACAGAACATAAAAAACACCAAGCCACACAAAAGCTATTTTATCGATTAACCCCTTTTATAGTACACTTCTTAAAAGACACATAAGCACTGTGCAATAAAAAGCAAATTAGAACACTTGAAATCAAACAAAGAGAGGAAGCTGGTCAGATCTGCACTAAACCAAAGAAGCAAGCAGAAAGCCATGAAGAACAGCCTATACTTCACACATTTTTGAGACAAAATTCTTACTGGTATTGAGCAAGCACAGCCAGACTTGCAGACGGAAGATTCAAAAATGTTAACATTTCTCAAAAATTCCCCCAAATTCCAGAAATGACCCTCACTGCAGAGTCTTGCCAAGCTAAGTGTCAAAGTAGGTGATCCTTACTGAATAGTAATACCACTGAGACACAAAGAAATAGTTGACTAAAAATTAAGTGAAAGGACAGCCAACTTCTGTGCTAACAGCATACCAGTATAACCACAACCCAAACTCTGTATTGTGGTGCACCACAGCCTGATTTGCCTGATGAAGAGCACAGAGAAGAAACATCCACCCTCAGTGTGATCATCCCTGGACAAACAGCAACAGCTGAGAGCACAAACAATGCCCCATGTTCTCCTCCAGCCTCCTCCTGACCTTTCAAGACAATTTCCACCTCTACCAGTGACCACAGCCTTGCTGCCAGCATCCATAAGGAAATACAATTTTAATGATTTATACAGCCACTGTGACAAAGGTAGACTATTTGTAAAGCCTCACAGTTGATTTTCAATGCTTTTGTCTGAACTCCCAGGAATGAGAGAGAGTAAGCAGCAGTGTATCCTCCACCAATGACAGGCAGTCAGCATTCGTACATCTTAGGTGACACTGGCGCTACGCATGCGAGGGCAGGGGTACCCAATCTTTGTCAGGCGCACCACTTACCTTCTTTTGTGTTGCAGGAAGGCCACTTTCAGACCTTAAGCACACATTTATGCAAACCATCTGGCACTGCCAAGAAGCACAGGCCACCCCATACTGACTGAGCACTAACACAAGACATGGCTCATCCCAGCACTCTCTGGGCACTCGGAGCCACAAGAGCAGGGATCACGTCTGGGAGCAGGCAAATGTTGCTGCCAGAACTATTTACTTGCAGGCACAGCCCACTTCTGAGCTACAGGCCAAGCACCTCAACAGGTGAGGATCAAGCATAAGCCTTAAAGATACCATTTCCCTTTGACACACATTTGCTTTTCAGGGTTTCTTTTTCCCTAACGTTCATTGTTTCACTACCAGTCCCTCCCCCATCTCCTCCAGTTTCACAACACAAGGAACCGATCACTGTGCAGGGCCCATAGTTAAGTTTGGAAATCAGTCTGTACGGGATGGCTCAAGCTGACAGTAAAGCTACACACATGTGGACACCTGAAAGACAGGTTGTAGAATGGAAGAAAAATTAAAACCATATGGACATCAAAATCTAAGTCAAAGTTTTAAGACAAAGTGCCAATGAATTACGCTGTGCCCAGAGAACAGACGAATAATCTTCCCCATGCCTCTGTCTTTTCATTTGTCAAAGGAGAGATATGACAGAGGAGGAGGGTACAAAAGCATCAATACTCCATCATTTGATCTGCAGGGTAAAGGGACAGATGAGATTTTGCTCAGTCATACTGTTTAGCGGGACATATTATTCCCAGGTAATCACAACAATTTTGTGTTAATTCTCCTTTGAATTTAAAGCTGCATGGTCTTTGCAAGACAACGGTAGGAGCAAAGCAACAGAGGGAGAAATTGCCAACCGACACTTAGTTACTAGTAAAGCCAAACACCAGAAGGAGTTAAGCATAAACCAAGGACACTGTGCAGTCTCTGCTGAGGACAAATATATAACTTCTCTACACTTAGCCTGAGGGATATTAATTTTAGGATACAAGACTACTGTGGATAAGACAAGAATCTTGCATCCCAAGATTAATTCTACTTAGCTGGGAAGTCAATGGGATTACTCAAAGTGAAACATACACCAAACACTTTGCTATATTGAGCTTTCAGTACGCCAAGCTAATTTAGTGCTTTCCTAGTCACCATGAGCAAATAAACCTCTAGTTTTGGCTCTTCTGGTGAAGGGAACAAACACAAAGTAGATGAATCAAATTTGTAACTAGCACTGAAGAAAATGAGAAATTTTATAATTTATTAAAAAATGGTTCCAGATCTCACTGTAGATTCAGAAACAGCAGCTGACACAAACTACATTGGCATCTTTTACTGACATAGCCTTTTGTATCTCATCCATACTTAGAGATAACCAACCTCCTAGCCGGGCTTCCTATAGATCTGCAAGAAAGAGCTGACGACTCCATGAAATGATAAGGTGACATTTTTACTATGGAAAGTAAGAGAGAAACACATACAGCACATATGATAGCTTACATAAAGTATATTTTTCTTTAATGAGACTCTGTGTTTACATTTCAAAGGTATTCATTCACCTTGTGCTAAATGCCAAAGTTAAAAAATCTGCAAGTTGTAAATTCCTAGAACTGATTACTGTTGAAGTATTCTGTAAAACATTACTACCATCCTATCTGAACAGCACATAAATAAAAAAGGAGAGAAAGAAAATGAAAGTTCATGTGGTATACAAGTTAAACATCAAAAGCTCTCTTAAAATCACCACCAAAATATAGTACTTACTTCCAGCCTTTCACAAGCAGATCTGCAAAGGACATCTGTGAATCTCTCGCACATAATGAATATGAAGAATTCCCAATATTCCCATTCATAAAAATGAACCTGTGACCATCTGTTGAATAACACTGCCACGGTCATTATACAGGGCTTGGCATAATTAATTTAATGAAATTATTTTTATTGCCAAAATCTTTAAGTAACCTATCAATCCATTTTCATCCGAAGAACTCAAAATAACATAAAAAGATGAGTATTAAGAAAACATAAACTCTGAAGATAGATGGCAAAAGAAAAACACCATGCAATTAACAGTGATCATCTAATTCCAAGCAGACAAGAACAAGTCTCCTTCTCTTTTTCGGGAAGCTCATGGCCCTGCTGGAGTATAGCAGTGTGTTGGAGGGTTCGTGAATGTCGTTATCTGTTCTTAAGAATAATCATTTCATATTTAGATCATCTTAACACAGGAAAGACTTCTTCAGACATATGACAAAATGGTTGACTCTCTTCAGAAAAAACTAATAAAGTTGTCTTTGAAGAAGGAATGAAAGGAAACAATATAAACTAAAAGGCAACTGGAGAGAGGGGGAAAATACATCCCCAAAAGAGCACCAGAAGCAAAATGTCAAGCTCTATGCTCTGATTTTACTGCTGCTAGGGATACTTTTTTATTATTTTTCTTTCCCACATCTTTTCAACTCAGAATGAAAAAATGCAGCATACAGATAAACCATTAATGCAGAAAACCACTTTCATTTGAGCTTAAATGCATGACATGCTGAGAATGTTAAAAATTAAGTTATTAAAAACAAAGATATGTAACACTCGGTTGCATTAAGCAACATTGTCCCAGATTTCTATTTGTTCCATAAATGTCAAGTCTACATTCTGAAACTCAGATCATGAAACATAACCTTTGAAATTTCACACATTACGGATCAGAAATGTAAAGCTATGGAATTTTTCCGTTCTGCCATGTGAGAAACACAAGCTACAATACACTGAGAAAAATCTATTGCACAAAATAAATACCAACTCTACATCATGGCCATGGTTCCCAAATTGGCAAAGATGAAACAGATTTATAGTTTATCACTGATTCACTTAACACCACCATAAAATTTAGTCTTTGTCCTCGCTCTCACCCTTATTTTGTTAGTAAAATTAATACAGCCTTTAATTCCCATGTCTCTATTAAATTAAAATTTCTCAGTGGCAACTTGTTTCATGGATACACAGAGCAGTTAAAATAAAACAGTAAGCACCACAAATCATGAAGGATAAACATATTATTATTTTCAGGATGCCTCTACTTCTTATATTAAACATACATTAAAAGTACTCAGTTATAAGCACGCAAACGCAAGATTAAAACAATAATAATGATGTCTTATGGAAACAGCTACAAAGTACAAATTGCCGTTTCCAAAGCACAGAGCAAATTAATTTCCTCCCAACCAGACTTGCACACCAAACATAACAGTACTGGTGCCAAGTGTACCCAACTCATCATTTGGAGACGAAGAGTAGTGGTAGAACACCAGGCTGGATGTTTGGAGGCTTAGGGTTTCTTTTCAAACTCTAACTTCTCGAATAAGCATCTATTCTTGTCCCATGCCATCCTCCTACCCTGTGACACATCGGTATTTGGAACAAAAATAATTTCTTGCTACATATTTATTCTTTAGGTCCCAGTAGTGGTCAGGGTCTTTCTGTACAACTACAGTATATATTAACAACTGAACATTTATCTGTATGTTAACCAACATGGAACTAAAATGCTTGGACATTCGCGGTGCAGACACACAGAGATGTTTATGTGTATGCCTGTACACCTGCAAGCCAGCACTACCTTCTATAGGATTACAATAATGCATTCACAGCTACAGTGGCTGCAGATCACAACAGACCGCAAAGTAAACATTTTTGTTGCTTTCCCAACCACAGAAACAAGAGAAGGACAAAACCCTATGATGTGTTCAACGTCTGTTCTGACTTGCATGTGAATGGGAATGATGATGGCATATGCAACAACTCAGTGACACTTTTTTTCCAGAGAAGTGTGTTGAGTTATTTTAAATTGTCTGTGCAGTATTAAACTAATAATATCTACCAGCTGAAAAGTGCTTTATGGGGAAATCTGTCTCTTGGCACAACAAAGCACATATAGGTAAGGAAACAGTTTGTAGAAAGCAGTTTAAAAACAAACTAAAATAAAGAGAGCAATGTCAATACAAAATCTTAAAACAGTAATCAACATTTTCCATTAGGTCAAATTTGCAAAGATACTCTGCGTGTGGCCCAAAGCATACAGTGGGGGTTCAGGGCTAGACTGCCATTTTCCAGATAAAAAAATCTTGTCATATTACCTTCTCAGAGAAACAGGTGCACCGATTCACATTGCACCAATGTAAGCAGTTACAGTGTAATGCCTTTCTGCCAGACATCCTGTTTCAGTTTGGGTTCTGCCACATGCCCACACATCCTGAGCGCACAGCCTTCTGGGGACCTACCCAACAGCTCCTGGAACAGCATTTGTAGATAACTGCTTGTCAGCATTTTGTAGGAGGCTTCCTAGAGCTCTGAAGATTTGTGAGCTGTTCCAAGTCCTATCTTTCCCTGAAAAGGCCAACCATTTCTAGGATGCACTTCAAAATCAAGGGATGATTCATTGCCACCTGGGTATACTTCCATGTTATAAACAATACAAATGAAAAGCTGTTCTTTTCATATGGCCCAGAGGAAGATATTCACTTAGACACCCAAATGCCCTATATGGAAAAATCATGTAATATCCCTGGGAAAGCTTGACTGGGACTCTCATCTCCAGGGCTGATATTTAGCATTAATACAGTAGCAGTGACTAATTCGTCTTAAATAGTTCCCCAGGTTAGCTGAAGAAAAATATTATCAGACAAATGCGATGCTTATAACTAGGCCACTATCACCAGCTTGGCTGAGACTTGGGACAAGCAACTGCATCTATAGAACAGTACAAAGAGAGCACTTTCGACCTGTATTTGGGAAGCAGATTCCACTACATAGCAGTGGCAGATTTAGCCAAAGGTAATGTTCATGTCAGGACATATTTTAAGTGAGGGACACTGTCCCACAGTGAGATAGAGGGGCAACTACACTTCACAAGGGTACTGTTCTAACATTGCTTTAAAATTCTTCCCAGTTATGTCTCAGAGTAAGAAATTCTGGAAAATACATTTATTAAAAAAAGGAAACATGCAGGAGTGCTGCAAAAAGCATGCTATGCAAACAACCCCAGAGGAAAAAACAAGCAGAATGCCCAGCAACTGGGAGCTAGTTATTAAAAAGCAGTACAAAAAGAACAGAGGCATTGTGTGGATTCCTGTCCCTTTCTTTCCATCACAGGTAAGGGCTGAGGACCATAGAAAGACCCAGAAGAAAGTCTCATAAACATTGTCTTGTGTCTTACCAAAGCACTGTGTTGAGCAGCTAGTACATGCTGCCCATGTATAGGGACCTTTAGAGGGACATACCGTGCAGCCTGCCTTCGGGCAATGCATGTACTCCCTGAAGAGCTCCTGCTGGAACTCTTGCTCTTCCAGCTTCTTTTCCCCATTATGCAGTCTCCCTGCCATAGTTTCTCTGTCCTCTTCCCTAGACTTGTCTTGGCAATCAGAAAATCAGTTTAGTTTATCATCTTCGAACTTCCATTTTTCTGAATGCATTTTGTAAATTCCACTGTCCCTTCCCATGTCTCTCTAGAAGTCAAAAAGCAACATGCTTTCCTTGTTTTCCATTTGTTGACAGGAAAATTTGTCAAGAATCATCACTTATGTTGCCAGACATCTGATCAAATGCTTCAGCTAGGGAGCCAGAATTGTCCAACTGTGGCCTTGGTAAATTGGTAGGATCTGAAATGAAACATAGGAAAATGGTTAACAGAGACGCTGAGAAACTGCAGCAAACACTCTATACCAAGGAATTCAGTACAAAAAAATTCCTCTCAGTTCACAGTGGATTTTCAGATCCTTTCAGGAAGACACCCTGTGGTCAAATTCTAAGTGATAAGGACATAATCATAATGATCTCGTCTGTCACCTCTATTTCTTTGGGGGCAAGGAAGGGAAAGGAGGGCAGGAAAATATATCAGGCTTATATCAGAACATGAGAGTGAGTAGTTGCTCCAATGAGTCAAAGGATAGACACTGCAGACAGACTCATAGTGGATTACTTTCTACAGACAGTAAAATGCTTCAAGATAACCTGCATCTGGCTGTAGTCAAGGAAAGAAGTCCTAACAGAATGAGTGTGGAGGGAGCAAGACTGGTGAGTTTGCTCTTGTTCTTCTCTCAAAGCAAGATAAGCAGTGTGCCTGAGCCGAAGACAGGAAAGCAAATCCACACCAGCATCAAGGGAGATCAGGATTCTACCTTCAGTGCCAACCTAAGCACTTGGACACCTGTGTCCTTAAAAAACAAACAAACAAAGAAATCTTGATAAACTAGTCCTGTGAATTTGGGTAAATCAGGGTTACTTACACTGTTCACCATTTTGCTCTGAAATTTAGTCTCTTGTTGCTTCAGGTTATAGGTTGGTTTCAGATAATAAATACAGTTGTGCTAGAAAAGTCAGCCTGAAATGTTATTTAGAGCTGTACAGGTCTAATGTCCAATAACTCAGAAGCAACACGTGAGCCAAACTGTAACTTCCCCATAGCTCTCTTACTGCTTGGGGCCTGACAGCATCCAATGGAAAAAAAGGCACGTGGAGTTGCCACTTCTACTATAAGAACAAATCATATGGATGGGTGCCTTCCTTCTCCATAGAAAACTGCATCTACCCACTTTATAAATGAAATAGTGGCACATATATGAACCCAGCCACCAAGCATGCAAACAAAGCCCAAAGTTAAGAAAAACAAAACAAACCACGGCAGTAACATACCTTGTGTAGATTCCCTTATTTCCTGAGCTTCTCTCCTCCCAAACCCACTTGGCTGCTGTCTCTGGAGTTTCTGTCTCTACAAAGAGATCTGGATGCCCAGCACAGTCTCAGACATGTCCTGGTCTGTATTCAGATCCTGAGTCTGAATGGAGTATCCTTCTCTTCTCCCAACAGAAAATTTATGGGTACCCTTCTTGGTGCTGATTCCAAAGTGCCAAAAGTGAGGCAGGATTTTCTTCCATGTCTGGAAGGTCTACTATCATCCCAGACATCGTTATAGTGCATCTTCAAGTTCTTTATCCTCTCTTGGTACTGCCCCAGGAAAAAACTGGTACACTGATGGACAAGGTGCTCTTAATATTTGGCTATCAGAGTCCAACAGACACTAATATCACCTCAATGTCCTGGATATTCACACATGCTCAGTGTTACCTACATGAAGCCAGTTTGCAGGTATGATCGTTTCTTCTGAGAAATGCTCCAAGAACATCTTGACAGATAGAGACAAATCTGCACATAGCGAAGACTTCCAAAAAAGTATCACCTCAAGTCAATGGAACAGAAACTGGACCAGAGAGGAGCATGGTAGATACTATGCCATGACTTGATGTCCGTACTTGAGTTAGCCTTGTCCAGAGCAAGAGTAATTCACACAGTAGTGTGACCATGTACCACAGCTAGCAAATGCAGACGTAGTTCAGTACTTTCCCAGGAAGAGGTCCTTACATGGGTCTGCATGCCAAAACTCCCGAGTGTGAAAATGAGGTAGATCAGTATGGAACTGATCAGTACTGATAGGAAACCAGCGTGTGACAGCATGCCATAAACCTTCTTTTCAAAGGTACTATATCAGCAACAGCTGGGCACACATACCCAAGCACTTCTAACAGCAAAAGGGAAACAGAAATCTGTAAAATCTGCCATCAGAAAGCCAAGCATAAAAGGCAGCTCCACACCACAGACTCTTTTGTCTAAACCCTCATGAATGGAAACTATTTTGTTGGACATTACACTCAGATACAATACAAGAGCAAAACTGAAACTCCCTCAAAAATGAAAAAGAAGCATGAATGCCTGAACTGTGACACAGCACTTGTGAGAATCCACTGCAACTGCAAACCTCCTCAGCCCCTGCAAAGTAGTCCAGATCCAATTCTACCTGAGAGAAATCAAGACCAAGAACCAGGGCTCAGAAAATGCCTTTTCCTCCAAGCTCCTAGCATAGCCCAAGAAATGCATTGTTGTGACTAATTTGATCCATGAGAACATCCAAAAATGCAGACTGTTACAACGAAACATGAGATTGCTCTTTGCAATCTAAACCCAGGAAAATACCTCTATAATTCATAAAAAATCAAATCTTACATAAATCCAGCATATAATACTTTAAAGAGAGTTACATATGACTAGAGTGGTTAATAAGTAGATAAACAGTAGAAAAAATATTTTAATTCTAGCTCAGATCTTCAAGCAGCACTGCACATTATCAAATTGCCTCTCACTTCAATTTTGACGGATTACAAAACAAATACACACAAGATCAAGTTAAAGTGAAGAACCCACTGTTTCTAAATAACTTATTTGAAAGACTATCTTGTAGGTTTTTATTCTGTGAAGACTGTTTAGTAATAGGAAAAAGCAATAGCTAGGGAAGACCCCATTACGACATATATAGAGTATATATATCTTTATACAGTATAAGCGCTTGCTGAGAGCATGATGGCTCATCTTCTGTTACTTTAGCATGGAACCAGTAAGTTAGTATCAGTTGGAGGAGTGTTGCATACAACTGTCTAAAGTTTCTTGTGTATTCACAGGTACTACAGGGTCGCCTTTGTACAAATTTTAGGTATTATGTATCCATACAAGCAATAGAAAGACTGGAAGGTGAAAGAACACATTTCCAACAGCAATTTTATAAATAAAATCCCTGTTAAAGTTTATTCACCTCTGCTACAATTTCAAATTAAATCAGATCTGCAGCGTGTGTATGGCAGTAGCCAACACCTGAAACTTTAGAGAAAACAAAGCAAAAATCCCCTACTATTCCACAATACAAACGTCCATTTGTCTGATACTGTACATAAAGAAATTATTTTGCTGATATGTAATAATACTGTCATACTCTGAAGTACAGGATCTAATTGCCATCAACTTAATTAAAACTAATTTCTTCTAATCGATTACTTAACTTTCTGATGTTGCTCTAACCCTACTGCCTTAGGGAACATTTTCAAAGACTTCCATCTTTTTGTATTAATTAAGCTATTCTGATTAGTTTGCCCTTTTAAAAATTATTCTCAATGCTATACATCTGCTAAGTGACAAATGGTAGAGTTTAAACAGTTATACAAGTTCAATCATTTGTGGCTTTCCTCTTTTATCCCCCTCCTTTCCCTTTGCTTGCTCCCTCCACCCTTAAGAAAGTTCACGCATCGCAAAAGATCAGTACAGAAGTTTCCAAAAAGTGTGTCTTTATCACAACTATCCATACAGTTACTGAGCTGCTTTGTGCCCACTGCTCAATTTTCCTGACCAAACAGATGTGAGACCCTCATCTAACAATCCTTTCCAGTCCTCAAAGCCTCTAAGTGCAAGATATGTACTTATGTGAATGATAAAGGTCTATTATTTTTTGTGGATTTAAACCCAAACTGCTTGAAAAACTAGGCAGAAATATTTGTGTGTTTCGAGGAGATGTGGACAGGCTTTGCTTAACTTAAGCCTAAATCAACAACTCAGCAATAAACTACCGCGTGAAATACTAGACCTCCATTAACCATAACTAACAGAGCAGTTATGAGAAAAATTAAAACATTATCCCATTATGCTAACACATTAGAAAAGATATATTTCATTTTTTATAGTCTTTACAGGACTAAAACAATTCCTACGTACTCAAAATTGAGAGGAGAGAATGAATATTTTTTTTTAAATTATAATTTTTTAGGTTTTCTTTTTCATTTGCCTGGCTGTAAGATGAACTAATTTGGCGCTGCTGGAAAATAATTTTCACATTGTTATGCTTTCAGTTTATATCTGACTTTCAATAATTAGCTACTTTTGCCAAGCTTTACTACTTATCATGCAACCTAAGTCATCCAAATCACAAGTTAATCAAAAAACAATAACTACTCCAGTTTTATACACTGTAGTGTCAAATACAGTATGAAAGAAAAATTACTTAACAGACAATAAGTAAAACTGAACAGCAAGTATACCCAGATTCTTACCTATCTGCAGAACTTCTTTCAAAGTCTTTTTTATTTTAAGCCTCACATAAAATTTCCAACACAAATGCTTACACAGGAGAAAGAGGGATGTGATAATATAAAAAACTCTGCTTACTTGAAAAGCACTTAAAACCCCAAACTCACAATAAATAGCAGGACTGCACTGCTGATGAAAGAAAAGAAGAAAAAAAACCCCAGCAATACACCACTAAACAAAGCACTAAAAACCCTAAGAAACGTCTTTAAATTCTGCTGAGATCTTATTCGCATGAGACTGACACACATACTAAAGGGAAGCCAATTGATTATCAGTCAATACAAGCTTACCTGCTTAAGTGCTTTCTTTGTGTGCTGCTGGAAGGAAGATACTAGCTTGCTTTGCACCGGTGCATTAGTAAGGCTCGAATCACGATTGGAAGACATTTCTTCAGATGTCTGCTTTGGGCAAACTTTATAAAAAGAAAAAAAATAATCAGAATACTGTTATGGGGGTTATCTTCTCTTTATCTTGGAAAGTCCTGAGGACAGAAAAAACCAAAACCAATCAAACGAACAAAAAAAGGCAAGTGCCTGGAAAACAAAAAGCTTGCTCTAAGAAATTCAACTAACCTTGAGGTCCAGATGAGCTGAAAATGTGGCCATACTCTACATAAATGTATTGCTTCACAAATATTTGTCCCCCATCATACCCTTTCTATGCAATTCTGGAGGCCTTGCATATTTTGCCTTTCAGGTCCTGAAAGGTACCTGAAATAGTTTAACTATGGTCTTCACAGAGAAGCTTGACAAAAATTATCTTCCTCATCAAGACATTTTAATGGATTATTATGTGCTTAAACGTGTATTTGCAGAAGAGGCAATGATGACCCTGTGTTCTAGAAATATTTATAAATATGTAACATTGTAATGGCTTCTTAGAAGCTGGACTCATCTGTTTTATAAGTACTTCTTGGTAAAGCTAAGACTACACACTTCCCTGTTTAATGGGTAGACTGGAATATCCTGCAAAGAGGAATTCTGGTCTCTCAGGTAATACACACTGCTACTTGTCAGACTTCTAAATAATACATGTTTTAACTACAAAATACTACAGTACTTGCATTAAACAGCCTCTTGAATAAATGTTGCCTGAGACACTGAAAAATTCTCCTGGTTGATAATAAAAGGAAAGATAATATTTTTATTTAAAAAAACCCAACAGCTTTATTAAGCAGATGTGAAAGCTGTGAAAATACCTGCAGGATCCTGTTAGTCTTGGTACTCAGCAAGCTTGACTAAAATGGCTGTAAAAACCTTTCCGCTGTTAATGCCTTGCATTACTATTACTCTCACTAGTGTCCTAAGACAGCCCAGCTAAAACAGCATTAGCATGGATTCAGAAATTAAGCAGCTTTTTTTTCATTCTCTTCTGCTGACTCAGTTCAACTCTGTCTTTCTGCGTTGCTCAAAGCTAGTTTCCGTGTTGACACACCTTCTTTATAATGCTCTGCAGCTGTATATGGTTTTCCAGGGTTTGCCATACTTCACACACCTACTAGAATAGTTTGAAGACACTCAAAGCAGCTGCACAGACATGTGCCAGAAATAATTCAGGCCAATGTCCCTGTTTGCCTATGGTTTTCTCCTGCCCTCCTTCAGTGGGATGGGCAGACACTTGTAGCATTCTAACTCCCTTGCCTTTAGCAATGTCTCATAGAAGAAATAAAGTAGTGATTTTTTCTTTGTGTTTGTAAGAAGAAAATTTAGAATAGCGACAATTTAGTTATCAATATTTAATGGCCACTGTAAAATGCATGTGATATTAAACATGTGTTTTCACACTGAAAGAAAAAATAATTAATACTCACCTCACAAACAGAGAATACACTCTGTTTTATGGCACTGGCACTATGTCAAGATAATTTTCATATTAGATTAAAGATTTTCATTAGCAGATAAGAACAAATCCTGTTTTGTCACAAGATTTATAACTGGCATTTGTCGCTTTTTTCCCTTACACTTGAAAGATTTGTCGAAATACACAAAGAAGCTGCAACACAAAAAGGGTTCTGAGTTTACAGCATCACCTGGTTTGGATCAATCTTTTCCACATGATGAGCAAAGCTTCCTATCAAAAAAGACAACTTAAAGGAGCAGCAAAGTGTCAGCAGAACACAAACAATAGCTGGTTTATGTAATCTAAATCACTGCAATAGCTAAGCTCCTGAGACAAAGAACACCTACACCAAAATAAAGACCTGACATTTCAAATTACCCAGCTTTTGTCTTTTCTTTCAAAGAGAATTTTTTTACTGTTTTTTAGCAAAGTCTGAAAGTCAAAGAACTGAAGAAAAAAACAGGAATAGTGTAAGCACACAAATGCCAGAGTTAAGGAGAGGAGAACAGAACAAATTTCAAAATGCCTAAAGAATGGAAACTGCTATGCACTTAACTGTCCCTCCTAAGAGAGGATACAACACGAACCATCATGAAAACCTGATTCCTGTTCTCTGGGGTGACCGCAACTCCTATTACCTTCTTGTTCCAGTGGGAAATTCTGGTTTTCATTACTCTGATTTAGGACTTTATCCAAGAGTCTCCCCTGTTTATTTTGGTGATAAAGGTCATCCTGGAAAGATTTGGCAACAATAACTGGTGATGCTTAACACTACAACCGTTAATGTCACAATAGAGCACAGGAATAAAAATAAACATAGCTCTATATTAATTTTGTGCTTTCATTCATTTTTCTTTTAACAACAAACGCTGACATTGTGACAGGGTCTATTAGAGGCCATACTTCTTATTTCTGTCATTACTTCAATTTTACATAAAAATATCATCAGTTTATTGGTTTCTTTTACTTCTGTTTCTTTAAGCTCTGACAACAAAGTTAAACCAAGGAACAGGGATTGTTCTAACGGGTGAAGCAACTGGAACTGAAGCCCAATGAAACAATAAATAGCTTTCCATTGCTGTAATCTCTTCTGCAGGTACAGAAGGAATACCTCACTCTAGGCTGGTTCAGTTTAGTGCAACTCAAACTAGTTCCTTCAGAGTTTTGAAAAACAAATTTTTCCTGTAGTCTATGAGTAAAGAAATAGATATGTGAGGCTGAATTTTAAAAATTCTAAAATGACACAGTGATCAGAGAAAGTCAGCTTCATTCATTAATAACAAATGGTACTTCCTTTCTAAAATATATTTTGTGTATTATAAATATTTTCCTTCATATATCTAGTAGCTTAAAACAGTAAGAAGCTATTTTAAATACTGTTTTCCGTGTTTTAATTATATTTCAATTTCCATTTAAAACCAGCTTGATACAAATCATAGCTATAAACCTAACCATATAGTAAATAAGAGAAAGTAGAAGATACAAACATTAAAAATCTAAATACATTATGTTAATTTATGTAATTGCTTAATAACTTATACAATCTATTCACTTTACTAGTGAAAAATAATACTAAAATTGATATACAGGCTTTATTTAGAGGATAATCAAGACACTTATTTACAAAACAATATGAATTCGACTTTTTCTGTAGGAAATTAAATACAAATATGAGACAATGAATAAGTTTATTCTTTAAAACATGTTCTGCTACTTAGTGATTTAAATCAATCTGTGCCAAATCTCACTGTACTACAATGCCTGTGACCACAGAAAACTGTATTTATTAATTTGTTCATTCATGTGGATATAGTCCCACTGCTTTTCCCTGAATGGGTCAGACGTAAAAAAAGAGAAAAATATGACTGCAAAATATGGAAGTGTTTGAAATGAACCTTGACGATCCTAATGAAAAAACAATGCCTTAAGAACAGAGGAGGCATTTCTGCTATGGAAACCAAAGAACACAGTAAAAGAAAAACAAATTCAAGATGAGCTAGTGGTCTTTGTACATATGGACAGCTTTCGGAATCTGCAACTACTTTGTCCATAAGCACTGAAGATGCATGAATATTATCAGATCCATGTTCGCTTGAAAAGCTTTATCGGAAAAAAAAATGCTAAAAATAAACTGCATACTGAGGAGTAAGAAAAGAACCCTGAAAGAATGTGGCAGACGAAGGAAAAATATTTGGGTAGCACATAAAGAGGCTTCACCATTATTGCTACAGTAGAAAAAGAGAACAAGAGCAGTTTTAAGCCTACAGGAGGCATTTCCATTTAGTGGAGAATAATTAGGCTCCATTCTTTAAATCGGCTTCTTCAAGGGCCAGGACTGACTGAAGGAATAAAGCAAAAAGCAACTATTAAGCCATAAACTGTTAGGTTATGAGCTGGAAGAGCAGCTGGGTTTCTGAAGATAAGACCTCCTTAGTGAGTGTTCAGAGACTGTTAACATGAATGATAGAATTAGAATTACTTAGCAAAAGGAGCATGTTAAAAATGTTTTTGACAACCTCCATTTAAAATAACTTCCTCTCTTCCATTTTTCCAAGGCTAGTTTTGGTAATTATTATGAAAGGCTATCATTCATGAAAATCAGCAATGCTGTCTTTTAATTTCAAAATTTATAGGCTTATCTCTAATTTTTATTACCGTTTACCTTCCCCACCCAAAAAATATGACACCTAGATAAAACATATTAGAAGACGTGTTTCTTAAAAAAAAAAAAAATTTTTATAGAATACAACTTTAAATTATTCTGTCTCAGTGCCACTGGAAGTTATTAGGAATAATTATAAACAGATTTATGTAACTAGATGGACAGAAAAATTCCTGGAGTGCTTTAAGAGGCTTATTTGCCCCAAATAAATAGCACAATTAATTCTGATTTCAGACAGACCATACTGATTTAAAATCAAACTAGTAAAGTCAACAGCAGTTCACTTCCTTCTTTGTTACAGAAACCACAGCAGATGAGAAGGATTGTTTACTAATGGCCACATTACAAAACACAAATTAATATTGCTACCATATGCTAAAGACTAGAGTCTATCTCAAGCATAAAATGTATGCACACACTCTGGAGATACGAAACTTCACAGAGAATTCCCTTAGGAAAACATACACATTAAATCTCTCTCTAAAATATCCATAAAATTCAGTATTTTCTTTGGGTGACACAGATCTATACTTGTATTGACATAAATGGTCATGCTTTGCCAACCCAGATGTATCAAGTAATTCACCTCCATCACTCTTTGATCTCTAGAGCCCAACTTGCAAGATCTGACCAATTCAGAATTTGACTGTTGTCCATCAGCTCTTGAAAATGAAAACCAGTTTGGGAGTTAGTTAATTGTAGAAGTTCGCCAAAGCAAGCAAAAACAGATGCATATATCAAGGGCACTACTGTGACTGTAATATTCTTTTTGAAAAGCAATACTAGCACTGGAAATTATAAACAATATTGAAAAGTATTTTCTGTAAAAAGACATCAAATACCACAACAGCTTGGTAGCTTGCGCTGAATCACATTATATTCTCGGCATGCTTTTGAGCCCAAACATTTCACAAAGCTTTGAAAACTGTGAATCCTTATTCCAAAGGAAGTCAACATTTTCCGCTAAAAATACACAGCCTGTCATCGCTAAGCCACTGATATCTTAGGCCTCATTAACTCTACTGTACAGCAAAAAAAAGCAGATGAGAAAGATCTCTTCCTCAAGCTCCACAGTATCTTCTCTCATTCTTACAACTCCCCTCCAGTGGCAATGAAACAAACAGAAGTTAAACTCAAGCCTGGTGTACAGTATTTTTATTTGATAGCTACTTGTGGGAAGAAGAAAAAAAAAACCAAACACCAAAACAAAGAAAAAGTGAAAAACTGTCTCTTTCTGATGTGTCATCCAAAACTCTCTATATACAAGCTGCTATTCCATTACCGCCCTTCCGCTTTTAGAAGAGCCTATCTCACATCCAGATGTTGCCATGTGCAACTGACATATTCAGCAGAATCATCCAACATTATTCCCAAGAGACAAGAGGCTAAGGGTAACAGGTTTCCCTGAATTGCCAGAAATTCCATTCCCAGAAAGGAACTGAACATCTAGATGTGGACTCAGGTTTCAAACAATGCTGAATATTCATTCCTCACTACAGGAGTTATCCTAGTGGCTTCCTAGTCCAAAAATCACAAGGTGTTCAAGAGCATAGTAGCTTCAAAGACAAAATTTCCGTTTTCAGCATGAATCTGATCCTCTATCACCATCATTTCATCTACTATCTCTAAGAGAACTGCCTAAGAAATTAATTCTGCTGTTTCATATTCGCAATTGAAGAACTTACAGTTTTAAGAGCTGCTGAAAACCAAAGTGTCTCAAGAGGAGACGTATGTTGCTCATGTTTGGGTCGAGTTGGGGAGGGAAGTCACGCTACCGTAGGAATTGCTACTTCCTCCACAGTTACATCATTGTGCATTTCATTGGCTTGCGTGAAGGCAATTTTTAATCAACTGTGCTCCATGGCTGATGGATTAGCCCTGGCTTCAGAAACCCTAGGGACAAATGCTTTTTGAGAACAGCACATCCTATTGATGGGCAAAAGGATATTATAGTCATCATCTTCTCAGGCAACAGTAATTGGGATTTTAATTCTTTTACTGACTACATCTTTACATGCTGCCCCTGTATTTGAGGGAAACAGAATATATAAAAAGATATGAGACTGCTGAAGAGCTTCTATAGAAATCCCATTCCAAACAAAATAAATGGTAGTGTAAAAGGGTTCTTTAACACATGCCTTTGGAGAAGGTGGGGAAAGAAAGGTTTCTCCACAGCGTCTGAAAAATCCTGAGGTGTGACCGCTCCAGTTGCAGTTTAGCAATAGTGATGTGGAGTAACAGCTTTTGCCAAGTCATGTGTTTATCACTGTGAGGAATTTTTATATTATTATGCTAATAAAATTGTTCAGTGCCCTGCATTTATACTGGGAAAAATGTGCCTGCTGGGGAATAATGTGCTTCTTTTCTGTTTGAGTGTCAGCTGGTACTTTTTACTCTGAAAGCTGAAGATGATCATCTAAAAGCCCACAAACGGATGGAGCCTGTTGCTTAGGGTTTCACCCTCTGCTTCCAGCTAATGTTAAAGCAGCTCTTTTTAAACTCTTGCTAAACAATTTCTAATGACTCTGAACTAGGCTTCTGGACTCTACCACAGTGGAAACAAGAGCAAACAAAACCACAGACAATTGGGCAATTAAGAATACAATGTGCAAACGATGTCCATCTTCATACATATCACATATACTAAGGCTGAAAAGAGACATTATCTGTTGACCTTTTGTAAAACACAAGCCAGTGAAGTTCATAAAGCGTTTTTTGCACTGAATCAGATGTTGTTTTTATGCCACAGAATAGTTTCCTGCAAAGCAAAAAACATCCCAGCTTTAATGTTAAAAGTTTAATGGATAGACATCTTGTTAGATTTGGTCTGCCATACCAAATATTTTCTATAGAAATACTTTTTCTCAAATATTTAGAAACCAATCAAGTCACCACCTTATCTTTGATAAGCTAACTAGACTGTCCCTATTACATTTCCCAGAGCAAAGGAGGTATTTGTTCACTCAGGAGTTCTTTCATGTCTTTTCTCAATCCTTTCCTATTTTTCTTAATTCTTTCTTACATCTGTAAAAAATGCAATATACTAGTAATCATTTAACTACTGCTATACCCAAAGGAAACACACTGCCTATAACCTTTAATCAGTGCTACCAGAATTATAGTCCAAGAATTGCATTGGTCTAATTAGCAAAAGCATCAGATTCATGTTCAATTCATTTTCTATCGTGATCCTTAAATGCTTTTCAGATTTGCTAATTCATTGAATATATGTTTCCACTGTGCAAATGTGACCTTTCTTCCTCACTTTAAAGTCTAAAAAAATGCATGCTGTTCAACTGTAATGATTTACAAGGCAATCAAGAGGATTCTCAACATTATTATTTATTATCAATAAATTTAATCAAGAAGGTTTTTATACTTTTCAAAATGTATTTACAGAGATATTGAATGAAGAGTGGTCAAATCGCATCCTCAAGGAAACAGCAAAAATACATACTGTGGATGGTGAACCCTATGCCTTTGCAGATCTAATAATTTGTCATTTTTAATCCACTTAAAATTGGCTGCATTTCTTTGGCATGGTCCTGCTTTTAAGTCAAGCATTCTATACTGTAAATGAAATCACTTACAGAATTCTATATATGTATCAACAGATACCTTTAATGACAAACCTTTCAGCTTCAAGAAAAGCTATTATCAAACATGTTTGACAAAACGATGTTCTGTATCAGTTGATTGATATGAGACACGCTGTCTTCAATTCCTTATTGATCACACCTGGCATTGGCTTTTCTCTATGCAATATAGACTCACTATTGCCATTCTATTGACTCTTTTTAAATATATCCACTGCCTGACATCAAACGAATTTAAAATGTCTTGTTTTCAAAAAGGTAAATATACCACAGTTTTCCAAGATTTGTTGAAGATGAAACATGAGGGAAAGTTCTCAGCTTTAAAAACAACCTAGGTGCAATTTACTGCTCTACCCCAAATATTTTAAAATGTTTAATTTTAGCAGCTACTCTTTTATGTCACCACAAGTGATAGAACTATTTTTATTATTGTAAACTGTGAAAATAGCATGCAGCCTCCTCCCAGTCCAAACCCAGCAATTTTCTAATTCTGGCATTCTGGCATCCGTATTTACATCCCACCATTCCTAAATAATTGCCAGGTTTTTGCCATGATTTTTATTTGTGTATAATAAGTAACATCAACTTTTGCTTTCCTACCTGGAACTGTATTTACACTGCTTTTCACCACTGTATTCTTCCTGCAACTTAGGGAAGTATACATCAACAAATTGTCCTAGTATCAGACAGGAATTGTTGAAGAACTACAAATGTGTTATACATGCAGTATAATGCATAAAATCACTGCACATGCAGCCTATTAACTTACAGACGTAATATATCAAAGAAAATAAAGAAGCAGAGTCATTTAATAATTCTTGACTTTTGTTTTTCCACTGAGCTTCAAAACTTCACCACTAGATCCATGACAACCTGCCTTAGGAAGATCTGTTACTCCTATCACTGAGCATTTTGTGACTTTCCCATCCTGCTAGTGAGCAATACTGAAATAGCAGTATTGGTCCTGTACAGGTGCAGCATGCAAGAAAAGTTGCTTAAGATCATAAAGGAATTCTGTAGCAGAACAATAATGTGAGCTGAGCCTTTTCATGTCCTGGCTGCAAACAAGACACTCTCTCACTGTATACAAAATGAGCCAAAACAGTATGCTGTAGTCCAGCAGTGGGACGGGTTGTGAGGGGACAGGAGAAGAGAAGAACTCGTCAAGGAATGGTTATTTCAGAGGTCTGGGGAAGCTTGATTTTTGTATAAAGCATTCACTTTACAAGCATTACGTGAGTGTAGTTTGAATAAGAATATTCATTTCTATTACTTGCAAGTAATTTTCTGTGACTGAAGAATTGTGTTTTCTTCATGAGCAATTATCACCTCTCGAAAAGAAAAACTATTTCTAAGGTTGCCATTTTCAAATTCCTGCAATGCTTCAGTTTGTCATTATCTCACAGAAAAAAAAATGCACAGGATTTGATACTTTGACATGTCTTTATGTCAACATGGCACCCAGGAGAATCTCTGCCTGAAACAACAACAACAAAAAAAATACAAACCTTTGTCCTGTGCCCAGAACTCTACTGAGGGACCAACCCCACATGCCCACACCGAAATCAGTGAGGTGTCCTATCTGACAACCACAAGCCTGAAGCCTGGTAAGGCAAATTATTCTTTAGCTATGGGGCATGAAACAAAAAAATTGTAAGCCAAAACCTACTCAAAACACACCCAAAAGCACTACTCATTGTCTTTTACAAATCTCAGTCAAATAAAACCACTTGGTGTCCCTGATTGCTTTATAAGGCCGAAAAAGAGGAGTCACTAAAAAATAGTTCCACCAAGTACAAAACATTACTTATACTGTTTAGAAATCACACCAAGAAAATCTTAAGTAAACAATACTTTTTCTTTTCCCCAAATAAGCCCTCTAACATTGAAATTGAAACACCTACCACCATTTTCTTCTCCATTATTATTGTTTGTCTCAGCCATTTCAGGGGTATCTAACTCAGATTCACATCCTAAATCCAATGTTCCATCAGTAGGGCATGTTGATTCTTCTTTCTACAGTTAAAAAAGAAAAAGAAAACTAAAATTAACATGAAAAAAAATCAATCATGATCCTGCTGCATCTCCGAAAATAGATTACTGCAGTGTACTGTCATGCTTAACATTTCAAAAAACAGAATAAAATAAAATGTGCTTGTGAGTTACTTCAGAGAAAGACATAAAAACAGACCTTCATGAAACAACTTGAAAAGCAAAAGCAAAAAATCTATTTTGTGAAGTCATAATACACTCTTTTTTTAAAAAAGTCAAAATAAAATGCAAGATCTTCCACTTTTTTTTTTAAACAGAAACAGACTTGTTTGGCTGTTAAAAATCCTAGTTTTCCAGCTGAGTGTCCACAACGCTTCAGCAAAACACAAATCCTTTAATGTTTCTTTTCTGCCTTTGCCTGTTTCCTGAATTCAAATAGCTGAAGCAACCTGGAGCTCACAAGCATGGGAGTGATTGTGAGTACCTGGATTTGTGCCAAGAATATCTCCCGATTTAAAGAAAAACAGCAGCATTTGTCTTAGTAAATTAGGAAATAGAGCTTCTGAAAACTATTAATTCAACCTCAGGTGCAGAATTTTTAGTAATCAGGAGCAGGAAAATCTATATAGTTTTTTAAAAGGCTTTTTAAACCTTTACATCAAGTAAGTTTGTACTAAATTACAAAAGATCCTTCCCCCAGCCCAAAATTTTAATTGACTGCATTTAGACTGCCAAACATATAATCTCACTTTGTTTCTCACCTCTGCCTCACATTCCTCCAGTCCTGTTGTGAAGCCCCTCGAAGTTTGATCATGTACAGCAAGAAAAAATTTCCACCCCAGAAACCATCATACACATACCAAAAAAGAAAAATAAAGAGGAATAGAAATAGCATAAAGGTAAAACTTCTATCACTATTATTATATTCCTTCTCAAAAGCAACGATGCAACCTGTAAATTAAAAGCTGTTTTATACTAGACTTGCAAATAATTTAGCACTATTCAAAAATCAAACATTAATACAATTACTTAATGAGAAAGTCAGTGATTCTCTTGAGCTCACTGCTCATAAAACAAAGGCCCTTCTGTGAACAACTCTGAAAAAGCAGCATTTTAGCTAAGCTACATGTTTTTTATACCATATGCCACATTCAAGAACAAGTATATGCTTTCTAGGATAAAACATTCAATGTTTACTTACATTATAGATCCTTTTAAAAGACATCTGAAAGCAGTTAGAAGGACTATCAGGTCATTTCCTCCCCAAAGAATCTAATCTGTTTACCTTTATATCTATTGAGACGTTCATAAAATGGATTAATAGCGCTATGTACTTTCCATATATAAAATTTAAACTTACTTTGAGAGCGTAGAGTCCCGACTTCCCAGGGATTTTGAAGAATGTTCCATCACCTACACGAGTGTTAGTATGAAGCATTGCATTCAGGCAAGCTAATGGAGAGGTTCCACTGAAAAATAAAATTGTGCAGTCCAAGATTGAGTGCCTCTTGTAAAACTATTCCCTCGGTCTATTTTTTTCAAAACTCATGCTTGCCTGGCTTTTTTTTGCCCTCTTTTTTTTTTTTTTTTTTTTTTTTTTAAATTCTCTCAACCCTGAAAACATCTACATTACAATAACAGGCCAGTTTCAAACTTAATCATATGCATCTGTCCCCTAGGCTCGAGGCAAAAAGTCTGTGAATTATAATTATGCTTTTCTTCATATAGCAACCAGCTCCACATTCTAAGAGAACCAAAGTCCAAATATTTATGTGAAATTACTTTGTAAATAACACCATGAAGCCTCATTTTTAAAATGTTACAGACAATGTGGCTGCTGCACATGAATGATCAAAACAGTACCAAGTTCAAGGGCAGCTGCATCCCATAGGATGAAAGACAACAAAAGAATAATAAAAAGCCCAGAAAGAACACATTTAAAATTAAAAGTGATATATAGTTAAGCCTTCCTCTGGCTTAACATGGTCATCATGTATTACTATACATAAATACAATCACATTTGTACCTCTACAAAGCACTATCTTTTCTAATTAGAGTTGTTTTAGAGATTAAGAGATTGACCTACTCAAGGTAGTAATTGTAATACCACTGTGGAATGAACATTAAGAGATTACTTAAAAAGAAACACAACACATTAAGAGAAAAAGAGTACTTGTACAGAGATGTCTTTGTAATATACATATGTTTACATTAGAAAAAGTAAGCATATGTTTCTACCCTAGCTACACTTACACTACTCTGAAAAGTTGATCTAGGAAATGGTGGGGAAGAAGGTAGTAATAAATTGGTTATTTTCATTTTAATTTAAAAATTAAAGTACAAGATTTATAGATGTACTATCACATCTTTGTCCTCATTTACTGACTAATGTACACGGTGTACTCAGGGACTGAATCTGAAACTGTGCTTCTTCCCTGGGGTCCCTAGCCTGCACGCACGCTTATCTTTAGCCACGTAAATATATTCCACTTGGTTAAGTAGAACAATGCCTGTGCATTAAATTGTTTTGCTAAGTATTTCAGGATTAATTATATACTCAACTATAAGCCAGGAACAGGGCTTCAGAAGTCCATCAGAAACTACTGGGTTTTATTATGCAATATTATAACACAACATCCAATCTTTGTTGAAAATTGCATGACTGATCTTTTTTTAATAAATAAAACTGGACTGAAATAGTCATCTTTCACACGATGATGTTTTCTGTAGATTTCCATGGCTCTGTTACAACAAAATTAAGCTTTACTGTACATGAATTAATTTAATGGCAAGATGGACAGTGTGGTAATTGCTCTTCCGGTAAAAATTAAACTATAAAGTATCCTCAGGACAGGAAGCCCTGTCCAATAAAAATTATTTACTATTGGTCGCCTAATGTATCACATTACTACATCTAAAATCAAAAAGTACAGGTAGAAATGCTGCTTGTTGATAAACATGTCAGATATTTAACAGATATCTATTTTATGAGTATTCTAAATATAATCATAGAATATGAAAATTCTGACAAGTTGTTGCTGCTTCTTTTTTCCCCCTACAAATAAAACTAATTCCACACCTGGTTTTGATATAATACTATAACAGAATACGAAACTAAATATGGTAGTAACACAATGATACTGCTAGCAGTAGCAGAGAAAACATTACCAGATTTCATTGAGTTTAACGATTACTTAAAACAGTTTTGGAATAAGTAGGATACTTCTCTTTACACATTTTCCTTATTGTATTAATGTTTGACAAGCAAAGACACAAAGCATTTAATAGAGCAGTTCTAGTTGCGTAATTTCTTCCATATGTTAACACACATAACGTGAAGCAATTTTGACTCTCAGAGTCTTGGCTCTTTTTAGCGAAACATTATCACAGATTAAGACTTTCTCTACATGATAGAAAGAACATGCTGACTCTGCAGTGGAAGACAAACTCAATAAATCAACAAGAAACAAAACTGTGTGCATGTATGCACGATTTGTATCCTTCTCCTATTCCGATATAGATATTCTGGGCTCCACACTTATTTTTAAATATCAATAACCAATTAAAATGATACAAGACGAATGAACCTAAAACAGAGGATTTGGCAATGTCTTATGACCACTACTGTGCTCACAGCAGATATCTTAATCTTCAAAGTCTAGCCAACTGGCAAGTGGACAATAGAAACTACTCTCTGACTTACAAAGAAATCCGTATCGGCTACTGAGCCAAGAAGTACTTTAACTACTGTTATGCTTGTTTCATACAGATATCTGCAATTCCTAAATAATCTGGCATGCAACCAAAGGGCCATATCCACCCTTCTTGAAAATTGGACTTGGACATGTCTCTAATGAGCACAAAACAAACCACGCATACTGAAGTTGCAAATGAAATAATAATCTGGACCCCGAGGGGTGGCATTTATTTTGAGCTAGCAGCTCAAACTGAAATTTCATGGTGTCCTTTACCACTGCTGTTTTGACCCATATTAACCAACTACTTGCCTATTCTTCTGTCAGCACAGGCACCCTTAAAAGACTGTATCAAAATTCCCAAACGTTACCCAGAAGGGATGCTGGGAATGGTTGCAATACGTGCTATCACAACACATAGGACTGCGGTTAGAAAAGCCAGCAATCAAAGATCCCATGATGCAGACTGATGTCTGAACTGTCATAGAGCAGTTTCTGAGAGATCCACACTACTTATCACATGCTTTCTAAATTCTCCTACAGCCTGAGGACATATTCGTTCTGCTCAGAGCTGCTGGCTGTATTAATACAGCAGCGAAGGACTGCCACATACAAGGCTGAGTATCTTTGAGTGTCAAAAATGGCACAGTTTGACCCAAGTTCTTGAAAAACCAAATCAGTTCAACTTTGATTCAGTTAGGTCAAATTGGATACAATATTATTCTACTTTGTAACGTGACATAGGTGAATTTTTAGAGCCATAACATATTTGAAAACAATATGCTGCAAGTTTTGTTGCCATAGTCTACAGGCGAGGAGTATGTTTTACCATTTACAGTCTTCAGATGCAGATTTTCCATGCTATTTATCATCTTTTGGGTGAGATTAGTTTAAACCATTGTGGTATTCTAAAAGTCATTCATACATGGGAGCTGCCCTCTGTAGCAGTATCGTCATAATTTTCTGCTAATATATTTATTTTTTATATATATACATACATACAAGCAGTACACCCACACCCACACTTTCAAATAGATTTTAAAAAAATGAAAAGTTACTTACTTTCTGTAGAGGTGATATGAAGTTGCAACAACCAGCAACATAGGAAAGAGAAAAAAATTACTGATTAGCCTTCCAATAAAGAAGTTGTTACTACAATTTAATAATTTAAAAGACATCAGGCGTTTCAATGTTTCATAAATGCTCTTTCCCAGAATCACTGTAAGTTGGTAGTATTCAGCGCATCTTTCCAAATATAATAAAAAAACTCCTGTACGTTATCAAAGTAAGTTTCTCACCCCAACCTCCCCAGTCAAAAAATATCTCCAATATTTTGTGATTCTGGGCTCCCTCTACTGGTCATGCAGCCGGAGTTACCTAAATTGAAATGCCGGACGACAGTCTCTACACACAAAGCTCTGCAAAAACATGGAAGGGAAGTACAGATTTCAGTTACCTTCTACTCTGCCTGCCTCGCTTCCCAAAACCCTACAAAAATCTGTAAAAAAACCAGTAAAAATACTATATATTTTTTATTGTAAACTTATCTAACGCACAGTTTTGTCAGAAAAACACTGAAAACTTCTATGGTTATGCTTTTAATTTTAACTTTAACGGTCTTTGCTAGACTGCTTGCCAAGAGAAAAAAATTATGACCTTGGCAAAAAAAAAGTTTTAAATATGGAAAATAAATTGACTAAAGCCAACCTGTCCAGACAATATAGTGTGGCAGACAGTGGAAGTTTCCTGATGCTCTGCAGACAAGGCACCTCGGGTCCCGCAGCAGGCAGCATTTCAGACACTCAGCCCCCCTGCACACAGTGTGGCCCCCTCCCAGAGCTTACAAGGGTTGCTCATGTGTTCCCAAATTGAGCAGCAACTGCTGTAAAGGAGCACTTAGCTACTGTAAATGAGCTGAACATTTATTTGTTTGAAATGATGTGCTCATTTTATACAGCTCCACAAAGAGTGACAAGGGAGCAACAATTTTTACTCACTGCTGGAAACAAAGTAAAACCAAAAGGCTTCAGAACTAATTTCTAGACCTGATATGAAGTCACACACAATAAAGTATGTTTATAATGCATGTAAGTTACACCACTTTTGGAGTACACAAGAGTGATAACAGATAAAGAAAATAAAACTTATGAGGCAAGGTTGAAGAAAACACCTCTGCGTCGTCCAGAAAACAGAAAAGTAAAAGAAGGCATAACAGTAATTTTTCAGAAAAATGTAAAAGGCTGTTGAAGTCAATGGAGATAAATGTTCTTCATGACCACTGGGGAAGAAAAAGAAAGTTCACAGATAGTCTAAAAGTGTGAACGTAGCTGTTGATGTTTTAATCAACACCAGAACAGAGCAGGGAAGTTTGTAAAATGACCTTCAGCAGAAGACCTAATATACACCAGTCCTGGCTGGTACATACACTGGCCAGTGTTAGCATTTGTATTGAATGATCTCTTGAGCATGTGTCCAGCACTGTATCCTATAATTCTTTATCTCATCAATAAATCAAAATTTTGTTTAAGCCTGAGGTTAACAATATATCCTAAGAATACTTTTTCCAACATATACAGTGGCCAGAAATGCTGGAGAATTGACCAGATGTCTAGATGTGCACTGCTTGCTGCAGTGTTTCATAGCGCAATGCATGCAGTACTGGATGCCCAGTGTGATGAAACCAAAGAATAAGCTGTCCCACAATCTTCAAGGAGCCGTGTGCCCATGGTCTTGCTATCATGTGCCAGCAAAACATCCAAACTTGCCTTACAAGATTGTAGCTGTGCCCTAGCTTGGGAGTGACACACAAAAACCACCAAGAACCTAAGCAGCAATACCAAGAGAAGAAGATAGCTGTCCTGTATATCAAGAAGACAGGCAAACTGCCTCTGACTGCTCTAGCACCATTGTTCCCCCACAGCCTTGCCTGACTGAGCTGGCAGTGCTGCAGCAGCCATCAGCACTGGGGCCAAGGCAAGCTCTTCCAGCCCAAGCTCAGGAGGAAGAACCAGGAGAGGTCCAGTGAACAGAAGACTGTAAAAAACCGCAGGTATTTTACTGTATTCAAATGGTACAAGCACAGGATCCTTCCCTTGGCTCAGAGGGAAGTAGAGAGCGCAAAGTAAATGGCTGAAAACTATGCTGATGAGTGCAAGATTTCCTGCCAACCATCCACAAACTTTTCAGCAATAAAAGCTTCAAGTTAGCCTAAGCAAACCAAATCACATGATGATGAAGTCTCCACTGTCTTCCCTGCTTATTTGGTAGATCCCTACTCAGAAAGATGCCAAGCAGTGTATTTGCTTTCTCATCCCATGTTAAATACAGACTACGTGTTCCAGGTAAAATTTCATTCAGAGTCATCCTTCTTTCAATAGACAGCAAATTCATGGACTAAACATGTTAATCCAAACTAAACCAATTTAAATTATCAAACAGAAAACTTTATTTGAACAACCAATTTAAATATTGCTTTTGAATTTTCTTCCATTTATTTTCCTATTGCAAGGCTAATTCATTCATTGATTGAAATGATTAAAATACCCCAATCAGCTAATAAATAGAGCTTTAATGTAATATTACTTTTTGCTAATTGGGAGACTATATATGCATTCAGCAATTATCTAACTTACAAAAATTAATCTAAGACAATTTCTGATGTTAAAATAGCAATGACATCTTATTTACTAAATCATTACAAGTGTACTTGTTTCTGTTAAGTCTTTTTTTGAAAGAAACTGGAATTTGATTTAAAGATTGACTTTAAATGCTGAATGAAAAAACACGATGTGTTGGATATAAAAGGAAAAAATGGAGACCTTTCAAAATATTACATATCCCACATAAATTATTAAATAATAAAAGCATTATCTTTTACTATGTGGGTAGTAGGTAGCTAGGGATCCATCTACTATTTTTATATACAGACTAATAAAACTGCAGAGCTGGTAGATCTCAGCATCTTAAAGTTTTTATTCATTAATTGGAACACGAAAAAAGCATTTTATTTTTCTGAACTTCCAATCGGCTTCTTAATTTTAAAGGAACTACTAATGAGAACTACAGAAAATACTTGATACCTACAGTTGGTGTGACTGTCAGAACTATTTATCTTCTGAAGTCTTAACCACTGAAATAATAAATAAAGTAATAATAAATAAAGGCTTCAGCCTTAAAACAGTTGTTTGCTACAGTTTTACAGGAATTGAAGTGCATACAGGTAGAATATTATTTATACAGTTTGAATAAACTATACTTAAGGTTTATTCCTAATATAAATCCTCCCAATTGCAACTTTAAGCATATTTTAAAGGATTAAAAGATATTTCTTAGAAGAAATAGATATATAAAGTTTATTTTTAATCAATTTTATCCACAGTAGCCAAAATTAACATCAGTTTTGCTCTCATTTGGGCAGCACCCTAAAGAAAATTTTTACATCTCTGGTCCTACTTAGGCTTCTCACATGGCACCTGACTTTCAGCCTCCAAATATCACAAACACAGCTACTGTTCTTGAGCAGAGCGAGTAAGCAAGAAAGCTCACAGCTATCAGGCAACAAGACAGACTAGTACAGCTGCTTTGACCGTAGCCTCAGAGACTGCAAACAAATCCCAGAAGATGACAGGGGAAAAGACCCATTATATGTACTGCTGACACTGCTTCATGGTCAGTCCTCACGTAGATTTTTCTTACTTTTCTAAACCAGATGAAGGCAGAGGCAAGAATATTATCAGTATGATGGAAAAAACAAGGACCAGTACAGACATGCTAAAATGTAACACATCATTCATAGATACCTCCTGTCTGTCTCACAAGCTAGCAGAACTTACCTATCAGCTTTCACTGAAGTTAACCAAAGTAGTAAATCCCAAATACCTAAAGCAGAAGAATGTAGCGATGAACTTGAACCTTGCCCTTTGTAGCTCGTGAGGGAGTTACAAGCAGCTGGAATCACAGTTGACTAAAGTGTCTGATACATCACCAAGAAACCAAATCTTTTCATTGCCCTTCAAATGTGAAATAATGTGAAATACCGGAGAGAATTCACCGTGGATACTAAATTCAAGCCAAGTATCATGAAAAAGTATTTTTTGCATGCCTTAGCAGGAAATCTCATTTACAAACTCACCCAGTTTGGTTTCACATTTTGATTTCACCAAACCGGGAATCAGGGAAGGACTCAAGTGAAGCTGCTTTCACAGAACAAACAGGTGTCCTCTATCTCTTAACAGACCACCTGAAGCATTAAACAATGTTGTCTCACCTTGGAGGAGTGGCAGGCAGCCACCCAGAGACATACACAAAGATTATTCAAGTCTTCTGTGAACAAATATACATAATAAAAAATATCGGTGATAATGCCATCACCTTTAAGACCTATTTCTACCACTTCTAGGATCCTCCTACATTAACCAGTCTCTCTCTGAGCCTTTTGTACATCTACATACAGCCACTGCATGCAGTGATTATGCGACATTAACACACACAACAAAGCACAAATGTAACAAACCTCTAGCCGTATGTCATCATGTAAAAACCAAGGCGGACAAGTGAATGAACTGCTAGCTGAAGGTGAACATGGCAAAAAGACAGGGGATGCCGGTAAGAAAAGGTTGTTCTGTTCCTTTATTTAAGAGTTTTTGCCAGACTGGTTGCATTCACCTACGGTCAGTCACAAGTGACTAACGGACCACTCAATCTAAGATAATACTTAGGTTTCCTGGTAAAGCAAAGCTCTCATACATGACTATCCATAAACTGTTATTCTAATTCCCTGCTAAGCGTCCGGCTCACTTTTGCAAATGATGGCATAGACTTAGGGTTTTTTCACCTCTCAGCTGTATTGCAGCATGATGGTATATCTGATCTCTTTTTTTCCTCAGAGGTAAAGACTACTGAAAGCACATCAGATCTGCCCTCTGCTCTGTACAATAGCTTTTGACAGACATTTCAATCAAGTTCAGCATTTTCACCCTTACCTTTCGAGCACTCTGTGGGATGAGGCCAGGGCATATCAAGTTCTGGAATCCTACAACACTGATAACGAATCTTTCTGATATCTAGAGCAAAGTGTATTATGTGTCCTGGTGCTGGCAGTCTGCGAAAACTTCTGATGGTGTCAAACCTAGGGACATAGCCACAGTAATGTTCCAGAAAAAAAGACAAATGGAATTCATCTGTGGTGAAACCAGAGCTTTATTATGACTCGTCTAAAACAATAAAATGAAAAGCCCCAAGAACAGAAGTTCATTGCAGATCTCAGACTCCTAAAGCCAGTGAAGCTTTTTTTTTTTTAATCATTTTCTCTCAGAAGAAAGCCTTTACCTACAAAAGTTCCAGAACCTGTGTAAAATTTAAAAGTGTTCCTGAATAGAATTTTGCAGTGTTATTGCCATGGATTTCCCCTGAAAATATTTTGTCTTCAAAAAATGTTCTTGAAGGAAAAATTTCCGATGGAGGTACAAATTTACTCTAGGTTTACAATGTATTTGAAAACAAGATGCTAGTTGTATAGCTGGTAAATTTGAGAAGAAAAAATAAAAAGCAGAAAAACATATCATACCAATGCCACGTTGGACACTACAGGAAAAAAAGATACAAACATGCTTTCCTGAAATTTAAATATCCCTACACATTACTTTTGTTGTTTCCCCTTGCCCTTTGTCAGCCATGCCTCTGAGTAGGTCTCTCTGAATATCTCAAATGTTCTGAAAGGTATGCTTGAAACACCATGACACCTCTTCAAATAATATTCACATATGGCAACTAGCATTCATCGACCAGAAAGGAAATGAGAATCCAAGTTTTACAGAGAATGTTTACACTTTTCTGTGTTCCCTAACACCTGGGAAAACCCCAGGTTTTGCTTCTTTGTGAGGAAAAACCTCAAAGAAAGGATATCTAGTAAATGCATCTCTGTACTTTGAATCCTTACCATTTTCTTAGATGTACAAATAATACAAGAAAAAAGCAATGGTAATAAAAAAAAAGGCGTTTTGAATGTTTTTTTGAAAGACACAGGCAAAGATTAGAGAGTACCGTTTGAAATCATCCTAAAAGAAAAATGTTTCAGAAAGAAAATTATCCCAAAAGAACAAGAAATCAGTGTGCGTCAGAGATGGTCACGACAGCTAAAGTGTCCTCTGGACTGAGAACACCCTCCTCATTCAACACCTCTTGAAAGAAACTGTTTGATTTCTTTGTGTAACAAATTCTTATACTAGTCAAATAATACAGTTCTCTCTAACAGCTACTTCCTATTTAAGAATATATGCTTTTTTCTTTTCTCTTTTAATAAAATATTTCCTTTTAATAGTTTTAACCGATTTCATTAAAAAGCAGTAGAACATTTTTTCATTTTCTAGTCTAATACCAGTGATCACCATGAAAGATAAAATTATAAAGAAAGGAAAAAGAATGAATTCCTGCCACATGAAAGGAACTCTGGAGCAGAGGTTAAAAAATGGCTTTCTTAAAGAAACCATGGTTTTGACATATATGATGTCTTATTTTAGCATCAGATTTCACAGGCCCTTGTGGGTTTTAAATACATATGTTTAGAAAAATGAAGTAATGACTGTGCTACAATCAAAAATGTACTAAACCCAAGAAAAACATTGCCACAAAATGTGCAATACATAAAATGAAAAAAACCACCCCACCCTTCCAAATATTCTTGGCTTCAAGTTGGGTGAAGGTTACTTCTCAAAAAAAAAAATTAAGGTGGAAAGTAAAGTGACTATGCTGAACAAGACATAGTCAGTAATCACTGAATGCCTTTTGGCCCCTAAAATTTAATCACCCTACACAAGAGAACTCTATTAAGTTATCCCAAGTTCTCTTGTTTAATTTGGCTTTTTAATTGGCCAGTCTCCACAAATTTCTCTGTAGTGCTTTAAGAATATCTTGTGTGTGTTATTGAGATATAACTGGTTAGTCAAATGCAAAATAAAAAATACACCCCACTCCCCCCCAAAAAAGTTACAGCTATTTTTAAGAACATTCAGCTTCACCAATGTTCACACACTCATATAATCCTAACCTAATTTACATTGGAAGGAACTTCCAGAAGTCATCTAGTCCAACCTCCTGCTCAAAGCAGGGCCACTTGGATCTGGGCCTTCTCCAGTCAAGTTTTGTGCAATCTCCAAGAATAGAGACTTCATGGCCTCTCTGGACAACCTCCTCCCGCGCTTAACTGCTCTCACTGGGAAAATATTTCTCTTAGTATCAAATCAGAATTTTCCATGTTCCAATTTTTGTCTCTTGCCTTTCATTCTTTGCTTCTCATGCTGTCACTATGCAACCTCCAAGAAAAGCCTGGCTCTGTTTTCTCTACACTCTCCCATTAGTGAGCTGTGGACTGCCATGGGATACCCCTGAGCCTTCTCTTCTGTGTGAACAAGCCCAGCTCGCTCTCAGCCTTTCCTTAAACATCATATGCTCTAGCCTCCTGCCACCTTGGTGAAACTCCACTGGACTCACTCTGTGGTACATCAATCTCTTTCCTGTACTAGGGGACCCAAAACTGGACATGTTACTGCAGATGCGGTCTCATAAGTGCTGAACAGAGGGGAAGGATCAGTTCACCTGACCTGCTGGCCATGTTCCTGCTAACACAGCCCAATACGGGCTTGGCCTTCTTGCTGCAAGGGCACATTGCTGGACTAATATCTGCCTTGTTAGCTGTCCGGACGCCCAGGTCATTTTCTGCAAAGCTGGTTTCTAGCCTGTTAGCCCCCAGCCTGTACTGCTGCATGGGTTACTATGTCCTAGATGAAGGAGTTTGCTCGTCTGTTGAATTTCATGAAGTTCCTGTTAGCACACCAGTCTTCCAGTGTACCAACTGCTCCTTCCAGTTGAGGATCATCTCCTAATTTGCTGAATGTGGACCACGTCCCATTGTCCAGCTGTTTCACAGCACATTCAACGATAACAGCCTCAGCATCAATGCCTGAGCAACACCACTTAGTAACAGGTTACCAACTGGGGTTAACACCTTTGATGAAAACTCTTTGGGCCCTGCAGTCCAGGCAAATTTCCACCCAGCTTATTGTCCACTTATTGAATTCCTATCTCACCAATTTGACTGTGAAGATACTCTGGGAAATTATGCCAAAGGTCTTGCTAAAGTCAATGTAAGCAAATCCACCGCTCTCCTCTCATGCACTGAACCAGTCATCTTATCATAGGTAGCAAAAAGGTTGGTCAGGCATGATTTGCCCTTGCTCATCCATATTGGCTTTCTACCACATTTGCTTGACTTTTTGCACATTGGAACTGACCATTCTCGTTCACCAAGGAAGACAAAAGAGCCTTCTTGGGCCCTTTTGTCCATGGTCTGATGATCAACCATGGCCAAGGCAGTCATCAACCTTCACACCTTCAATCAGTTCTTCCTTGTTCATGTGTAACAAGTCCAGGACAACACACCCCCTAGTTGGGTCACCAATCACCCCCATCAAGAAATTGACTTTCAGGAGAGTCCTGGCTTGCTTGCATCCCCCACAACTACTATGGCCTACAATAATTGCAAAGCCCCCAGCAGTTACTTAAAGGCCCTACCTACTTCTTCTTGGCCAGACGGTCTGTGGCAGATGCCTGCCATGACATTACTCATGTTGTTCTGCCCTCTAATCTCTCTCTTAAGTGCTCGACAGGCTCAGTACCCATTCCAAGGCAAAGCACTGTGCACTCCTGCCTTTCCTTTGCATGTACCACCCCTATTTGCCAGCCTGTATCTATCCATCTATCCATAGCAACACTCGGTTGTGTCAACTATCCCACCACGTCTTTGTAACCCTAGGCAGCTCTGCAAGTGAGCACAGACTTGCAATTCCTCCTGCTTGTTTCCCATGCTCTGTGCATTTGTGTACAGACACTTGAAATGGACACCCCAGTTATACTGCCTGCATAAGGAAAGTGCAAGGCTTCTCCAATCATGTTGTTCCCCACACATTCCTCAATGTTCTCCATGCCTTTACCTCTCTTCAAATTGCAGCAATCCTCCCATTATATAACTACTTCAAAGCCCTCCAGAAAAGGTTACTGCGACCGTTAGCAGAGATGCCCTTGCCACACTCCATCTCATAGATCCTGTGCCTGTTTAGCAGTCCTTATTCCTCTCAGAGGGTACCTTGGCTTTGCCTGTGACACCGGCCATACTTCGACTTGAGGGATGTGCCTTCTGCCAGCTGCGCATTTCTGCCTCACTGGCAGGATTGAGGAAAACACCACCTGGGCATTTGTACTATTCATCCTTGCCCCCAGGGCTCTGCAGTAATTTTTTATGTACTTGGGCTCACCCCAGTAGTATCACGGTGGCCACATGGACGAAGAGCAAGGGGTGAAGTCTGAGAGCTGGACACACCTCAGATATGTCCATCTGCAACATCTGCAAATTAAGTATACAACAAGAAGTAAACCTCCAGCTATAGCAAGTACACCACGTTGGCAGACGGGTACCTCTGTCTCTGTCAGGATATGGTCTCAGATAACTGCCACCCTCCTTTTCTTCATGAACACATTTGGCTGAGCCACACCTGGCTCTGATGTCTCTTCCCTGACAGTCTTGCTCACCTCCTTCCAGGGCACTACACCTATCCTTCTCCGCAGGTCAAGAATCATCCTTCTATTGCCAGAAGTTATACATCTCCAACTTCCCAATCTTAGGAATCTCTACCCACAGCTCGTTTGAATATCATTTCTAGCTGCCTCTACTTCACAGCGCAGAGCTTAGGTTCTTGCTTCTGCAAAGATCTTCTTGATCTCCCATTCGTCCCCTCTCACGCTGCACAGTCTACTCATCTCCTCCCGGAGCTTTCACCTGGCAACTCAGCACCTTGACCAAAGTGCACTTCCCATGGGTGAGGCCACAGCCCTTCCCAGAGTGAGTCCTAGACCCAGGAGTTGCAGCACAAGACCTGGAGTGCTCTCTGGGCCTCTGATGTGCCAGGAACAGTTGCTGGTGACTGTGTATGCCCTATAGCACATCAGCACCATCACTGCACAGCCCTAAGTAGTCCCACATTGTCCTGAGCTAATTTTCTGCACCCCATTGTGATAACTGAACGTTATAACTGCTAGGTCTCTTAGCTCCTTCTGTTTCCTGGGCTCTCGGAGCTGTACTCTTGCTCACCAGTTATACAGCTACTCCTCAAGCATTCATCAAACAGGTTCTTGACACTGCAACAGCCTGCTGAAGACAAAATATGTAGGTAGTACACAACCAGCAAGCAGCCAACAAAAGCTGTCTGTAACAGCTGACAGAGACAAATGCCTCTGCAGGCTGGCTCTGGCCTGCAGCAGTAAGCCACTGAAGCTCCCAGAAGCAGGAGCTCCCAGAAGATTTCCCCTGAAGCTTCCTGAATAAGCCTGGAATCCACTGCAACTGCTAGGTCTCTGATTATCTGCCTCTGCTGGAGATCTGCAAGAGAGTATCAAAATATACTGCAAAGAACAACAGGACTCCTGAGCTTGCTGCACCACCCACAGAGGAAGCCCATGCAGCATCTGATAGTGCCTTCACTTACTCTGTTGCAGAGTAAAAAAGGGAAAAGGCAGCAGAATAAAGTGTTGCCAGAAAACCACTGTGGGCCAGGTCTAGTTCAGAAGGTTGAGTAGGACTCCTACTTTATCATGCTATACCAGGAACATAATCCTGATGCAATCACAACTTCCAGCCACACTCCTCCCCTCACTGATGAGAAGAATCTCTAGCCTTACCATCCACAGCAGAGGCTTTTGTTACCACAGCTGTGTCAGTGGCAAGACACAACACTGCAGTTACGCCAGCAGTAGTGCATCTGTGTACCAGCATGGAAGGCAATGGAGTAGTTTCTGCTTTCACCAACAAGGTCTGCACCAAGATTAATACTGGGCTCATGTCACTTTGAGCCAGCTCTGCCACTCAAAGCAGCAGCTTGAGCGGCTCTCCTCTAAGGCAGACCACATGTTCCTGCCTCCATGACATGTTCTCCCTACTCCCCCCTGCTTTTTTTTTTTCTTTAAATCTTGATTATTTCCCCAAACAGCCATGTGAATGCTTGTGCCAGCACCCAGGGAGGTGGGCAGTCCAGAACAGGAAAGCGGATTGGAGGGAGTGGGATTATTCTTTCAGCTGCAATACTGGTTTACAGTAACTGGAGAAGGATGGCCTCAGTCTGACACAACTGGTTCCCATTTCAGACTCCTCAGAGCAAGGCCTGTATTTCACCTTTTGTCAGTAACACAACATGCTCCCTTCCAGCCGCTCCTGAACCTACGTGCCAGATGCAGCTGGCTCACCTGAACTGTAACCCCTTGGGTTGCTACATCTGGCATGAGAAGACGCAGAGGAGGGGAGAGGCGGGGGTTCCACCCTGCTGAGGGAAAGCAGAATTACCAAGGTTGAAGGAGCCCCACACGTTCTCCACTTGAGCCTAATGTCATGTCCCTGCTCTCCCACGTGATTTCAATGCAGTTTTCCAGTTGTTGCCATTAAAACCAACTAAATCGATGAAGTCAGAATAGGTGCTTACATATAGATGTCTCCTTCCACCTTCTCCCAGTAACAAAAAGAAAGCACAAGAGGCAAACCACAACATGCTTGTAAGACCTATTAAAATTAGATTTTAAAAGGTAAGCATATTTCAGAGAAAATGCTTAAATTGTGGCAATATTTAACCATTTCAAGATAATAATCAGCAAGTACTGCTGAGCGAAGTTCACTAACTACAGTTTAAAACTATTGTTTACATGTTATGAGAATTATGGATTTCTTTTTTCATTTCAAAAACCTTTAGATCTTGAATATGTTACCCAATGGTGAGCTCCTAGACTGTAATATGAGATTACTTTATTAAATAATATTTCTCCCTGATAGAACGGACAGCATTAAAGCAAATTGCTACGCTGAACTTAAAAGTGATTTATTTCTCTTTACTCTCACTAGCAAAAAATCTTATTAAGTTTGAGTGACCCTAATTAAATTGTTTTATTAACTTTGGCCATTAAAAATTGACACATGCCAAGATGCTGGCCTGCCGGAGTTTGTTACATTGTGCCATTTCAGCCACACCATCCATCTGCCTAAGTAATCAATTTTCCAAATCAGCAAGAAATGTTTTAATGCTTATTACAATTTCTATGGAAATTTTTACCTGGAAAGAATGTATCTATTCATTGAATGGCAATGCTGAAACCACCAAAGCTTAGTTATTTTAATATAAGGATTTTACAGTTTTTACTTGATGGAAAGTAATTTCCAGGGTCTTGGTTACCACATACCACTACCACGGACAAGCTCTTCCAGCCAGTTTAAAATTTCAACTTCACTGCTGACAGCATTCAGTTACAGATTCCTCAACCACCGTGGACTTGCTCAGACTTGTTTCCTTTTTATTCTTTTTTTTTTTCTTTCATTTTCTTTCTCTTTCTTTTCCTTTTCTCTGCTCTTTCTCTTTTCTCATCTTCTTTTCCTTTTTTTTCTTCCTCTCCTTTTCTCTCTTTCATTTCTCTTTCCCTTTTTCTCTCTTCTTTCCTTTTAATCTTCTCTCATGTTCTCTGTTCTTTCCTTTTCGCTTTTTTCTTCCTTTTCATTGCCTTCTCTTTTCTTTCCCTATATTTATTTCCCCTCTAATTTCTTCTTTTTATTCCTTTCTTCATTCTTTCCTCTTTTCACCTGTTTCTTTTTTCTCTCTTCTTTTTCACTCCTCTTTTCCTTCTCCTTTCTTTCATCTTTTTCTTCACTTTTTTCTTCTTTTTCTTTCTCTTCTCTTACCTCTTTTCCTCCCGTCTCCCCCACCTCCTTGCTTTCTCTTTCTTTCCTCTTGTGGTGGGTTGCCTTGGCCAGCAGCCAAATGCCCACCCAGCCACTCACTCCCCCTCCTCAACAGGAAACTGAGAAAAGGGGATGAAAAAGCTTGTGAGTTGAGATAAAGACAGGGAGATTGCTTACCAATTACCATCAGAGGCAAAACAGACTCTACTTGAGGGAAATTAATTTACTGCAAATTAAAACAGATTTGGGTAGAGAGAAACAAAGACCAAAAAAACAAATTAAAACAACAGGTCCCTGCTTCCAGGCTCAACTTTTCTCCTTCGCTCCCAGTTCCTCTAACTCCCCCTCACTGAGCGGCGCTGAGGGATCGGGCGGGGGGGTGGTTACAGTCAGTCCGTAACAGCTCCTCTCTGCCGGTACTTCCTCCTCACGCTTTTTGTCTGCTCCACTGTGGGATCTCTATGGGCTGCAGGTCCTGCGGGGAGCCTGCTGCCGCCTGGGCTCTCTGTGAGCATCAGCTCCTTCGGGAAATTCCCAAATGTTCCAGCGTGGGGTCATGCGCAGGCTGCAGCGTGGATATCTGCTCCAGCGTGGTCCTCCACAGGCGGCAGGGCAACCTCTGCTCGGGCACCTGGAGCACCTCCTCCCCTCCTTCCTCACTGACCTCAATGTTCACACTACTGTTCCGCACTCAGCCTTTTTACCCTCCTTTTCTGCCTGAGTGCTGGTTGTGCCCTTTTTTAAACATGTTACCACAGAGGCATCACCACCTTGGCCAAGGGGGTCAGCCGTGCCCTGCGGTGGGTGGGTTGCATCCGGCTGGAACCGGCTGTGTCAGGCCTGGGGCAGCCCCGGCCCCTCCTCACAGGCCGCCCTGCAGCTCCTCCACCAGCGCCTTGTCATGTACACCTCTTCTTTCTCTCTTTTCCTTTTCTTTCATTTGCCTTTCCTCTCCCCTTTCTCTTTCTACTCCTCCATCTTCTCTCCCTATCTCTTCTCTCTTCCTCTTCTCCCTTTCTTGTTCTTCTCTTTTCACTCTCCTCTCATGCTCTTCTCTCATTCTCTCTTGCCCTCCCTTCTCTCTCCATCCTAGGACATTTCCTGTTGTGATGAAAAACTCATACGTCTTTTCAAGCAGAAGTATAAAAGAATAATAAACCTTTTTATGAAACAAGAACAACTGAGATTACTAAATTTAATTTTATTTTTGTTAATTTCTATTGAAAACAAAGTGTATCACATCTTATTCCTTCTCACTCACAAAAATTCAGGGAAATTTCCTCAGCTTTTTTTCTGTTTCTTCTCCCCAATTTTCAATTAGGACATGACTTCTAACTGAAGGAATTTAGAATTTTGAAACCAAATGTAGAATTCTGGGATAATTATGCAAAAGCTTCATGTTTATTTTTAGCATCCAAAACATTGTATCCAACCCAAAAAGAGAAAAAGGAAGTTAGAACATTTGAGAATGACCCACTTCTACATCTTCAGTTCACACTCAATTGACAAAAAGAAAAATATTCCAAAATCTATTGTTTCATGTGAAAGAATGAATTAATGAAAAGCAACATGTCCCCCCTTACAAAAGATTTTTCTCAATATTCTTGTAACTGAAGAGTAATTCAGCTCCTGAGAATGTTTTACAAAACCACCAATACAGGCAGAAAATTCAAACTGATATAAAGAATAAGGAAACTGGGAGTAACCACAAGTAAGTAAAGATTAGATCAAAAAGCAAATTACTGTTTTCTAGTAATATTTATTCCTACAAAAATATTTCTGTAAGCGAGATGATACTTTCACACTTTACATTAAAATAAATGTAACTACTGCAACTTTGCTGACTAATAAGTGTCAATTATGCCCTTAAAATATTTTTGTTAAGAGCTCTTAACTGTAAGGAAAGACTCAAAATAAATATAGAACAGGCAATCACAGCACATCCTGTCCCTTTAAAAATATAGCAACATATGATTTATTGTATTGGGTCAAATTAAAATATTTGGGTGGATGTGAAATGTTTAAGTTATACTTGTACATAAGGGAGTTTAACTTGGCAAAACAGCATAGCAAAAGGTTTTTTCATTCCCTCAAAGGACCGAGCAGATACTTTTATTTTTGTGTTTTAACTTAATCCAGCTGTTGTAATTCATACTATTAGTAGATCTCCATATTCTTTTTTGACTTACAACAGCTCATTAAGTCTGGAACCGAGAGAATTAAGTTTCTATTTAACTTATAACTAAGTGTCAATCTAATTTCAAAATGTCACAGACAATGTTTTAAGACTATAACAATAGTAACCATCAAATAATTTCTAAAGACAAAGCATTGATAAATGAAATAAAAATTTTAGACTGGTCATTGTTGATAGGCACATCATTCCATCTGGAAGTAAGCTTGATTCTGCTGAAGTCATTAATAAAGTGCCTTTGAATGTAGGGGCTGAGACACACATGCATATACAAAGAAAGAGCCAAAGAAACGTAGCATCAAGTGACATCACAAACAAAATTCAGTCTTAACCAGAAATGGTTTTCTGTTAGTCATCTTGATCACTTTGTCTAAATATTTTTACTAAAGAATTAAATAGTAAGTATAATATTAAATCAATTGACAGTAGGAATCATGTAATGAATTCCTGGATTGTACGTCTGGGCATAAATAATCTTGTATGACTACAACTTTAGTTTATACCTTTCAGTACATCATCTGACTGAATGACATTTTGATGCAACTGTTTACATCAATATCCTTAAGCTGCTACTACTACAAACAGAGAAAGATTAATGGTTGGATTGGGTTTAGTGGTGTTGGTTTTGGATTAAGGGCACAGACAGTTAAGAGTATACACAACAGTTTGAAACTGCCTGATTTCCACTGCCCAGGAAAAGACTCCCTGACAGAAAGCAAGCATTCTTTAAAAAAGACACAAACCAACAGCTTCCTGCTTGTCAGATATTCTTAAAGATTTCTTCTCAAGAAGTTCCTTGCTGTCATTTATAGGCTACAGCTTTTTTTCTTTCCTTTGTGATGACTGTAGGGGACACGTTATTTTTGACACAATGATTCCATATTTGATAATGGCTACTTAGAAGTATTTCCCAGTCTATAAAACAAAACTCCAGGTGTATTGGTAACATAAAAAAAAGAAAGGAAGCAATAACAAATATTGGGGGCCATTTGCAAGAGAAAATAACTGTCTAGATCCCGCTCTTGGTTTATTTCATTTGTAAATGAAATATAAAAGCATGCAAGTGAAGCTCTTTTAGGAAAAAAAGGTAGAGAACGGTATGTCTTGATAGATTCCTGACAGCAGATAAATGCACCTTAAGCAAGTTTATTGAAACATAAAAAAGATACAGCAGTAGCTATGGATGCTATAAGAAGATAAATCGGGTGACTCAGCTATTTTTGCTTGTTTTTCCTTTAGTAAGTACTACCTTCCAGCAAAGGAGCTACTACATTCTATTTTCCTTTTCTCATATTACAAACAAAATGAAAAGGAAAAAAAATGGGAGGAAACAAATAGATTTGTCCTCTCGTTTAGCTATTGAGGGCAAACAGCAAAACTGTTCTTAGGAATCTTCTGAGCAGAAGATGGGAGCTTTCTATAGCACTGAAAGAAAATCAGATCTTGCATAAAACATATTTTTCCTTCACATGAGAGTACAAAAGCAAGCAAAAGATGTTTAGGCACTTTTAAAATTCTGTTTTGAGATGAAAGACATGCACATAATTTAATTTCACAGTCATCAAGAGGACTACCTGTGAGACTCAAAATAAATAAAATGGAATTGCTATAAGCCAGCCTTAGATAGAAAAGAAATTCACATACCAAATTTTCCGAACAGTTATACCTGATCTTTTTCATAGTCCTTGGACAGTGAAATTCTGAGGCTTTTTTTGGTCTTAGTTCTATAAAAACATACTTCAAAATTTTAAATTAAGTATGCCAGTGCGTGACTATAAGAGAACTAGTAAATCTTCAGCTCATGCAATATGAAGATAAAAAAAAAATAAGATGAAAGAATTATTTCCATATTTTTTACCCTTCAGTTAAGAAATGGTTTAACTACAGGTAGACTGAAACACATACCCATATCTTTATAGAAACATTAAGACATCCACAGCAAACTGTTCCAGAAAATAAATTATTACTAGAAAATGATGCTTTCATATAAAGCCTGACAATGTTTTCTTCTTTCACATTCAAGTAAAACACATTTAATTCAGTCTGCCAGAAATGGCTATGCTTCTGCTCTGTAAAAAATATGCTAATGATGAAAATAAGGACTTGACAATTTACTGAATACTAAGCGGAAAATCTGTAATGAATTTGCCGTATTGTAGTGTTCAGTTTAGGCCCTTTTTTTTCCCCCCAGTTGCTGTGGAATACTAGAAATAGCATAAAAAAAGATTATACCATTTTGTGGGATGTTCTGCATGTCCTTTAAGACATAGTGCTTAGAAATAAAAAGTCAGCTATGGGATAAATGAAATTCAAAGCAGTAACAAATAATAGCTTTAAATACTAACTTTTCAATGCAAAAGAGAAATACAGAGAACAAAACAGAAATGCGAAAAAAATCTAACCCCAACAAATAAATCTCAATCAGCAACTAGAAAGTTGAAACCTAGAATAATTCATTTTACACCTGCAAGAAAAAGCAGCTTCTTAGGTTACTCAGATGTTGCAACGAAGGCTCATAAATCCATTAAACCAGGCACGCCTTCAAGTTCCCAGCCAGACTTCAATTTTCACCACAGGTTTTAAGTCTTCAGCAGATTAAACTCTTTTGCTAAGAATATTTTACCAGAGTGTTCATTCAAAAGGTGAATCCTCCCAGCTAAAGTCTCCATATCATTCTGTGTTTGAAAGTTTGATATATATGGCTGCTCCTGACAGGCTTGTGTGTTGAATTGCATTGCCCAAATACTTCCTAAAGGAAATAGAGTAAATTATTCTTGCCTTTTCTAGGCACAACAGAGCTGAATAAAGTTGCTGGCTACTCAGCAACAGTGCTCACATTTTGCCCCTAACTAGCATACATTGTATTAAGCTCACTTGCAGGCCTTGTTTCTGACTTTTATTTTAAAATACTAGTTTATATTACCTATGTACTTTAATGTTAATAACTGACAGATCTTCATTTCAGAACAATGATGGAAATAGAACACATTCTGTCAAATCTAGGTTTCCCAAAAATATTGTTGAAAGTTTTGGCTCTGGACAACAATGGACAACTATTACTGGAAAGCCTTTTTAGGTCCTTCCTGTTCTTAAAAAGATGCTGGCAAAGCAAGCTGATAAAGGTATTAAAATCAAAGAACACATATATCTATCTACCTTCCACATAGTCATGGTTCAGTTCATAGAACTGTAGGCAGACTTTGGATAAAAGAACATGAAAATGGGAAAAAGTCTGTAGACTGTGGAAAGCCTCATTTCTTTAGTAATTTTAAAAAATAAATCAGGCTTAAAGCACTACACTCTAGGAAACATCCTATACACACACACAATAACAACAAAAAAAACCTCCAACTACCAAAACAAACAAAAAACCCCACCCCAAACAAATAAACAAAAAAACCTTGCATTGATGGGAAGATGGATTAAAGATCTGGTGAATTTTTCCTAACATAACTTCTGTGAGTATCTGATTGATTTGAACATGTTTAGATCTCTTGGATATCCTTATTTAATTTCTCTTTCTGAAAAATAGACATAAACATTAATGCAGTGTTACTCTTTCAAATACAAGAACATTGAAGAAAAAATATCTGTAGCATACTTCCTTAAGTACTGCTAAGAAAGAAGTTACACTTTCTAGGAGAAATGTGGGAAGACAGTTATCGCACAAAACACACTTCAGTATAATGCTATGCATATGGTAACACCAATTTATAACACAGGAGGTTTCTCTTTTCATCAGACTAAGCTACACTGCTACTTTTCAGTCTCCTTCAACTGTAGTCTACGCTGAGACACAACACACAGGAAAAAGAAAACACTACTTAAATTCTTACATTAAACATCAAAATATATTAATAAAGGATTATTATACTATGCAAAAAAACCCAACACTGAATCTGTTGACAAATTTACACTATTTAGTCACAGCTGATGTTCATCTCCTGCTTCAAAATAAAATGTCCTTTAATAGGAAGTGTTGTCATTACTGCACAAACTAACTTGTAAATCGTACAAGATCATCAGCATCTGCACTGCTAGCCATTATTTTTTGCATTTAAGTTGATAGATTTCCTCTTGTATTAAAAAAGCAATATCTTTAATATAGCATTAATATATCATGGGGCTCTTCATTTCAGCAAATTGGGCTGTGATAAAGAGGATTTGCGCATGCAAAGATAAAATATTTTTGCAACATAGACCTTTAGAAGTTGAAACGTGCTTATCACATCACAAAATTTAACAATCATAATTTTTGCTATTACAGCTAAATAAACTAACTTTTAGAGTTTTAACATTTCTACTGAATTATTATAACTTGAATATCTAATGATCATACAGGCCACCCTCCCTTAACAGTAAAGCATCAAACAAATAAAAAAAGCTTTAGACACTGCACTAACATAATGTTCTTTGAGAAAATACAGGTTTGGCTTGGGTGGGAGGAGCAGAAACCTAAGTAACTGTACAAGTAAAATAAAAATATTTTATTAGTACTGAGGAAGCAAGTGTGTCACAAAGACTGGATTCCTGTTTTCCCAGTCTTTGCAGACACATTTTGCAGAGCTGCTGATAGATTTAATGCAAACAACTTTATGGCAGATCTTTTAAAAAAATTAAAGAAAAAAAAACCAAGGCAGCACTATTTCCTATTACTTCTATGAAGATTGGAAAAGTGGTTACAATATATGTTTTAGCACCCAGACATAGAGAACTATTGTACCAAATGGAAAACTGAAGTACTGAACACTGCATGGCAAGAATGTATATGGAAAAGTAACAGTACCATAATAATCTTTAAAAAAAGAGAATCAACTGTTCTGAAATCTCAGTTCACCTGAGCATACAGGAACAGATTTCAACATGATGACAAATCAGGGGCAAAGTACAAGAGGGGAAGCCGTATGAACTTTTCTAAACTGTTGCAAATCATCTGTTGAAAGTCCCAGACATGATAAAATGATGGAATTGTGTTTTTATTTCCTCATAATTGGTGCTGGAACCAAACTAAAGAAGCTTGGTTGGTCCTGAGCCAGGATGTGAAACACTGAAATCTGGGGTGTCCACATTGTATTTCTTAAGAAAATTTCAGGCGCACAGAATGGTCAAATCAATGGAGTTTGAATCCTCATACATGGGAAGGGAAAAAGAATGACAGCAGACTGGGGTACCTGGAGACCATGGGATTGGTGACCTAGTTTGAGAAAGAGGGAATCAAGAATTAACATCGCTGCTCTTAGGCTCAAGTTAATAGCGTAGTTGTTTTAGGGCTACATCACTATCAAAACCTGAAATAATTATCACAGAGGTGACATTGGTGTGATTATGCAGGTTACAGTTCCAATGTTGGAATGCAATAATGCAGGAAGCCCATCAGTTTTCATCAGATTAGACTGCACTGAGGCATAACAATCCTGGGAATCCCTGGGCAAGAAGGAGCAAGCCTGAAATTTTCAGCTGGTCAATTGCTGCTTTCACAACTGCCTACCAAATTAGGTGGTTTGTAGTTACACTGGCAAGAATAGCATTTCAAAGAGGTGTCTGAAATTAATTTATGCAGAAAGACAGGTTGTACTGAAAGTTTGTTTCTTACACTGCTCTACAGCCAAAAGCCGCATCTGTAGAGGCGTAAAAATGAATCTAATAATGCCAGGCAAAAAAATGCTAATACCTTTCTCTCTCTTCTCCCATCAAGTCTTCCTTTCAGTCTGTTGCAGGGAATAACTACCTTCAAGAGAAAACAATGCACTCCTTCAGCTGAAGAGGCAACCAAATAAATTCTATCAGACATATGCAACCACAGAAAGCCTCCTAACTGTCTTCCTCTTCCATTAACAATCAAAGCCTTAAGACAAAAACTGTGGTTCCTTTCAGTGAATTTTTAAAGAGTTATTGGAAGGCATTTGCCTTTTTTTTGTTGTTGTTGTTAAATGGGAAATAAAAACTATGACTTGTTAATAATTATGAATCACAATGACATATTGGAATTACTTTACAGAAAAAGGAAGTAAAAATTTCTCTGTCTGCATGCATACACAATAAAACAAGGAACTCGAAAATGATAAACGACAGAAGACAGTTGCCAGCTCATTTAGCCTATTTACAGAAACAGCAGCATTCAGAATGGGTTTTATTTTTAAGTCAATAGCTCTAAGGATGAAGTATGCAAAGCCTTAAAGAGACACGTCAAAAAGATCAAAGGATTCAGAAGCGACGGTAATATTTTCAGGAGTACCATCTCACTTCAGAGCTAAAGACAGACCCTGCACGGATCATGTGTTTTATTCTATTGATGACTCCGCTCAGCAGTTCAAAGTGGGTTTAATTCTAGCTAACCCACCAGTTTAATATTTCTGCACAAAGAGTGTAAATCCAGTAAGAATGTCTTGAGATTTATTAGGATCATACTTCACTGCTTTCCTAGGCTCAGAGGACTTAGTATGTTACAATATCATTCACGATAGATATTATCAGCACTGTGGAGTACAGAAGAAACAGCACTAGTGCCAGCGCCAGTGGCAAGCATCTCTTCTTAATCTTCTGAAAGACTACTGTCACAACAATAAATCAATAGATAACTTAATCTTGCATAGCAAAAGACAAAATATGCAGAGAAAAAAAGGAGGAGGGGTTGGGACTAATCAAAGTTACTTGACAACACAGAGGTCAGTTACTCTAGCTGAACAGCAAAAGTACTATGAAATTATCCCATTCCAGGGTACACAATCCTGAGTCTAACGGAGGAGGAAAGTAAATAGCTAGCATAGCTGTGGGCTAAAGTTGCACTCCAAAAAATTAAACACTGCTTGTCCCATTTTGAAAGTTTATTTGTTTTTAACTTGTCCTGAGAATCTTTGGCTTTAATCTTATCCAGACAAGTCAATTTCCCAGACTCACCAAGCAAAGGAGAACGGGAACTACAGAAAGCCAAGACATAATCTTGGGTTGTTAGCATCAAACATTTATCACAATTTGGCTGGACATTCTCCCCTAGGACTCAAACAATATGTATGGCCCACGTACTGCAAACTGATCTAAAAATATTCATAGAAAAACATGGATTAAGGGATATGCTAGTTAATTCCCCTAGTTCAAGGCAGGATCAACCAAATCTACATAATTCCTGACAGGCACATATCTAAACTGTTTTTAGAGAGATCTAGAGATCTCACATCTCCCCCAAAGTTGTGACAGAAATCGATTATACCTGTTAGGAAAAAAAAATCTTCATACCATCTAATCAGAATCTTTTCTTGCTACAATTTAAAGGCCTTATTTCTTGCCCTGTCCATCAGACATGCAGGGTAACTTATACCCTTACTTTTTTCCTACCTTTTATGTAGTGGAAGATGTACTTTGTCTAGACTTAATCTTCTCTTCCTTAATCCAAACAGCTAATTCATATCAACTTCTTTCTTATTTTTATCACCCTGATAATTTTAAGCAGTCTTCAACTGGTCCTATCCTTCATGAAGGTGCAGTGCCCCTAACTAAGACAATAGGTTATTCCTGGTGGTCCTACAGGCAATTTCTGGGTAATGACAAAACAGGGCAAAACCAAGGATGGTACTGGAGTCAGAGTTTAACAGAGCAAGAAACTAGGAAAATTAGAGAGAGAAGCTTTTTTTTCTGTGAGAATAAGCAAAAATTTTTTAAACACATGGCCTATTTAAATATTCCCATTATGACTATGCAGACACCTCTTGGGAAAAGACAGACATGGGGAGAGAAAAGCATCTGGCATGTTCTTGGGATTGTATTAGGAAGAAAAATCCTTGAACAGAATATATAAAAAGCAGTTAGGAAGGAAGGCAGTACGAGGTTTGACTTGAACCAGTGGGGAAGAAGCAGCTGAAAACATTGAGCATTCATGAAAGGTTGATTTCAAAAAGAAGAAAATGGGCTTCAGGAAGTTAAACTTCAGCAAACTCACCACCCCCCATGCACAAAGACATTTCTGTGATGTCCTGGTTTTGGCTGGGAGAGAGTTAATTTTCTTCACTGTAGCTGGTACAGTGCTGTGTTTTGGATTTAGCATGAGAATAATGTTGCTAACACCCTGATGTTTTAGTTGTTGCTAAGCAGTGTTTATACTAAGTCAAGGACTTTTCAGCTTCCTACACTCTGCCAATGGAGAGGTGCACAAGAAGTTGGGAAGGAGCACAGCCAGGACAGCTGACCCCAACTGGCCAAAGGGATATTCCATACTGCATGACATCATGTTCAGTATACAAACTGGGGGGAATTGGCCCAGGGGCAGTGATCGCTGCTCAGGGACAGGCTGGGCGTCGGTCGTTGGGCAGTGAGCAGTTGCATTGCTTGTTTTCCTGAGTTTTATTCCTCTCTCTTCATTACAATTTATTATCATTATTATTAGTAGTAGCATTTTATTTTATTTCAATTATTAGACTGTCTTTTTCTCAACCCATGAGTTTTCTTATTTCTACTCTTCCAAGTCCCTCCCCCAGCCACTGGGGCATGGAGTGAGCAAGCGGCTGTGTGGTGCTTAGTTGCTGACTGGGGTTAAACACCAACAGATAGGAAACTGGCTTGCTCTTCCACGAAGGGGTGGCACTGAGCACTCACACCAAAAGCACAGGAGTGCTATTGCTTTTTCTTTGTTGATACCTAATTAGGAAGGAGTCTATGATTAGACAGCTAGTAAACCCAACACCAGGAACAAACACAGAAAAAATTGATTAGATAATTAAATAAATTAGATGTTCTCAAATCAGTTAAATCTATTGCAATTCACCATAAGGTATTTAGAGCTGATTAGACCGGTCTCAGAATTATCAACAGTCATTTCTGAGAATTTGTAGAGGACAGTAGTGATTCCAGAAGAATGGAAAACATCTAGCAACTAACTTTAAATAAATTAAGAAAGGTAGGGTCAAGGAAGTAGAGATGCCGCAACTGAATTTCAATTCCCCCAAAATATGGAATAAAAATTATTTGGAAGTCTTTAGCAGATAAGAAGTTGAGTAGAGTAATACATAGACTGTCAAGAACGAGTTACTTCACATCTATCAAAATATTCTTTATGACAAAGTAGCAGACCCTGTCATTAGAGAAGCAGCAGTAGGTATCTTATAGCCCAACTTAATGACTCTTTGGGCATTGTTTCTCATCGGACTTTCACATGCAAAGAAAAGAAATATAATGCTGCAAAAAGAAACAAGTTCTAATAAGCAGATGACACTAAACCTTTCAAGGGCTGCATGTGTGCTGAAAGACCAATCTACATGTTAAAGCAATCTTAATAAATTTGAGAAACAGTCTGCAGAAGACCTGAATACAATTCAGTAAGGGGAATTCTGGAGCTTAATAGGAATAAGTAACAGCAGAAACACAAGATGGAGAACAACTAGCAAGGCAGCTGCATAGGGCAAAAGGAGCACTGAGGCTAGAGTGGATCACAATCTGACTAGCAGTCTACGTCACACTAGCAAACTCAGCAAAATCTCATGCTAGGATGCATAACCAGCTCATTGCGAGTCTAGAAATTTACAATAGGACAGGGAAATGTTTTCAAAAGAACGGGACAGTGGATGCTAGGAAGGAAAATCCAGAGCACTGTGCACTGGAGTGAGCTGCTGTCTATCTTCTTTGTAAAGAGATTTCCATGTCCAGGACTGTTGGCCTGAATCGGTTCACTACCAGCACAGGCATATATGTAAAATAAATACTTCTCCCTCCTCCCTCCCTCCACCCCCAGAAGAAAACCATGTATTTTCTACATCCCAAGAGGGTTTGCCTTAAAAGTTTTGACTCCTTCTAGGTAGCAGAACTGCCTGCCTGCTGACCTTTTTACAGCCAACCATCATAACAGGAAATATATAAAGATAAACTAAGAACTGAGCTGCACGTCCCCCAAGATACAGGAAACTGGATAGGTATATAACCTCTCACAGGACATGTCAGTAAGTTTTCATTTTAATTTTTATCAGATATGTGCTTTGTAACTTTGGAATTTTCCTCCTATTGTATTTAATTATTTGAGTAATAAAAAATAAATGTGCAACTTTATGTTGTTATTGCAAACAAAGAAAAGAAGAGGCTGAATAGTCTGGCAGTGTCTTTTTAAAGATTACACATAATGACAATGAGATTGCTTAAAATCATACGTTATTCATTCAGATTTACTACCACAGCAAAAAGCTTTAGATTAATTAATGCTGCAATATATTTGAAAAATGACTCAGCCAATTAATCTCATTCATCTATAAATGGAACAGTAGAGATAAGAATTCTTTAAGACCTTCATTTAGGATTGCTAAGGTTCTACTGACAATGATAATCAGTGTAAAGGACTAAGTAAAGTGTTTTAAAGTAGTAAGACATTGCTGGTACAAGTTCAGACTTGAAGAATATACAAATCAACACAGAGTAAAATATGCTGTTGCCATTCTACTGCTTATGACAAGGTGACTGCACATCATAAATTTACATCCATTGCTCATCTTAGCTAGCTGCAGCATAGAGACTAGGAAAGATCATCTTTACTAATGGCAAAGGTACCATACTGGTAGAAAGGTACTGAAAAGAAATTGCAGAGCTGGATAAAGTAAATGGGAGACTCTAAATTCCAGGACTGTGAAAACAAAACTTTACTTATACACTGAGGCCCAATCAACAAATGTGTGAATGAAGTCAAATACCTTATTGGCTCCTATTAAGAGTTAGACACTCAGATAACTTTACAGGTCTGTGCCTAAACAATATTAGAATGCAGCAGAAACACAACTTTTACATGAAATCAGCAGTTAAATGAGAATCCAAAAACTTTTTTTTTTAAAAAATCAATAGAAAATCAATATTTTTGTTTTTTACAATTGCAGACTTTAGAATTTTTAGGCTAATCAGTTTAGGATGACCTAGCCTATAACTAGTACAATGTTTCAAGCAAGGAATAAGAACATTGAATTTTATTCTTCTCAGTTATCTAGATACTCATGACCACATACGGCATCCTGCAATCTACTACACATTCACACATACCTGCACATACCATACCATGAATACTAATCAGAATTAATCTGAATTTCCTTCCTACTTCCCTGCAATTCTGTTTCTTAGTAACTAAAGATACGAAAGAAGATCTAGCTTTGAACCTCTTTAAAGGAATCTTTCTCTTATTCATTCTGCAGCAATTAAAAAGGGCTTCCACATTTTCTATATTTAAATCGTAAAAATGCTGCCATCGCTCCCTTCCATAGGTTTTGCACACAAAATTTTATTCACGCACTGTTCATGGAAACAAGAATTTTTAAAATTACAAAGAAATGCCATTATCAGACATGCGAGCCTTCCCCCATGCAGTTGTTTCCTATCACAAGACATAATAAGAAGAAAGCAATCTATTCACTGCTGTGAGAAACAGTATCTTAATAAAAACAGATATTCAAAGTTGAGCTTTCTTGCTTTTTTTGTTGTTGCATGCAAATCCTTGCAGCGTAAGACACATTTGGACATTCATTTTCGAAAGTTTTGACGAAAACCTTGTTTCCTTGGCAGCATTGCCAAATATACTTGAAGCAATTTCTTGACAGGAACTAAAGCACTTTATATCTGTAAAAGATGGTAAATTCAACTTTGTCTTGCATACCGTCTCTTTTGCAATTTTACCAAAATACAGCTATTATAAGCGTGTTATAAGGCTACCAACAAAGCAGTGCATGGTTATGCAGGGCAAATGACCACACGGAGCGTTGCGTTTCTTAGGAAGATATATCCCATTATTGATCACCAGAAAGAATTCATCACCAGAATAAATTCAGAAGTAACAGACATAATGTGTTACTACTCTTCTACATGGGCTTTGAAGTTCTCTTCTAGATTTTAGGTTCCACATGAAAAGAATATAATTAAAATAAAAGCAGATGTCTCCCTTTGCTTTGAGACAGCAACAAGTATTAAAACAATTTATTAGAACAGAAAATTTTTACTATAACATTTGTAGAAGAGGAAACTTCATCTTGTAGGAGACCCGAAAACAACTAAGGAGTTTTTTCTTAACTTATTTTACTTCCTGCCCAAGTTTCCATCTGCATGTCACTAGAAGACCTACCATGTAGTCAGTCACCTTTGAGGATCAAGAAGCTGTATGCCCATCTGAACCAGCAGCCAATGGAAAACAGCCCACCTATCCCCTAACAGCTTAATTATTATAGCTAAAATCTACACCCAAAATACGCTGTTATTAAGCAACTCAATAACCAGCCTCTGCAGCCACAGAGACTAGCTCCCAGTGTCCAGACACCCCTCTCCTTCCATTCCCAATTCTTTGTCAGCATAAACCCCGTTATCACAGTCAACATCAGCATGTTGTAACAGTGATTTAAGTGCCAGACCACAAACCCAAGCGAGAGAAGGAGTGAGTATAGCTCCATCTCACACTTTCTCCATGCACATGGTAGCAGAGGCAACCCAGTTGTCAAATCTTCAGTCCTTAAGCAAAAATGAGATGTAGCACTGGGCTGTCAGAGCAGATCACACAGTCTTTTTAAAGAAAGGCCACTGGACTGGAGCTGGTCACAGACTCCTTTGGGAAGGTACAAAGTTAAGCCAGTCACTACCCATTTTAAAAGCCTTGAACAAACAAACAAACAAAACCCATCAGCTGTATTTCCTACTTTGGTACTGGAAATCAATTCAGCCATTAACCAGCACTTTGTTTTGTAAAGATTATATACCATTCCCAGACAGTTTTCAAAGAGAGAGCAAAAATACATAACATATAAACACTGACCTTGTTTCTTTTAATCCTTCTTTCTGAATGACTTCCAGTATTTGTTTTGCAGTCATTGGTGAGTTGGGATACTTTTCCAATGCCTGAAAAGAAATTTTAAAATGTGTAAGTGACAAGACACAGCTGTCTTGTGAATCTGAAAGGTTATGTGATCATGCAGTTTTTATGTAGTCATTTGTAAAAGGCAGGGAACGGTAGTGTTGAGGCTGGAGGCCTCTATCTGTTGGAAGGCCAGATACAATCCAGGTAACTGCAGCAAGACTAAGATTTACTTGCTGCTCTTGTGCATCATCTACTACACCTGCCTGGGAAAAATTCTTACCAGGTTCCAAATAAGAGTTGAAATATGCAACTAATTTTATGACACAGCAATGGAGTTCCTTTCAGGTGGGGGGGACGACCCGAAACAAAACAAAAAGAGACAAAGAGATGGCTAGTCTTCTTTTTTTATTTTTACTACTTTAGAACTATTTGAGATCACTCGAATATTCTACACTTAGGTTTTGTCATGACCTCAGGAATAAAATTGGCTAAAACCTTCCATTTGTAGAACAGGAGCTACTGTGAGAATTGACACAGATTGATTTCAATTTTAAAATGCTGTTTTGTTTCTAAAAGCTATGAAAAATGAACTAGTCAGAACAGTCACAGTACACAAAATGCTACATGACAGAGTGCAGTATATTTTTCTAGTTCAGCTCGGTTTTCCACTCCTTTGCTTTTTCCAATTGAGCCCAAAGTAACCCACTCCTCTTTCCAGATACAACCATCTTGTGCAGATTTTTCTGGTTTTCCACTTCCTTTTTGTCCCTATCAGTTTTAAATTGCTAAACAAACAGCCACTCTTTTGCTCATGTAAAGTGCCAGACTGACAGCCCTGGAAAATGGAACCTTTCAATCAGCAGTAAAAGGCGCAGCACAAGGCATGGCAATCAAGCTTCCCAGAGCATCTTGCCAACATGTCTCAGCCAGAACTTGCATTTCTGCCCTGGGTAGATAAGAAATGGGTTTGGTCTCCAAATTCATCCGATCCTCTAGCAGTTACCAAATTACGGCAATTGTGAAAGTAGCTACTACTCTGTCAATACCTGCCCACTAGGAATAAGAGACACCACCACATTGTATCATGCAAGTCACCAAACTGTGAAGGGTGCTAGCCAGGGCTGTAATTCAAGCAGCTCACCTAAAGCCAAAGCCTCCCTACTCACTACAACTTGATCAGCTCAGCCTTTCTCCTGCCATTTTATAGTTCTGATTCACTGCCTGTTCTCCCCTTTCGCAGCCAGTTTACCAAATCCTTCGGTTCTTTGTTACAGACAAGCTTTGTATCCTTTATCTTTCAGTTCCACAAAGGAAAATGCAGAAGTGAGGGGCTGCACTAGAAAGGTCTGGGAGCTGAACTGAGCTTATCTCACGTACATCAACAGGCAAGATTCAAAAGGGACCCGTCAGGAAAGGAAAACCAAAAGGTGATTTGAAAGGAGAAAGAAGAGCAGGTAGGAAAGAGTAGGGCAATGAGGAAGGACAGAAGGAACTGCACAGGGCTGGGAAAAGGGCCATTGCACAGCAAGGGAAGAGAAATGGTATGATGTATTAGTGACAGAACCACAATGACACATTGGAAAAATGACAATGCATGTAAAGATTACGAATAGGATGAGAAAAGATTAATGGTGTGAAGAGACAAAAATGGAAACTTTAACCTTCAGAAAGAAGACAAAGGACAAGGTAAAATGAGAATACACCAAAATAAGGGAAGAGAACTGATCTGGGAACATTCGAACATTCCAGAGGGCAAACTGGAAAGGACAAAAGAGGAAACTACACTGTACTGGACACGGCTATGAAGGAAACTGTGTGCACTTGAAAGTGGGGTTACTCACTGTGGAGGATTCCCTGTTTCTCTTCCTGAGTACAGGCCCCTCAGCACACCTGGGCAGCTCCTCCCTGCAATTGAGAAAATTTGGGTAGCCCTGTCCCCTTCTCTACGACATCACATCCTATTCTATAAAGTCAGTAAAAGTGCCAAGTATTACCATGTAGAGTTTGACAATAATGGGAAGGAAACAACAAAGCTACGCAAATATCAGAAGTCACCCTGTTCTGGACAATGGGAGAAGGAAGAGCAGTCTCTGCTGAGGAAGCTGCACTGAACTGGTTGTGGAAACAATGGCCAGACATGAGGATACAGAAGAACATCTTCACCAAACAACAATGAAATGAACAAGCAGGATGCATAACACCACTACAGGAAGTTTAATCGAACCCACAAGGCAGATTTCAAATATCACAGTATGAAGTGAACACATTCTGGGTATAATGACAAACTGAAATGCAGAATATGTTAGATGGGCTGAACGTGCCGGAGCAAACAATTGCCTGTTTTGTGGACTTGTTTAACGCCGGACATGTAGCGTGGGCTGCAGTTCTTATACCCCATGAATTTAATTCTGTTCATCTAACCCTTTAAACCCTTTAAAGCATGCTATTTAAAGAACGGCTCATACCCTAACTGAAAAGCATTAATTCTCCAATTCAAATACTGCTTAAATTGAAACACTGTTACTGCGTACCTGATTAAGAATTCTTTATCAGAACTAAGATTAATTTAGCAGAGAACCTTAGTAAGGATGGTTTTGTCTACACCTCCCAGCATGCTGTCGTCCCCCCTCCCAGTTTTAACTTATCCATTTATCAAAAATAATTACTTGTAAAAACATTTTAATGATAATCTCATTTTCTTCCCCCAGTTATGAAAAAAGCATCAGACTATTATTTAAGAGTCTGTGAGCTAATGAATACACTGAACTGATAATTGCACTAGCGTCTCTTGTTTCTGTATCTCACCATTAACACTGCTGAAAGCCCACAACCCCTTTTGCATTTCTAAGACTTTTGAAAATAATATTAGAAATTCAAACTGAATTACTAACTGTGCCTTAAGGCAAATAAAATACTAAAATGCAGTAGCATAGTTAAGTCATAGACCTCTTGGTCAGAAAAAGTAGTACACATCAGGGGAGGAAGCCTTTATCTGTTTTAAGTATCTTTCTCCTTCCTCCTACTCCATCCACCAACACTCCTATCGTACATGGGCAGTGACTACTAATGCTGAAATTAAAACATGCCGAAGTACTGTCATGAAGAGTATGATTGTAAGAAGGACAATGGCAGAAGAATGGTTTGCAGTGACCGCAGCTTCTATCACAGAGGATCAAATATGCTCTATTTATTCCTGCCATTCAACCACAGCCTTAAAAAAGGGACAACCACTAAATAACTAGGACAAATAATTTGATACCCATCAGGACAATCTGGAAGAGAACAGAAGTAGTCATTGCACTGAACACATACTTGGTGTTCATTCAAACCCTGGTTAATAGCTCGAAGATCCTACAAAGCACAGTGGAATTCAAGCCTTTCAGCAAGTGGTAGCAGCCTGGCAAATTGTTGTTTGTATCACCTACATGTATCAACCCACAGCTTCAGATAAGTTCAATAATTACACAGATGCCACAAACATACACATTCCCAGTTTAATTGGAAAAGTCACGTCAGTTATACGAGACAAGGAGAACTCACCATGGCATCTATCACCTTCTGTGCATCGACAACAGCTCAAAAAAAATCAGTTGCCACAATGGGGAAAAAAAGACTTTCCAGTGAACTGTTAACAATAAAACTCTAAAGCGGAGTCAAGACTCTCAGCTTTGCATAAGAGAGAAATCCTGAATGCTCAGCTCGCCTACAAAATCAGAAGAAAACCTCTATATAACTGATGGAATGATTAGTTTACTTTATATAAAGAGCTGCTTATGAGTACCTACCTGTATCAGATCTGCTCAATCGTTTGCATTTCAGCCACTAGAGGGAACACGAGCAGAGGGACAGCATGAAGAAAGGCAAAACTAGAAAGTCGGCCTTCTTGCCATCCATAAACATTCCTGCAGAAAGCGGGAAGCTTTACCAGAGAAGCAGCCACTACTCCTGCAGCTATCAGTTATTATGCTGACAGAAAATGATTCTTCTAAACAAGAACCAAGCATGGTCTGATACTGTGCTGTGGTCCAGAAGCAGCAGGCAGATCATTCTAGTGGGCTTGTTGATGCTGATCGTGCAGCTAAAGTACAGTTAGCTGGAACCAGCCAGAGCCTCTTCCATTTCTGGAAGCTGCCTGCAGGGATCTGAAGGTCAGATAGCTGACAAAAATCAGGATCGTTTAATCACATCTGCTTGGTCAAACTATACGCTGAGCCACTACTCACAAACTGAAGCAATTCTCTTCAGAACATTATTTAAATAATTCAGGAGGATAAAGAGGAACTGTACAGTTATCGCCAGTGCTCCCACTCAACAACTAAAATACAAGTCAGGCTGAACTGCACAATGGACAATCTTTACTGCCGAAAGACAGCAGGGTGAATGAAAGAACAGAAAAATAACTTTCCTTCTCCTAAGGAAAAAATATATGGTATTTTCTAGCCACCCATTACTAAATTAATGAATTGAAAGATGGAGTCCCAAACAGGGTACAAGAACAGCACCCTGGAAAAAATCCAGCATTGTCTTTTCCAGCTGCTTGTGTGAGGTTAACAGGAGGACTGACTTCCATTGTGGGAAATGCCCCACTCAAATCTTTTGTATTCATTTCTGATTAATGGCTTTAGTCATTGGGGAATTATCAGCAGCCTGGTAAAAGTTCAAAGCCCTTTGTGTGAAGCAAGATGGGTAAATTGTTAGGAGAGGAGGGTAGGGTAGAGTAGAGTGGGGGAAGAAAGAAAGTGCATAAAGACAGATGAAGAGGGAAAACAGCCAGATCAGCAAGGAGGGAGGGTATATGATACATGAAAAAGAGGAAAGAGGGACGAAAAGAAGAAGGGAAGACACACCACAATCTATCTTAACATAAGTTCTCAAACATATTCATGGAGCTATTGCAGACGGTGATTAAAGAGAAAGGGAAAAAGTAGTTACCAAATACTAAAATATTAAAAGAGGCTGAAACAGGAGTAATAATTCTCCTGGCAGGATTTTTGTCTTTGAGCAGTTGCAGTTACAACAAGGAAGTTACAAAATCTGAGTAGAAGAAGGTGCATCTCGGAGGATGTCTTTCATGGTATGCTCCACACTATGAATTTGTCTCTGTAACCCATGCATCACTACAGATAAGAAAGAGAAGTAAAATCAAGGAAGGAAAGGAACTAAGATGTAACATGAACAAGAAAGCAACACCTAAAAATACCTAAACCTGCTGAAATACATTAAATTACTTTTTAACATCAGTTATATGCATGATTGCAAGTCCACACTTTTCTTAGGTTCAGAGGCAACACTAGTGACCTGCAGAGCTCAAATGGTTTAAAGTACACCCAAAAAACATTTTTTCCCAGCCCTCTTTCAGTCAAAAGCACTTCACAGTTCCTTTAGCATGAACTACAGGGAACAACCGGGGAGTGTTTCCTGCAGGATAATTTCTACTACAGAATTTGTTTGCAAGTTGGACTGAAACCGCCTAGCTTTGCTAACCCACCAGATACATAAGGCATTATCATCTCCTAAAATACCAAATCAAAGGAAAGAGCAAGAAAGAAGCTGAATGATTCATTTGTTCATTCCATTGCTTTGGCTGGTTTGAAGCTTGTTCTGAGATGTCTGGACCCTTTTATTGTTTTGTTTTAAATTTGTTTATAATGTCATCATATTTTAAACTGATAGAAAGGAGGCAACAGTGCTTTGGAAATTCCAGATAAACTGTACACTTGACATTTTGAATTCAAAAGAAACTGGATTACAATTCAGTTAAAATTAAGCATACTGGTGTGTTCTTCCTTTAAAAGGCACAAGCTCTAGCAGCAATGACATCTTGCCATTGCTAGTGGCCTCATATATCACACCAGAAAACATATGGTAAAGTTTTCTACCATAAACAACTAACTTATTATAACTTACTGATCTGGTCTGACATACCCAAACAAAAGGAAACCTTCGTATTTCTCTCTTTATTAATGCAATCAGCCTACCCTAGCAACCCGGAACTTTAACTTAAAGGCTTTGTCAGCAAAGATCCATAAACAGTCCTTGGTGACTGTGACAGGATGAACCCAGTGAGCACACAGAATCCCATCAGGTTTCCATAAGATCAGGATCAAAGATACATACCCTAGAGAGCAGGATGTCAAACTTGCTACCCCAGTATGGGTTCCATTATTAGCAGCAGGATTACTAGCGATGACTGCAGTTCAAGTGATGGAGCATCCAGATTCTCAGAACGACTGCTCAATTCTCACAGTGCAGTCCAGCCTCCAGCCTTCTCTCAGCCATGCAAGCCATACCTCTTTTGCTTTCTACCACAATACCCCATTGCCTTTCACTCTGCCCGGCCTTTTGCTACTCTCAAAGTGATATTCTCATCTTTTGATGTGTTGCAATACCCCTAACTTCTGTATCTCCCACCTTTCCGCATCCCTACTGAAATACCTTTCTTCTCTTGTCCTTACCACAGTACATTCCCACGGCACATTCCTTTGTCCTCTACTTCCTGAAACATTAGCACACCCATGCAGATGCAGTTCATTGCCATGGGTTCCCCAAAACCCACACACTGGTACACAAGTGCTGCCTGGGTAGTCACTATTGAATAGCTAGCTAGCAGCAAGCTGCAGCTCTTCGGTGCTGACAGGTCAAATTGTATCATGAACATCCTGTGGCTTGTAGACCATATTCTCTGCGTATTTAGTTCAGAGTAGAAGTTTCCATTTCTCTATCAGTGCACCCAGCTGAAAAACATGGGTCAAAGCTGTTTACAGCTATGAAGGATTATTCCAGAGAAGGGGCCAGAAGCAAAACACAGCTCTGCCACCCAAAAACATTACTGAAATCTGCACTCATTCAGTGATCACACAGGCCACAGTCCTGAAATGCCTCTAATTCCAGCAGGGATAAAAATTCCCCGTTGGCACCTACCTACCCCTGTAAAAATGAAGAGAGGCCATGCTTAGGTGACTGGAACTAAGAGAGTGGAACGGATGTGAGTGCCATGTCAGATGCCTTTATATTACAGATAACAGAGGGAAGAACTACCACCAGTGTGGATACATTCATCATTACTAAAGGAATGAGGAAAAAAAATACTAAGAAGCACCAAACCCCAAAACATATTTGCTTCCATGTATTCTGTTTTCTCTACTGAAAACTGATACAGGTCTGTTTGGGGTTTTTTTTGAGGCACTGAAAGGTTTGCTGTATAACTTATGTTTCAGCATAGTAAAATAAAAAAAAATATGAAGAGTAAAACTTCCCAGAAAAATCAACAGAATGAGTACGTGTTTGTTTTAAAAGCCTTCATTGCTTAATTTCCTCAGGCAAATGTAATGTGTAAGGTTTACTTCTAATGTGAGAAATAAAATTCCTACTGGCTACTCTCTAAATGTACCAAATTTAACAGGAGGTGACAGTTATGCCGGTTTTCTTGCCATTGCTTTACTATCAGAGCTTATCTTGTTAGACAGTGTCCTAAAGATACAGACCTAAGATTTCCAGAAGGCAAAAAAGAAAACAAAACAAAAAAGAAAAATAGAAAAGGGGGGAAGGGGGGAAAAGGATAGCAGAACACAAATAAAATATTTTAAACTATGCACTCTATGTGAATACTTACATATTAGTTTCAGGCATTTTAAGTATTTCACTCAGGTAAAACTCACCCACTAAAAGGGTAAGAGAAGTTTCATGCTGCAGCTGACATTGACACCATTGATGTGGCATGAACATATTTAACCAACCAAAAAGCACTTCTATCCATGTTACTAAAATATGGTTAATGACAGCAAACATAAAGCTGTAAAAACTATACTCCCATTTTAATTCTGTCAGATAGATGGCATGAAATTACCTCATGAAATTTACAGCACATTCTGATGCTTAGGTGAAAAGCCAATATAAGTCATGTTGATCCTCTTAACCTCACAAGAGAAGGCCATAAACTTCACAACTCAGTTGTTTGCTCTGTTCCTCACTCACAGGATGATACACAGTATCACTCCCTTCGAATTAATAGCAACTAGAGATGCAGAAAATCACTAAGAATCTTTCTTAGTAATTTTATCCCAGAAAGAAAGACCAGAATGTGTCTAACACATGGAAAACCTGGAAAGAAATTCAAAGAAATTCCCAAGAGGTGTACAGCACTTGATAAAACTGGAAAATTAAAAGTCCCTTGCAATCATAGACACAACAAAAAACCACTTTCAGTTCCTTGAGCTTACCTGTTTAAGCTCTAGAGGCAAAATGGAAAACCGAGGTCTCCACAAAATGAAAAACGATGAAAGCTTTGGGTTTGGTGTTGGTTTGTTGGTTTGGGATGTTTTTTGTTGGGGGTTGGTGTTGCTTGCCTGTTTGTTTTAAATAGGAGAGTTATTCTTTCTTGTCAGAATGGACCGTACAAAAGAGTAGAGACTTAAGAGTCCTTGGGTTTATGCAGTTTATTCCTTCCAAAGCTTGTCCAATTACTTCACATCAGTTTTCATTAATCTGAATCATCACATCATTGTGCACAGAGCAGAGTTCACTGGTACAATCCAGATCTACTGCTTAAATTGCTCTGAGAGCAGGTATGATAAGTCATGTTTTTGAACTAAAGAAATACAGCCTTCTCATAGAATGTGTAAAGAGAATTCTTTTGTTAGCTGTCAGTGGGATTTTGCTATCTCTGTTAAATATATAATGGTTAGTGTCATAACAAAGATCAGCCATCGTGTTATGGCATTTATCTTCATGAGTGAAGAGAGGAAGGGCTACTGTGATTTATTCCGTCTCTCCTCATGAGACGATTAATGTCATAACAGATTAGTCTTCAGTGCTGACTTGTACACAGAATAAAATACAGTGCTGGAGTGGGATGCTAGGCAGTTTTAATTGCCACAAGTTTGGAAGCCCACATTACTTACAGATGGCACAGTTGACAATTACTCATCTAAGATTTTCAAAAATAGGAGAACATTTTGCAGTTCACTAACTCATACCCATTTTGTGTCATTTATTTGTTCAGTCCTTCTTACCAGTCTTTCCACATAGTCCTTTCCCCCATCTCACCACCTAAGTCCACCCACACTTGTCCTGTTAAACACACCATTTATTGCAGAACTGAAGTCCATACTGGTGGTGGTTTATAGTGATATTTGGCATCATCTGTTTAAAGGTTTGAAAAATACGCTATTTAACAACTATTACTAAGGAACATTTGTCACAATACAGAGGGATTAGAAAGAACATATAATGGCTCTGTATCTGTGTTTGTTTCCATATATAAACACATAAACAAAACTCAGGATGGAAGGAGCAGCTTTCCTCAAGTTTTGAGAAAAGTTACATGCTCATTTCTTCCCAGGGACTTTGTAAGATAATCTGACCATCCTAAATTTAAGTTGATAGTCTCTCAAAAGCCTATCACTTTGGAGAAATGCACACAGAATATTTTGTTTACATGTTCCCCACTCCTTCGTACACAAGAAAATAATTCAGATAATGTTGTGGTGAAAAAAAAAAACATGGTAAGCAAAAGTTCTGTTAAAGAGGGAAGGATTATTTTTCCCCCAAAATGGAACAAGAATTGTCTGTATTTTCTTAAATTTTCCTTTCCTGTATAATGCTAAATCACGCCAAGCTAGGTAAACTTTAATCCTCGATATAAAAGTTTCTTCTGTTAAAGACAGCAATTCTTTACCATTGGTTTCCATTAAATAGAACATATTATTAAAAAGCTCTCACCACGAAGCATTTTCTTTATCTAGGCTTCTCAAGAATTGGCTTAAACATTTTTATCAGGCTGTTAATCACATCCACATATAATGTGATCAGCAACTGAGACCAGCCCTGACAGTGAGACCAGCCAGGTAACAGAGCAACATTATGGCAGGGAAGAAATATCACAAAAGCTAAGGACATTTCTTATTGATGGTAAGTGGATAGGGGAGAAAAATCAATGGGTCCTCATCAGTACAACTGTCTACCTGCTGGATGCTGATTTCCCTTAGAGGTTTAAACCAATAGGAGCAATCACTGGCATAGGTAAACAAATTCAATAGGACCTCAAGCTTGTAAAGAAGAAAGGTGAATTGTGACTTCAATCGTAAGGAGACAAAATGCTGACTGTTAAACCAACAGTTTGTAATCAGATCTCAAACCAAAATACAGAATATGTCTTCCCCATCAGGGGAAAACCTGAAAATGTTCAGAACAATCTGCAACTGCTGTGGATGCTCCAAATTCCTGACCCTGCTTGAAGGCATTATTCTGAGCTACAAGACTGGCTGACCCCTCCAAGTCAAGCTGGGCAAGCACTGACCAGGTTAGAGTGAGAAATGGCCATCAGCCATACACATCATGCAATTACCATCACCGAATTCCAGAATCACAAATTGGTCAACAGAGAGGAACCACAGAGGATTTTATAAAGGAATGTAAATACAGATACTTCTCATAAAGGTAGGCTTCCTGTTGAAGACCAGCTTCTATTTTTAACAGCATATTTCATATGTTAAGACCCCTCACTATACCCTGAACAGATTCAACTGTTACCCATCAGGACAGTAACTGTAACCCAAGAAATGCAAACCGAGAGAGTAAAACATGGCTGTTCTACAGTATATTCAGTCATGGGTTTTATTCTTTTTCTATGAGCACCAATGTACATACACATGAGGAGCTGAGTTTTCCCAAAGTCGGATCTCCTCAGCAAATGTAGCAGTAAAAATTGTCAGCTCCTAGGAAATGCTACTGGCAAATAAATCCAATGTCTACAGGGTTTAGGCACATCATTTTAGATTTAATGTTTTAGAAGTTGATAATACTACATGTTTTAGCTACATCTTCCATTTCCTTCCAAAAATAGCTAGCAATAAGTGAACAGAAGAATGAGAATTGTTTTATGGAAAAGTTACACTGCCTCAGCTTGTGCTTCCAGTGTAACTACTGATCTCATACTGCACCTTTGAGACAATGAGAATTAGGAATGAGATTAGCCTTACAGTTCAAATCCAGGAATGCAATCTTCCTTTAACTGTGCCAATCTCATCCAAAGACATAAAATTATACTTAGGAGATTTACATGCTGTGTCCTCTAAAGTTAAAACAAAAATTAACCAAGGTGTCCAGAATCACAACAAGAAAACTACCAGTCTCATGTTCATGAAACACGTCAGACAGACTTTTGGACACAGAAGGTTCTAGGAGACCTGTATTTTTTTGCTGCTCTAGAAATAACCTGAAGAAGATAATTTGAAACCAATTCTGAAAATACCAATAGGAGATGTTACTACCAAATGGATGAGAAAATATTCCAAGACAAATTCGTCGTTTCAATTATTTCAGAGGGATTACTTATAATTTCAACAATACTCCTTTGGCCAAGATAGCCCATAATGGAACTTGTTCTAAAAAAAACCAAAATGCAACATAACCAAAACACAGTATTTGATTTCCTCCCAAATGGCGAGAATCTCAAAAAAAGACAGGCCCTGTCCTTTACAAAGGAGAGAAAACAGAATTCTTTTCATCTCAGTGTTTCATTGCAATCATTATACTCCCAATGTTTGAGAAGAATCCCAACTTTAAAGATGAAGGTTTGGGGATTTTAGCTGGTTATCTAATTAAGTGAAATGGTATAAAAATAAATAAATAAACAAATGAAATGCAATTTTATTATAGAATTCAGAAGGGGAGGGAGGTCCTCATTTCTTTCGTTGCAATTCTGAGATTTTTTTTCCTCTCTTCAGTATATTTGCTGTTCTACTTCTCATTGGTACAAGAACATCTCCATCTCTTCTTCACCGCTTTCCAATGCAGCACTACCATCTTCCCCCCCAGGATTACATCAGTATCACTCACGCATACATTCTTTTCACCACATGACATGCCAACAGACATAAACCCAGTTTCATTCTTTTCCACTAATCCCAGAAAATGTATGCAAGTACTAAAAGTAATAATAGTTATGAAGCTTATTATATATGTATGTAGCACTTAAACCCTCATTTTTTTCAGAACATTAATCCTCAGAATGCTTTCCCCAGATCCCTTCCCTCAACCCCACACCCATATCTTTCTATAAAATTATCTCCAACATTTAACAACACTTTAACACATGAAGCTTCTTGCCATAACAGCTCTAAGAATGCTGATAATAGCAAACAGGTGCAGTGATTTTAAATTTTTTTTTTTTTAAACCTCTCATTCATTTTGCAGCTCCTTCTGAAGCATTGCCCAACCACCATGCATATATACCAATTTCAGTAATCTAGGCAGTCACTTTTGTAGATCTGGCTCAGACTAAAGACTGGAGCATTATTTTACTTCATTTAACATTACTTTAAATAGCTTGAAACATTCTCCTACAGCTCAGACACTAATATAATGAGTTAGCGCATGAAAATTACAGTACAAAACTGAGTCTGTTCTCATTAAGGATAGTCAAAATCGATTACACTGAGATTTTTTGTTGTTTTTTAATGTAATGGGAATGTTAAAGATTTCAAGAATAATAGTAAGATAAGGATGTTTTGTTAAGGTGTCAAACAGTCTATCTCCAAGCAAAGTAAGTAACCCTACAAATTAATGGAGACAGAAGTGTTCTTTTTTGCAATATAACAATTATTTCACTAGACATTAATCTACAAAAAATTCTAACAGGTCACTGAAGGAAAAAAAAAATCCCACTTAGGCCAAACTAATGTTACAGATTAAGATACCTTAGAATTTTTTTGGTAGTTGGTTGTTTTTTCTAAACAAATTAAAAGATGGTAAGACAATGCTTTTCTGATCTAGCTTCCAAAATCCATACAAAACATACTTGGATCAACTGCTTTGACTCTATTACTCCAAATTTTTTTCTAGTTTCCCATCTTCTATTGAAGTTTCCAATCCATAGTTCACAGACCAGTTGAAAGACTACCTTTTTGGAGTCCTTGAAACACAATAGCCCAAATGATTGCTCAGACACTGACTTTATCCTCGAGGCCTTTCACTCTGCCCACTCCTCTTATTGCTTATCTCTTGCACTGTATCCTCCACCCTTCAGTCAGTCAAGCATCTGTTTGTTCACTTTGTCCACACTTATGATCTCTTTCATGGGAAAACTCCCCAGACAGCCCTACATGAGTTCTGCAGTATCCTCAAGCGCTGCTGCTGTTGTGAGCCTGGAGGCTAAATTAACAACCCACAATGGTTACAGTGAACATCAAACATTTACTGTGAAGGGCTGATCATAGCACAGGTACTGAGAAGTTCCTGTGGAGGTACTTAGTAAATGCAATAATCATGAGCAATGCATGTATACAGCATGCAGTAACTTGCACGGCCAGACTGATAAAAATCTCCAAATTTAACTTTTGAATCCACAGCCCTCTAGTTCTTAAGTGCTTCTACAACTCTAAAAAAGAACATGTCTTAACATCACAACCACTTAGTGGCTTCACTGTTGTTGGAACACTGTATCACAAAGAGCAGGAAAGATCCTTCATAAGATAACCGCAGTGTTCAAGCTAACTTAAAGCAGTAATTCCATTTTCTTTCAGTATCTGCTCTTTGGGGGATGATCCCATGCTCTAAAAACCACAGTATTCACTAACAGACTTTTACTAAGCACAAGGAGCATCAGTCCAAGACAAAGATGTAGGGTTGGTTATCATTGACAAGTTCCACTCGGATGGCTCCGCTCTCATTCCAAAAATGATAGGGGAAATTGGCAGTGAGTCAGCTGATCCCCGAACACTGACTGGAGGAACAGCATTTTAGCATGAAGAATTTGATTTGCAGGATGAAACAACCACACAACTGGATGAACCCAAGAGCTGGGAGCAGTGTCCAGTTCTTGCTGTTGCTGTCTACCCAAAGATGGTGGGGCTCGTTATGGACAGACCGCATGACCCAGGCACACAGACTTGTTTCTATTATTCTCCCAGTCAGCCTCACAGGGCTGTAACACAATACTTGGCATGATATATGTATATAAAAGATTTGGGCTGCTAAGACGGGAATTCAAGGGACAACATCAAAACATGCAATCCTTATTCTGTCCTCCCATCAAATATTTCCTACTCAGATACCTGGCAAGAAGCACTTCAGCTGTTGCCCAGGAAGCCATTGTTGTACTATGATCTATATTCAGCCTGCAGCTGCACAGATGTACTAGGCAGGGTGAAGTAAATCATCACAAGAATTTCCACCATTATTTTAAAAGATAAGTAGCTTTATAAAAGACAGTTCATGCTCTATACTACTGCTTCCCCCTTCTTTTCTACAACCTGGCCTGATGGACCCAAGCACTTGCTGAACTGTCCAGCCATTCTGCTGACCTGTGCTTAGCAGACAGGAGATGTTTAATAATGCAACACAACTTGACAGCACAGCATCCCGGGAACAGAACAAAAGAAAGACAAACAACCTGTTTGACAAGGATTGCCAATGCAGCAAAATTGGCTACAGAGATCTTTCTTATTCTTGGCCAAAAAAAAAAAAAACCAAACAACCAAAACCAACCACCAAACATTTGTTTCAAAACGAGAGACCTCAGTACAAGAACAATCTGGGCAAATGCTAAGTAGTCCCTGACATCTTCAGGAAGGTACACGCTTGTGGAGCCATGGGTCATCTTGAAAACAGTAACAAAATGTGTTAACATACCTTCAATAGTAACTTATTTGAAAATATCTTCAAAAGTGATTTACTGAGCTTATGCCACAGCTAGAGAGTGAGCCCCACTGAGTTATTCTTTTTCTTTTTAAAACAGATGAGTGCTTGCAAGATGTCTCAGAAACCTGCATTATGAATGAAATTATGAAATAGATTAAAATGCATTAAGCATTACTGCTCTAAGTATGAAGCTGCTGCAGCACTGCTACAACAAACTGCCGAAAAAATACAGAGACTAAGCCCGAAAAAGCCTCAGAAAAGCAGAGAATGTGAATGAGCACCATTAAATGGATACAGAATTCTCAATCTGTACAAGAAAATTGTCTTCTGTCTAGTCACTGTCAAAAAAACCGAGGTAACAATGCATTTGAATTCTAAACCATGCCCATCAGACAACTTTTCATAATTTTTTTATTCTCCTAGCTCTTCCACTTTTTAAGTAAGCTGTGAAATTCCGCAAAAAGGCCAGATTCTGGCTAAGGCCAGACAAGTCCTAGGTCCTATGGGTAATGGAAGTTACCAAGTGATTTTATTAATTTCACAAAACTAAAACTAATTTGGGACATGTGACTTATTTTCAAGACTAAACAGACAAGGTGACCTTGAGGCACTTTCCAACTTCATCTTCTATCAGTTCTATGGTTATTGAAGTAATGCTCTAATTAAGATGCTTTTCTTGCTCTCAACACCAAATTCCAAAGAGGTTGTCATTGGTCTTACCTGTATAGACTTTCTAAGTGATAGAAATGCCAAATGAGATGAAAGAAGCTGGTGTGATCAGAAAGTGTCATAATTTTGAGATAGCTGCCAGAATCTTCATCCAGAAGAATGACAGCAGGCCAACAAGGTTCTATTTTCTCCCATTACCCTTGCTAGGAAACATCGGCAGATAGGCATAGTGACATGGAACAACATCACATGCTTCTCTGATACAGCAGTGCCAACAGATGCCCCAGCAGTTGGGGGATAACTGGGAATTTTTGAGGCATAAAAAGAATTAATATCTACCCAAAAATAGACATCAATAGATGTACTGAAACATCTGGACATGGAATTTGTTCAGTTAGAACTGATGGAAATGAAAGAAAAATAATCAAACAGAAAGTTATCAGTTAATGAAGGATGAAGTTAAGTACTTTGGCATGACAGTGGTAGAGCCTCGTCTTACATAAAGGAAGTTGACATTGCAAAGGCAAGAACAAAACATATGGGACCTGAAGATCGACTGTGATTTACTAGGCTCTGTAGACATTTCACAAAGCATCTCACCAACTATAGTGAACCACTACACCCAGGTAAGTTCTCCAGGCTGCTAAGGGTCAGATGAAATAGAGTAAAACTTTGACCCTCAAATGGTTGATGTATACTTTGATTAAGGCTCTTTTCCCTCTCTAGACATCAAGTTATACAGGAAGCTAACCAGGATAAAGCAATATAGAGTGACTGCTTCACTAAATTCCTGATGCTGTCTATACTTAATCAAGATCACAACAAGAAACAGATTAAATAGCTTTGACATTAAGTTCTCCAAATGAAATAATCTACTGGCTCAGGACGTTGTCTGTCAGGGAACACTTCTGAAGTTGTAGGTGTTTAAAAATGTTGTTATCTGTAAGTGAAACTATGCTCTATAGGATGCGACTGTCACCCACAGAGTAACGATGGTCTAGAGTTGAGCCTCTACAAGCAGTGAGGAGATTCTCATCATCACAGCCTCAGCTGGAGTTCTACAACAGAGTATGTAATGTGTGCCTTCTAAATAAATTAGTTTCTGATGCTCCAAAATCATGAACAGTAATCTAGGACATTACATGGAATGTCTTCTACAGAGAACTACAGCCCAATCCTCTTAATAAGCCTGTGAACGTCCCTGATGATTCCAGAGCAACAGACTGAACTGTGGTTGCTGATCCTGGAAAATGTTGTCAGACAGAAACTAAACTCAGTGCTACACTACAAACAAGTCTCCTAGACACCTGAGATTCAGGATGCCACATCAGACTCAGAACCTGCAATGTAACAGCTGCATCCCAGATGTTAAAAACCTCATCTAAAAGGTCCTCCAATATTGAAGAAAGCTACATGCCAGAGTCCACACAGACTTTGTTCTGCTGAGCTCAAGCCATTAGAGAGAGCTGAACTCTTTAACATTCAAAGGATGAAAACATCAGATCCCCCCAGTTTCCTGTTGCAATGTCAGAAACACCAGAGCTTGCTTAGATCAAAGTGAATGGTGCTGCTCTCAAGCACTCCCTCCAACCCTAAGTGCAGTCCCCATCCCCAATCAGTGCACTGACACCGAAGAGGCTCTAGGAAGGCGGCATGCACTGTCAGATGGTTTATTAACTCACTCTTGATACTCATGATGTCTGTGCTGAAGTACTATAGTCATTAAGTGGATATATTTAGGTAGTGGTCTGCCTAAGGTATGATATTTAGAAAGACATAGGTCACCCCTTCAAAACAAGATTAGCTACAGGTAAGAAGGCACCTCTCTACTCTTTTTACATTCCCAGCATGAACACCTCCTCCCAAAAAAGTAACTCCAGCAATAGGAAACTCTCTCACAGGACTTCGCAAAGATAAAGCGGCCTCATAGGGCCAGTATATCAACAATTTGGGTTTCCCTGGGGAGGGTGACTGTCATTCAAAGTTGAAAAAAAGATTAAATGGGCCATCTACGGCCAATCTGTTGTCCTTGAGCAGCATGGGGATTTGCTACTTGAACTAACAGGATGAGCAAACAGGCTGAACCAGGATGTGCTGCTTAGAGCTGGCTCCATTTCAGGTTGTTGTTCTACCTTTGCATTGGAAGCTGACTGTTCCAGAGTGAAGGCTAAGATATTTGATTTCTTCAGTTGGTAAGTTCCTCAAAAGGAGGATTTGGTCACTTTCAGCTGCAACTCATGGAATCATAGTGAAACAATCTCCCCTAATCATATCTTCTCCCAGGTCTTGATGGCATAAAAGGAGGCCACTATTTAGTTATTGCTATTTATAGGGAGTGACAAGATTATCATCATCATACCCAGGAAAAGGAAAAACATTTTGAAGCTTACATTTAAAAAAAACCTACTGCTCCAAAGCCAAGAGGTCAAGTTTAGCAAATGACTCTCCAAGTGACTGCAATCCACTGGATACACTATAAAGAACAAAGGAAGGCTCCAGCAGGAAGTACAGTGAATGTGGCTTTTCACCTTGAGGACAGCATGCAACCTGGACCAGACCAGGATGTTGCAATGACACAGTTTGATCCAGGGAATTGGTGAACTGGGCTAGCAAATCCAAAGCAACCTAGCTGTGAAGGGTGGGTAGGGCTCGGGTGTGGTTAGCAGAAACTATTTCACTGTGATTCCACCGGTTCCACATGCAACTGACCAAATCTTATTTGTGAGAAACTTGTCAACTGCTGGAAGAAGAAAAAACAGACCAGTTATTTCAACAGAAACATGCAGTATGACAGAAAAATATCAGTTCTACAGAGAAAGGGAAGCCAGGAGCCACTGGAAGCATTCACTATAACAGTGAGCATTAAATCGTATCTTGAGGCACTGAGAACACCTTCACATTGTTGAGGAATGTTCATACCTAGGTTCCTGTAAGAGTTTTCTCCTATGTTACCCTGCTTTGATAGAAGTAATGTGACATTACTGAGAATGGGTCCCATTTCTGCATTGGATTCCTGCCTTCCTAAAGGTCTGTGATGCCAAGGGTTAAAGGGCTGTCTCAAGATAAGAGTTAGAATCTTGTTCGTCTCAATCTGCCCTAGAAGAATGCAAAAGCTGAGCAGAAATAAATTAAATATTTCATTTGTAGGCACCTTTCAAAATTAAAAATACCAAACCACACTAATTTCTATATTATTTCATACTAACAAAATAAAATACTGACACTTAAAACACAACCACAGAAGGCAAAAAAAACCAAAAAAAAAGAAACCAGTCAGGTTCAACCTTGTCTAACAAGTGCAAAAGTTACTTTGAATAAAACAAATTGGAGGAAACCCTAGAGCAAACCAAAATAAAATATAGCTCTTCAAAGCAGCATTGATTGTGAATCAAAGGGAAAGGCCATCAAAACTTCCCAAGCAACAATGGTTCTGCATGTCTGAAAAAGAATTAACTCAGAACAAATATGGAAATAATAGTAGGTCTCTGTTAAGCCAACAACAAAGAAATCCTTAATACCATAAAACAAAGTTATGTCAAATCTCTCATTTTTAAAGCTACACGAAGCTCCTTTCACACAATGCTTTAAAATGTTATTTATAGTAACAAAAGCAAAGACTTAAGATAAAAGTCAAAGGGATTATCATCAATGGTCTAGCTACACAGAAGTTACTCTTCTAATTTTTTGTTTCATTTGTGGTCTTCAAATATGAAGATGTAACGCAAAAATACTTCCATACCGCTATACAATCTGTTTCAACTACACTATCTTAGCAGACCAGATGAAGCAACAACCAGCTTTTGGACAGCCAGCCACATTAAACAGTAACACGCAAGCTAACAATTCCAACTGGCTTTTGTTGCTTTTCATGTTGTTTTTTTTCAGCATCAGTGTCCTTAATTAATTAGTGTAATTGTCTTAAAGCTTACAGGAGCAAGAGAACAACTCTTAATTAAGAGCTGGATCCTGTCAGCAGACTAGCACAAGAAATACAAGAATTAAGGTATGACTATTACTAACCCAATATGAACATGTCACCTGAACCATGAGGACTCTCCAAAGGACCGTAAAGCTCACAATCTTCAGTGACAAAAGAAAACCTTCCTTTCAGAACAAAATTTGGAGAAGAGCAAGCAAAAATACTGGAGGGGAGATCCAACACCTAAATAACTTGACAAGCACTACTGTTCTCATTCTTGGGATTTTTCTTCTGCTTTATTGTCAACTAGTGGTAGAGACTTAACTGAACTGTGTTTTGAAACACCACTTACAGGAAAGAGAAGAGTGCAGTAATAAGGGCAATCTATCAATAAAAAATCCTCTTAAAATGTTACCATAAACTATCACCCTCATAGGCAGATGTTCCATGCTTCATACACACAGAGCTGAGCATTCCCGAAGTGAGCAGCCTCCACTCATTTTGTTCAGGCCTCTTTCACCTTTCTATATCACAAATAACAAAAGATCATGTGTAGCAGTCAAATGATAAAAGTTGGATCACTGCTACCTACTTAAAACTATTATCGGTTCTTTTGTGGCAGAATACCCTTGGACACATTCTGTTCTCCATGTTTTTCATTTCGGTATTTTTTATGCAGCATCTTATGGCATGAAATTACTATGAGGCAGCACACTACTTCAGGACTTTCAGCAACTGCTTGAGAGTCCTTGTGAGTTTAAGAACAGCTGAAACTAAAGAGATACAAGTTTTTTCAACTGAAAGGAATCATTATGAATTGCTTAAACTACTCAAGTGTTGAATCTTTCTATTCAATTTGTATGAGTTCCATGTACGACCAGAAAACAATACAATTTCATCAAACAAGGATCAGCTGAAAGACAGAAGCAAGACAGGATGTTTCTCCTCCTTCCTTTAAAGATTTTCTTTTGTTCTCATTCTTTTAAGTGTTCTATCTTAGTCTATCAGACACAAAAAAAGCAGAAAATGAGTATGGAGATAACGCCCAGGCTGTACATAAGCATTGGTGTAGTCTGCTGCAAAGTACACAGCAAGTTGACATATTAGGTCTACATCAAAGATGTGCCCTTTGGCAGGTTGTAAGGACAGGTTGCAATTTTGTCCATAAAAACGTGTGTTTTACAAAATGGGTTCTGTAACATGAACTGTTAGTGGTATGCCACCATTCCACTGATCCTGCACATGCGTTCATTTCTCAGGAATGCTTGTAAGCTGGGCTATGCCTTGCCCTAAGATAAGCAGACTTGCATGAGGAAAAAAAGCAGTGTGTCACAGACAGAAAGATTCAACTCTCTGCAGGAGACTTCTACCACAAAATGCAAGTTCCAGTACAGGGCATGTCAGTGGCTCCTGTTTTACTGCCTGTAACACGTACGTGGTATTTACAACAAGGGCTGAATATAATGGGACTCCCTTCCTGCTCATGTTTTAAAAACTAAGGGAACAGCTTGAAAAAACACTGCATTGCAGGAACTTATGTTTTTGAAGACCCTTTAATCAAATACCAAAAAATAGTAAATGCAACACTGACTGTCAGTTTGGAGCCTCACCACTTAGACTTACATTACATTACAATGTATTTTAAGACTGTCATGTAATATATTTTTCTAAAGTACTTCTTCTTTCATTGTGAATGTGGGAAATGGAGAGCTGTGTAATGATTTCAGGCTCGAGTCCAGTTTTTGTACTCCTTTTTATCCATAACTGTTACATGGTGCATTATGAGTCTCAATAAAAGGTGAATATAGAGACATGACCATATCAATTTCTCTCATAATTACTGTGAGAGAAATAGTAATAGAGAGTGAATGAGGCAAAAGTGTAGCCACAGAAGGAAGATGATTTTATGACTATGAAACAGAACTACTATGGAGACGCTGCTGGTACCGTAACTGCCTCTCCCACAGACTTCCTGCACAGCTTTGAGTAAGGTGCTTAATCCTTCCATGCCTCAACTCTGCATGGGTAACGCAGAGGTCAAAATACTTAACTTCATAGGCATGTTATAAGTATAGAAACATTTGCCTTTGGGAAGCTACTGTGTGTTGCTAATAATAGCTATGTATGTACAATTGAAACGTAAAAGAAAAATATATTTTAGCACTGAGTTTGAAAGGTGTATAGAAAATTAAGCGTGGCACCTCACATCAGACAAAGAAAATAAAATGAAAAATCAGCAGCTGCAGTGAGAGAACTTAAAAGTACTTGGAAAACTAGCGTTGAAGTACATCATTTAAAGTCTAGATTGTAATATATGGGCATGCACAACAGAGTGAAAAAGCAACGCCAGTTCTGCCATTTCTTACTTTTTAGCACTTCACTTTGAAAGCTCAGTATTGTTGTAATATAAGGGCTTTTGTAGAAAATTTAGCACATAAATAGCCACATATTTGCTGTACATATTAATTCAACCTCATGTTCCTAAAAATAATTCAGTAGCACACAATTTTACAACACATTGATCTAGGTAACTCATGAGTCGTTTTTTGGTGAGTAGGTATCAATCACTTCATTGTTTACTTGTTGCTGGGAAGAAATTGATTTAATCAAACCTTGCAGTAATACATTATTGATGTATCCCAAGAAAACGAAGTCATAATGAACCATCAGGGTCCTAACATAAAACACCGTAAGGAGTGGCAATTTGGCTTCAATTTTTCATTGTGATCTGCAAACATATGTCACTACACAACTAAAGCCCAGTGCAAGACTGTAGTTAGTCTGAGCAGCATTATGTATCATTCACTTGGGACAAGTTCTCCATAACTTGGCAACCCCGGGAGGCTAAACAAAACCACACTGTGGACCTTGTGTATCTCCACCTCTTATATACAGCAGTGTATCATTTTCACTCGATTTTAGCAAGTCATGCCCCTTCTGGGGGAAGCAAGAGGTGATATGACATCATGAAAATGAGAGAGAGTCATAGCCTTTCTCCTCAGCACTGGCTCAGCCTTTGTTCTCCACAGGCTTTAAACTTTTCCCTGTATTGGACCACATGGGAATAGCAGTTTTATTCTATTCACAATAAAATTCCTTTATTCACATTTGTCAAACAAAACACAGCTTGTAATGGCAACTGCAGCAGCACCCTGAAAAAGTTAGAATAGATTTGAAATATTTTACAGACTTTTGGATACATGTTGCCGGTTTAAAGCATGGAGAAACAAGTACTGTAGCAACACCCACTGTCAAAATTGTTTTGGCAAAGGTGAGTTAAACTTTTGTTACAATCGGGAGAAGTAAGACAGGACAGCAGCGACACTGTATCAGAACACCTTCACTAAAGCCGCATTATTACAAAATGTTGTAGGATATACAATGAGCCATATCAGAATTTAGCACTGACCAAGCATATGAGAATTCCTCGGTACAGCTTACAGAGACATCTATAGGTAGCGTCTGTCTAATACCTTATAATTATTTACGTAGGAGAGAGGCTGAACTTTCTCTGTAGGAATTCATACAACGAGGTGAAAACATTTTTACAAGAAATGTGCTTCACAACTAAACAAATAATAGTAATAAGATATAAATAAGCACTACCAAAACCAGCTGCACTGTTAGCACAGACATGTTACTTAAACAATTAAGTCTGTATCAGAGATAGATAAAAGATAAAGCTGGAGTAGCTATAAAAAGCAATACAACCAGCAGCCTGTCTTTCCAGCTTTGTCATCTTTCTAGGCACCCAACTGAGGCTGAAGCAGACACAACTTTGCGGAAGATACACAAACGTGTACAACCATACATGCTGTATTGTGCATAAGTGTTTGCTGTAAAATTCCTGGAACGGAGAGAACCCATACATACTCCGAACTGAGATACAACATAAACAATGTGCTATCTATTACACTTAGCAAACAATAATACAGAATCATGAAAACAGATACAGTAGGGTAAGGGAGACAGTTTCTTAATGAAGTGGGAACAGACTCGGTCTCCAGAGCCACAGAGCCTTTCCAGAAGTGGGTTTGATTGCCCTGGATATTTGCCTGCTCAGTGGGGGAAGCAGAGAGGGTGAAGGGAAATCCCAGGACAGAGTTCTCTCTCTAACGTCCTCGCCCCTCACCCCAGTCCTCCTGTCCGCACTGAAGGGACGAAAAGGCAATTCCCAGATATCTCACTTTTCTTTAGAATTAAAAGGAGGGGTTTTCTCGGGATATCTGATGCGCGAACTTGCAGAGGTAGAAACAATCCCTGGGTATTTACACACACATGCAAAAGAAGAAAAGAATAGGCATTTCCTCACACATACACCGAAGAAGGGATGTAGCTATTTCTCCTCTCCAGGCGGGGACGGGAGGAGAGCAGAGAGGGCTGCCTGTACCGCCAGCTCGGGCTCACGGCTGCCCCGCCAGCGCCGGGGGGAGGCAGCCCCTCACCAACACCCACACCCACACACACCCCTCACACACACACACACACAACCCCCCCTCACACACACACACAGAGGCACGCCCGAGCTCCCCTCATGCTGGGGCACCCCGGCCTCTCCCTTCACACACTAACTCGCACACTCCCTCCCTCAAACCCTTCACACACGCACTCACACGCTCCCTCCCGCTCACACACACCGCACACACACTCCCGCGCCGGCACTCCTCCCTCACACTCACTCCCTCACGCACACACACTCTCTGCCCTCATTCTCCCTCTCACAGAGTCCCTCACGCACACTCCCACTCCCTCATATGCACACACACACACACTCTCTCTCGTTCTCTCTTTCCCCCCCGCCCCGCACGCTCGCCCCAACCGCCGGCAACAAAGCGGCGAGCAGCGCGCCGAGCTGGCGGCGGCGGCGGGACGCGCGCGGCGCGCACACACACACACGCACGCACGCACGCACCACACTCACACGCACACACCACAGTCACACACAATGCTGCCGCGGCACCTACCAGGCGGGCAGCCTCGGCCCAGGTGCGGTCCTTCTTCTTCCTCTTGTCTTTCATGTTTGCATCTCATTGAGGTGGTTCTGGGGGGGGGGCGGGGGGAGGGCGGACCGGGGGGGCGGGGGGGCCCGGAGGGGTTCCGCACGGACAATGATACGGTGACACCGAGCTCTGGAGCCCCCGGGCGGGAGGGGCGAGGGAGGAGGAGGCGGAGGAGGAGGAGGAGGAGGAGGGGAGAGGGGGCCGGGCCGGCTCGGCTCCCCGCAGCGGCGGCGGCGGCGGCAGCACAGCTGACAGCTTGAGGGATGCTCCGCTACGCTCACAACAATGCACTATGACGTCACGCGGGGGAATGGCGCCCGCACCAAACATCCCCGCGGCGGCGGCGGCCGCCCTCGCGAGGAGGCCGCCCGAGAGCGCTCCCGCCGCCAAGCCTCGCGAGAGCGGCCGCGGCGCCGCTCTCCCCCGGGCGGGGGGCGGCGGGGAGGGGAGCGCGGCGGGAGGGAGGGAAGGTGGCCGCCAGCCGGCTGGCGCGGCCGGACTACCGCTCCCGTGGTGCAGCGCGGCGGGCGGGGCCTCTCCCGGGGGACGCGGCGCTGAGGGCGCTGCCGGGGCGGCGGCGGTCGTTACTGCTGGCGTCGCGGTTGCTGTCGGGCCCCGTCCCCGCCCGCCACCGCCGCTCGCCTATTTTCGCGCCGAAAGCGCATAGGGGAAACCCAACCGAAATTGGGGCCCGGCCCTCCCTCGGCGTGCGACCTCCTCGCTGGTGCTTACCTACGGCTGGGGCGGCCGCCGGGCCGGGGGGCGGCGGCGGCGCCGAGGGGAGCGCGGCGCTGAGGGGAGGGCGGCTGGCGGCGGGCGCCTCTCTCCCCGCGGCCGTTCCCGCCCGTCCCCTCCTCGCTTCGTTTCGACCCGAAATGTGACAAACCGAACCAAGCCGGTGCCGGCTCGGAGGGATCCCGGCGGTAGCGTTATAACTCCTTTTCGTGTCGGAACAGGAAAGAATATCTTGTTCCCGTGTAAACAAAGGAGTTGATGTGCTGCGCTTGTAAAACTGCTGAAGGATGTTTTCTTTTATTGGGCGACCTAGGATTGAGGCACCCACGAAGTGCGAAGTGAAGGGTTTAGCACACCTTCCTGAGTCGCAGGGTACTGGGATGTGGGTTTTCTCCTGTTCCCTTCCCTCCCCCAAATACGAAAGTATACTTGGAATACTAACGAAATATATTTGGCATTTGTTGTTTAGACTGAAATGAGTTAGAAATTATTCAAGCTTTTGTGTATCCATCTGTTCAGTCCCTCGTCGAGCAGCACCCCTGTTCGCCTTGCCTTTTTGCCCTCGGTAGCATTAAACCTGATTTTCCCACAAATGTGCAGTTTACTGGAGGGAAATAACATCATTCCCAGCTACCACAATGCTTTGGCTTTTTTATCTAGGGAAGGACGAGGGGCAGCCCTGAAGAAAGCAGAAGTGGTGACCTGATAGCATTCCCAAAGCATTTTTCAAAGGGTGCTTAGATAGTGAACAGCGTTCCAGCTGCAAGCGCATGCTGCTGTTCCTCCTCATCTTTATGTTCTAACTGGAAATGATACAAGGTAGATAGTTCTTCACCATGAGACCTTTTCAGGTTTCATAGTTCATTCCCACTTAAAAACATAAATGAAACAAAATTCTGTTAAAACAGCTGGTTCTAAATTTAGTTTTGATTTCAGACTGTATAGTATTGATTGGAGGATTTTAGTGTGCCTCAGAAACGTTCTTGAGAGAAATGATGTTGCAACTGGAATGTTTCAGGTTCGACAATTAGGTTGTGTAAATTTTTTACAATCGTCCAGTTGTCAAAACAGCTACATATTCCTTTGTTATTTACTGAATACCTTGTCACCTTAGTAACATTTGGAAAGGAAATGCTTGCTATTTGTCTATGTTTCTTTGACTTTGTCTTCTGCCTTTTATGTCTCTGTCCTACTTCCTTTTTTCTTCCTTTCGCATTTCCTCACCTTTAGTAACTTTCTATTCCTATGCCATATAGGCTTCATTCATGTCTCATCCCCCATGCTAAAAGCCTAAGTCTGTAGTAATTAAGTACCTCATTAAAGCTGCCTTTGAAATACCCTAATTGTTTTTCAGTAGTGAAACAATGTACAGTACAACAAAACAAGAAAGCATGGGCAGGTTTGTCAGTCACTCCCATCGTAAGTGGCTGTTTTAAGACTGAAAGAAATGTTCTGCATTAGTTCCCTGTCTGTTCACAGGTAGATGATGATCCAGTTGCTGATCTGGTTGCATCATGTGAGTAACGTGAACTGAACTTCCACTACTCAGGAGAGCTCTGGTGTTGCAGTGTTAGTGTTGGTGTTGGACAGAGGAGGACATATGTCAGGTAAAAGCAATTCAGGGAGCCTCTAAAGCTAATCTGACTTTGTGGATTTTTTTTTGGTTGGTTTGGTTAGTTTCCAGTATTGCCTGTTGCAGTAAGAATCAGACGTTTATTTGGTATTTCTATAGACACCTGGAATAATCCATTCAGTATTACATCTTTTCTATTCAGCTGGTGAAGAAATGAGACAAGTGTCTGTGCTGTCATTTAATTCATTTGCATCATTCCTACAAAGACCAGGGGCGCCTAAGTTCCTTCTGTTGTTCACATGCAAATGTTGGAAATCATGTACTTAGAGTTAATGGCACTGACTTTGCTGGGGAAAGTAAAACCACTTATGCTGTATCAGAGCAGAGATACGTTGTGCCTTCTCTATGCTTTCACAATGAAAAAAGAAACTAATCTGGGCTCCTGAAATGAAATACACTGTTTTCTGCAATAAATGTGGTACCTTTATTGTGGAATCCAATCAAGATTGCCAGCACATGCAGAAACTAAGTGACGGCTTTAAGGGAGTTAAAAATCATGTGTAAGTCCAGAAGCACAGCAGAAGAAGGTCAAGTTCAGCTTATGGAAGAAAACATTTCCCATTGATTATAGATAGTATTTACTGGATGAATTGGGCCTCACAATATAAGAGATTGTAACTATTGCTTCTCTCACTGACTTGGCAATAGAAAAATTGAGAAATGGTGAACTGTGTTCAAACTGCAGCCACTGGAACTATGTCTAAAAGCTCAGCATAACGTAACACACATATGTACGTGTATATATAGATGTGTGTGTGCACGTGTGCGCTGTATATATACTGCTGTATAGTAACATTGTAAACCAGATTGGATAACCTGCAAATACTGCAGAAAGATGCTATATACAAATATATGATGCATTTCTATCTAAGCAATATTTATGTGACGTTACAGTGCCAGATGTTACTGTTTTGACCATGGATGGAAGTAGTTAGTTATTATGGATGTGTTTATGTCCAGTTACTTTTTCTTGTTTCAGAAGAATGATCATATACTAATAAAATAACATTGGACGCTGGCTTCTGAGCTTCAGTACTCAGTGAATGCATATACCCGCAATGCTATAGAAGTTTGACACCTGATGTTATCTAGCGAGCTGCCTGAAGAACATTGTTCTTGTTGTTTCCTGCATAAAAATGCAGGACTTCCGATATGTACTGTTGATTTTTTTTTTATTGTGTACACTAATATTCCTGTTAAGCAGAATTCTGTGAACTGCACTACATATGCAAGTGTGTGTGTGTATATATATATGCATTGCTTCAATACAATGAAACACTGCTGCAATACAAATTCCAGTTTCAGCTCTTACAAAAGAAATAGTATCAGCTATTACATGGAAATGCTGAATGTGTACAGAAGGATTTATTCACAGCATGACAATTCAATCTGATGTGCCACTTTTACAATGGAAATTATATTCTCTACAATTGCATAAGAGATGCTGAGTTACAAGATAGTTTAAAAAAATAGCCCAGAAAGATACTAATGGAGAGACACTGCATTTTCTGAATTAGTTTCAGCATAGTGATGACAAAAAGCAAACTGGAATACTTGTTTTTGTGTGGACTTAGGGAAGCCAGACAAAGCCATTGTGATTGACAATTAACCATGTACAGATACTGACATCGTGGTTGCAGAGTATGTTTTCTACGTGTGATTTAAAGTGCGCATATTGCCAAGTATCCAGACAGCTTGAGTTTCGCATTTATTACAGTTAATGGAACTTCTCTCTTTTAATCATACGCCATATGGACCTGAATCAACATCCAGAGCTTTTCAAATATGTTAATAATTCTTAATAACAAGCCCGGAATGGAGTATTATCTGGATGATGGTACTGTATTTGGAAAGACTCCTGAAGCTGAGAAAAAAAACCCCTACAGGCTGTACTTCAACATGTCAATACAGGAGGGCTGAAGCTGAATTTTGGTAAATACTAAATCAGATGCACAAAGTAGTCTTTTCTTGAGCATGTCATCTCTCCGCTGGGATCAGAAAAGGTTGCAGAACATGTAGACGAGCTCACCCTTCCCAGAAAAAAATAAAAATAATTACGATATATTTCAAGTCTCAAATCAAGGTGTACATTGTCTATTCCTAACTCTGCAATGCTTGTAGAACTATTAAGAACAGTACATTGCAAAATCTGAAATTTACCCAAGACGTATCTCACCATAGCAAATTTTCAAACAATGAAAGCTTTGGCTGTGAGTAGCCAGGGTTTATACTGTCGTCTTCAGTGTTCACCACAATTGTCATTACTTTTGTCTCAGACCAGGAATGGCCAAATGCTATAAACATAGGGCTATTTGCTTTACTCCCTCCTAGCCCTCCAGCAGCCAGATAAACACTGTGGTCTTTTTTTATGGCATTGCAGCTGAACTAATAAACCTAATTGCAGCTAACCTGAGGTTGACTTTGCCCTCCCAACAGATGAGCATGGAGAGCTTACCAAGCAGTCACCTTCCAGCCAACCAACCTCCAGGCAGCACTTGCCTCGACCCGGCTGGCCATCACTTTTTCATACTACAAATATGGAGCCACTTTTCCCCTAATCCATGGGCACAATTCCTGTGAGAAGACCATAGTGTTTGAACCATGAACAGTTTAGAAGATATTATAAAAGTGTTGGAAAGCAAACATTTCTTTGTGCATGTACTACAGAAAAGTAGGAAACCTGCCTCTGAGGCATTACACTCCAACTGCATACAGATCACACCTCCTGGCAGTTCTGTTAACGACAGAAAGACTCAGAGGAGCAGGAACTGCCTGCAGATGGCTAGCAAGATTACTTTCTTTTTTATATGCACAGCTTAGTAAAATCAAAACCACAGCAGCTGATGATTTATCTCATCTGCTCTTTTTTAGACGCTTATCTAGTTGATTATATGGAAGTTGCTGTATGGATTATAAATATGTTTGCTGCAATTACAGGAGAAAAATTTAAAGCTGTTTGCTTGTAGTGTCTGATTTAAGTGAAATTACATATCTTCCTGTCTAGAAGGCGATTCAGGAATTCCAAATGCATGGATGCTAATCTAATACCATGTTTCAGCCTACAGAATGAACTTCATCCTCAAGATAGGTATGTAATGAAATGTCATCTCATGTTATATGGAATTTTAAGGAATTGTAAAGGTGTCCCAGAAGAATTACAAGCAAAATTTATACATCATGCTTGTGGTAAGTCTCAAGTTGTCAAAACAAACCAAAAATTACAGGACCAAGTACTGGTGGCCAGAACTCGGTATGAAGGACTGAAGCTTAATGCTAAAATCACTTACCAAAATTAAGACAAGGGACTCATGCCGTACCATTACAGCCTACCCCTTATGTTTTTTCCCCCATGAATGACTGCCCCTTTGGGCAGTTACTGTAGCTAGCTAGCTACAGCAGATGACATCATAAAGTCACCAAACAGAGCATTTACATTGTGTGACATCTGCTGCTATAATCACTTTCTTCTCTGTTTTCAGCCAAGAACAAAAGCTGTAAGAATTAGTACCGTTTAACTTCTTATAATGTGCAACTTTTTTTCTGGGAATGTATATAAAAGGTCATCATTGAGTTACCTTAAAGCTGATGGAGAACTAGAATGTTAAGGAGAATTTTGAAAGACACTTCACAGCTCACCTGGCAAAAAAGCTTGGAAGACCTTCTCAGTGGACTAATTACAAATTTAAGGAGTAACATACCATGTAATCACATAAATAATTTCCAAAACTAATGCCTGGAGAGCTACACACACTGAGTTAAATGTTGCTAGGCTGAGGATCTCTAAACCTACCATAGTAGCACAATCAGATACAAAACAATCCAACAGCATGAAAAGTAATAACGATCATTGTTGTACTACAGATCTGCAATTCAAATTTGGCTTTGCAAGTGCAAAACCCTGGAATCCTCTGAAAAGCGGAGTCAGAGTTTATGTTGTCTCTCAAGCCCGTTGGAAAAGGACTACATACACATAAGCTGTCTTTGGGATAAGTACACACCTGCTTGCACCTGCTTGCCAAGGGCAACTTAGAAATATTCTGAATCGTCTGCGCGCATAATAGACTGCTTTCCCTTACCTTCTCTGCATTATAGGACAAATGAACAAAGATAGTCTGGTCAGCCTTCTGCTAGCTGCAGATAACTGTCGGCACGCATCAGAAACTTTTAGACGATAACAACAACATAGCACAGGGATAAAATGTTTGTTAATTAACACCACAGACTTCTTAAAAAGGAGAATACGGTCGATGCAGTATTGGTGATAAACGGCAGAGGGCATTTCTCAGGCGAGCTGATGCGGAAAAGCAAATTCGGTCTGGGGAATCTCTTTGTGTATTTAGTCTAGGCTCTTGCTGCTGAGATGGTGGTGGTTTTTCTCCTTTGCTGCTCCCTTATGGCTATGGAAGCAACTATCAGTTATACCACACAACATATGATGCTTTGGCACAGGTCAATAAATGGCTCTGGTTTACGTGTATTATATCACATTTTTCTGTTTGACCTGTGGTGACTGCAGGAACAACCACCATCTTCTCTCCTGAAGTTAGCAGAGGAATGTATCCGTGCTTGGAGCAACTCTGCTGATTAAGGCTCCAGCTCTGCAAGAGACCTCATTCACACCAATACTTGCAGCATCAGTGCCATTTTACACGATGACTTATATTAGCTATTTGAATCTAAAAATTATAAAAGCCAAATAAAGATCAAATGAAATAGTTATTAAAATGACAATATTTTCTTATTATCAGTAATGTGTTGTAATCTGGGGCAGGGACTGATCTTTGGGAGTGTGATTGTAGTGTGGTAACCACATCAAAAATTGGGCTGTAGGCTTCACAACAACCACCATATATAGATGTATATATTTAAGTTAAAATTATGCACAATTGGCTTATATACCCTTTAAAAATTGTTAAATAGTAAGTTTAGAAATTCTATGAATATTGCGAGAAACCAAGAGTCTTAATTAAAACATACTGGTCAGAACAATGAGGTTAAAATTTTTAATGTCAGAGTATTTGGTGCTTGATTTCCTCAGTCGTTCTGTTTTTGTCTTCAGCTACCCTCTGCTACATATCTCAGATAAACTTATGCCCACACTAGGACAATTCTGTCAGCCAGCCCTTCTCTATACTCCAGCTGTTCAACCACAGATCACTTATGCTCAGAGCTTTAAGAAATAAAGAAAATTAATATTTGATACCACCTTTTACCTGTTGTAAGAAAGAATTTCCCACTACAGCTAAGAAGTAAAACCTTCATTTCTGTATGTATATACAGTTCATCATGCTCATTATAGCCACAAAACCAAATTAAAATATAATAACAATACTGAGCATATGACACATCACAGTTTAGTTGGCATGTATTGGCCCAATGCTATTTCAAAGTTTAAAGGAAGATGAAGTCTAAAGCCCTTGCTATTCCCAGATCTATACCTGTTTCAATTTAAAATATGTGAGTAGCCCACTGAAGTTCATGAGACTAGTTGTGTTAAGGAAATGTTTAAACATTAGTAGAACCAGGCTTCCAGCATGGCAGCAGGTAATACATGTACTGGAAACTATTTGGCTCTGTTGCTGAGAGCACAGGGATGGCACACATACCTGCGATGTCTGCATCTGCTGTTTCTTTGTAAGCTACTAAAAATTCAAAAGTGGGTGTAGTACTTTTCTGGTACACCTAAAAGATCTTGTAGTAAGATATAGGAGTGACACATAGAAATTAATTTTTGAATTCTCTGATCTCCAGATACTTTTTAAAAGTTACCTTATAAAAATGTGAGTTTATAAAGTTGATCCTGGCGTAAGAAAGTTAATTTTAAATAACAATTTTAAAATTAATTCAGCACACACTCAGATGATTTTGTATGTTCTTCTAGAAGAATTAGCACCTATGGACGTTCACTGTCAGTACTGCAGGTTACCTACATAACTACAGTGGGTTTTAAATGGCCATTGTGAGGTTTATGGATTGGAAACACTTTCACCAAATTATGACAAGTTACTGGAAGGCTAATTTGGAAAATTTAAGGATTTGCATGGCAGATGACTCCTCTTTTTAGAGCCTGAGGTTAGGGCAGGGCCAGGAAGTAAATGTTACAAGGCAGATTATAAGCGTGCAATTCGTAATAAAGGTTTGTGGACTGTGAGCTTTTTAGATCAATCACTTCAAATAGCTGGCTTTTAGGTTATACTCAACAATTGTAAGGGAGAAAACCTGTAAGGAAGTTATTTTGGGAAATGAAAGAATCTAACGCATGCTGTGAACAGGAGAATATCACTTCTGATCAACAGCTTTTATAGATGACTAGGTTGGTCTATTCAGTTTTCATTTAAGAGACAATTAAAATAATCTTATAATTTTCTGCATTCAGTCTGCTAGAATTTATGAAAAAGGAAAGAAAATAGTTATGCATAATTACTGAAAATAGTTGCAAAAGAATATGCTGCATGTACAGCATCTAACCTGCCTTTATGAAGGCCAGCCATTTACATACATGTGGGAGAAGTAACCAAAAATAAGACCTTTTATACAAAATGGAGAAATTGCCTTTCTTTATTTGATTTAAAAGATCTAAATTGATTATTTATAAAAAACAAGGTAACTGGTACAAGGAGTGCATTATAAGCAGTTTTTCAGAGCATGTGACAATGTTCTATATTAATAAGCACGTGGGAATGAAAACATCACTTATACCAATCCAGATACAATGATATTTTTAGGTAGATAAATTGGAGTGTTACAGCTCAGCAGCAAAAAACATACTGTAAAACTTCCTTAAACAAAACACTACATATGCTGGCTAAATTCTTAGATGGAAAGTTGCCATTGAGCAAGGCGCCAGCTCACAACCTATACATCATTTACATGGCATGCTGCATGGCAGTATACATTAGCTATTATGCAATAGAATCATATAGGAAAAATACAAAGATGTGTTTTTAACCTACCATCTGACAGAGATCACTGCTATTTTTCAGTTGATCGGTACTCGCTAAGCAGCCCAACCACACGTACTGCAGCTGCATCCAGTCCTAGGTCCATTCAGCCTATAATTAAATGTGTCCTTGCAATTTCAGAGAAAAACTGTTCATTTTCAGTTTTCCAAATGAGGAGTAGTCTAAGGTTACTAAGACATATACAAGGCTGTTTCTCTAACTAATTCTTTTGAAGACCTGTTCTCTAAACATATACATGGAGGATTCATTTCATGCATCCATGAGGTGATCGTAAGAAATATTTCTTGTGCTTACAGGCCAGAAAGAGGCTAAGATGCCTGAATTGGACTGAGGCAGGAATGCCTTAATCCAAAGTCACAAACCCCAAAGCTTTTCCCCAAGATTTTCCTTGCCTGGAAATGCATAAAGTCCCGTGGAGCCTGTCTGTTGTGCTGTCCATTCCATGCGTGCTTGCTATCATGCTGCTTCTGTGCATGCCTTCTGTGAGCAGCCAGGCAAGGCATCGAAAGCCCTACCTTAAAGGTAATAAGCAGAGTATGATGGGTCTCCTCGTTCCCTTTAGTGATGTACTGAAAGAAAATGGTCTACTTGTGATCAAAGAATTTAGCAAGGTGCCTAATATTCCATCTCTACTTCTGAAAATAGGAAGGTATTGTTACTTTAATGTTGTAGTTATACTTTTAAAAAGAGTGAATAAACTAGCTAGAATATACAGATTTTCTTTCATAAGATCAAGTTTCACTTAAAATTACTTTAGCTGTACTCTTGTGGTTATCCATATGTATTAAAGCTTTTTTTTTTTCTTTTGGCATTTCCTCTGTGGAGAAGAGATTGGAACAAGAGTTTCAAGTTCCAAAATAAATGGAGGATGGTGATTCTCGTCTGAACAAGAAAAACTGTGGTCGCTGTAGTCAGGATTGCAAACCAGATTTGTTTAAAAAAAAAAAAATCATGTGAAATCCAACGAGGCGCAGAGGAAGAATAATGTTCAAATCAAGATGCTCCACTATTGCAGAAGTTGTACACTCAGATGCTGGCTCTGCTCCCTCTTTGAATCCCTGGAAGTCAGTTGCTTTTTCTCTAGCACAGTTCTCCATCTCTAACCAGAGATATTAATATTTAATTTCTTCCTCCATTTGTCTTCCATGCTTATTCAAATTGAAAGCTTGTCAGAACAGGGACTGAAAATCTCTTGGTATGTATACATCGTGAAATAAAGTGGAAACTTGATCTTGGTTTGGTCTCTCAGGCTACCATATGAAAGAACTTACATATATTTGTATATATATTAAGGTAAATGGCAGTTGTGTGATATTTGAAAAATACAGTTTTCCCAGTGTAAAATTATTACCTCACCTTTTTTTCCATATAGGTATCTAGGGAAAGCCAAATGTTGAAATGTGGCATGTGAATAGCCCACTCTGTCGGACTGAGTGGGAGAAAATTGTCAGCTGGCCAATGACAGCAGCTTTCTGGATACTTTGCACAACTGGAACACCACAAAGATAGGAACCAGCAATAATTCTATCAGACTGCAAAACACACTGGGTTTGACAATTCTGTACTGTTGTGGTTTAACCCCAGAAGACGGCAACTCAGCCCCACACAGCAACTTGCTCACTCCCCCCAGTGGGATGGGGGAGAGAATCAGAAGAGTAGAAGTGAGAAAACACGTGGGTTAAGACAAAGACAGCTTAATAGGTAAAGCAAAAGCTGCGCGCACAAGCAAAGTAAAACAAGGAATTCATTTGCTGCTTCCCATGAGCAGGCAGGTGTTCAGCCATCTCCAGGAAAGCAGGGCTCTGTCACGTGTAACGGTTACTTGGGAAGACAAAAGCCATCACTCTGAATGTCAACCCCTTCCTTCATCTTCCCCCAGCTTTTCTTGCTGAACATGACACCATATGGTGTGGGACATCCCTTTGGCCGGTTGGGGTCAGCTGTCCCAGCTGTGTCCCCTCCCAACCTCTTGTGCACCCCCAGCCTACACGCTGGTGGGGTGAGAAGCAGAAAAGGCCTTGGCTCTGTGTAAGCACTGCTCAGCAGTAACAAAAACATCTCCACATTATCAACACTCTTTTCAGCACAAATGCAAAACACAGCCCCCTAGTAGCTACTATGGAGAAAATTAACTCTCTCCCAGCCAAAACCAGCACATGTACAGAGGAGTTTTCAGCACAGATGCAAACATGAGAAGTTGTTACTGGACCTAGTGGCTGTATATCCTTTCTAAGGAGAATTGTCTTCCTCTCTTTATTTTTAAATAAAAAATATTAATTGTGTGGCTGGATTTTTTCTTTTCTAATAATTCAATTTTCTGAGGAGTTTGAGAATCTGAGAACAGTAATGTAAATTGTCATACCTCAGTTCAGTTTCAAAGGGCCCCTTATACTGAGACCTTCTCAGCTGTCCCAATTTTGTGACTGGAAACCACTAAACCAAACATTTTTAAGTATAGTCAAATGGTTTAAATTCAGGTGAAGTTGGTCTGCTTTAACTTGAAGAAAATTACTCTTTAGAAATTACTCTTTAGTCATTAAAATATGAGATACTGAAAAGAAATTCAGCCATGGATATAGTCATACTTTCATTACCAGAAAGTGTGGAGCCTTACTTTTATAACTCCTGTACCTCTGCTTTCCAGTATTAAGACCACACAAGCTGATTTCAAAGTCTGGAGGTAATGAATAGGTCTATGTTATTTTTATGTGATTTCAAGGAGATGTACACAACACTGTTCATGCTGTTTGCTTTGTCCTGGAATTAATATATGCACTTTACTATGCAAACAGGTGGTTTTTTTCATCAGCAGTGAGAGGGAAAAGGTAAGAGGACACTCACCAGATTAAGTAATTTTTTGCGATCAAAAAGGGAGGCACAAAAAAATTACATGTAAAATGTGATTTATTGACTCTTTTAGCTGCCGTTGTTCCATTTTTCCCCCGATGGTTATTATTTTAAAATTCCAATACTCAGTATTCTGTGAACACTGGCAGTAGTGTTCTATCTTTTACAGTTGGGAATTTCAGCTTTCAGAATATTATTCCATCTGGAACATACAGGTTTTGACCTTTTTTCCTAAAGGCCAGATTTCAGTAGCTTTATGGAGTTCAATAATCTACAAGGTATATTTCTGCCATATTTTAACATTCTCAGTGTGTTCCATAATTGGTTGATTAAAAATGTAAAAAGGTTGAGATGCAGAACAGTTTGTATTTATGCACCTATGATATTTATACTTCAAATAGTTCCCTGACATTTTATTTGGAAGCTGATATGTTCTTCCAAATAAATAATTCAGATAACGTATTATATTTTTGTAACTCAGGAATAAAGTCAGTACTATTCATAGTGCTGTTGACATGCCTTCTAGTAATTTATGGAATAATTATGACCATATTTGGGATATGTCTGTTCCCTACATTTCTGATTTGTCCTCCTCCAATACATCTTGACAATGTTGTTGTTATTCATGTATGTTGTAGGGACTGAATATATTTAAAGATAGACAATTCATTCCAGACAAATGCATTAAAAATATAACACAGCTGTGTGGAGCTGACTTTCTCCATGAGTCCTTTACAGTAGACATTTGGTTAGTAATGAAGGAATTCTGCAGTTTTACCCATATTCTTAGCCCACGAGACCATGAATGATAATTTGCACTGAATCATTTTCTACATCTGTTTAAGCCTCTAAAGAATTCCGATTATACATATATGAAGTGCTTTATTTCAGGAAATGGGTGGTAAGCAGCATTGTACATATATAGAAAAATTTTACACAAACGTCTAGCCTTACTTATAATAATTTTCTCAGATTTTAATTTTCTCAGGTGAAAGAACTACACAAGATATAAACTTATTTCCTCTTTAGTGTTTTTAATAACTCCTCTTATGATTGTATTTTACAAGTGTTTTAAAAAGTGTCATTCATGTTGAAAGAAAGAAGATATTCCGAAGAACAACACAGAGGACTAACTGATGTTAGTGCAAATTTTAAAATGGGGAATTAGACTCAAGGGAAGAAAATCAGTGGGAATTTTGCCATTGACTTCACGAGGTCAGGGTTTTTTCCAGCCCCCACTATATAATCTGGGAATGTTGATTTTACACATCTTGTTGAAATTCATGCTTCAGTAGTACAATGCTCATGGCTATCATTCCATGAGCCTTTGAATTTGCAAGGGCAGCAACATTAACATGAAAAAAGTACAACTAATGCTTGTCAACATGTGTAACATTTTATAAACCTACATGCATGTTGTGATTCATTTAAAAGTAGAGTTCCATCAGAAATGACATGGCTATTTGCTTTGAGAAAACAGCTAATTTAAAAAATTTCCTTAGAAAGTAAAGATTTGTCATGTCCTCTGAACTGAGTAACTGAAAATATAATTAAAATATCACTATTGGGTGTATTAAGAGTAATAAACTTGATTAACAGACTCCTTTTTGTTTAAATTGACAATTTGCTTTAGGATACCATTGATAATTCATTTAAACTAATTCCTTGTGAATATTAAGTATTAATTATGAAATTAACATTTCATAATGGTAGCATAAAAATGCAGATCAGATGCAGATAAAGATTGGCATTTTTAATTGTTTTGTGTGCTACTCATTTTCTTTCATCATAAATGAACACTGGATTATTTTAAGTGATTAACAGAAATATCCCAATAATATTAGAACATTTAAAAACCTTGACTATTTCTAAAATGTATCTTGTCACAGTTAACTGGTTATTCACAGAATTAAGAGGATAATCAGTCTCTGAATGTTGATCAAAAACTCAGCTCAGAGAAAACATAAAAGAATCAGAGGTAGACTACTGCCATAATTACATACCATTTGGTAAGTAGAACTATTATTAAATTAGGAGTGGCAGAATAGGGAATTTAGAGTAATTTCGTTGTAATTATTCGTTGTAATAATTTTTATGTGGTAGAAATTGTTTGTATTTCTTTTTCTCTCTGGTCAGAATTTTTCTTGTAGAAAGCCATAGAAGAGTCTCTCTGATCTGGGAGGTTGTTCATTATTTAAATGTAACAGAAATATATCTGTGCTCTATGCATCAAATACATAAATACATAAACTTCCTGTACCAGTGAATATTTTAAATTATTTCCATATATAGAACAGCTCTAGAAATTACCAGGGGCAGTGTTATTATGGGAACACTAGCCTTTTTTAGAAAAAAAATGCAGAGCAAATATTACTAATAAACTCTGAGACCCACAAATTAAGATGTGATAGGTAATGTATTTCTTTCTGAATGCTCACATAACCAACAGAGCATTACTTTGTGTAGATTTTGTTTTTGTAGGCTGTGAAGTTGTTACAGAAGAGCTCTTCAGAGAATGAAAAGATAAATTTGGAATGGAATATTTTTGGTTTTTAAAAATACCATTTTGGTGTCAAAGCAAAGGAGGTCTACATCATCATCAGGAAATAATTGACTTTACTAAAGAAAAGGTTTCAATTTGATACATATTTTTAAATACCATGTTGCTGGAAATATGAACACTGCATTTGTAGATTCTGATGTAGAATTACATTTTTCCCCCTCTAGTTTACATTTTATTTGAAATAAAAATTTCAGATTCCAGCTGCATCTACTTTCACACTTTATTTCAGGTAACTCCATCAGCCAGGCTCCTCTTCCCAAGACTCTGCTGTGCTTCCTGTAGACTGAATCTTCAGGATGCCTCTAGGTTCTCACTTGTGCTCCAACAAAGTAGGTAAAAACCCGGATGATAAAATGGTGAATCTTAATGGAATTAAAATTCGAGCTAGACCACTGCAGCAGTTCTGGAAAAATATTACCAGTGTCAAAGTCCAAGTAACGTTGGCACTTTCTGAATACTCCTAGTATTGTATCAGTTAGTTCTATTTTACTCGCTCTGTAACAGCTTTCATTTAATCTGTATCTGCTGCAGTATTTTTTAAAAGAAAGTTCCTAGCAGGATCTTGCTATGGAACCTTTTTATCCAGAAAAGGAATTCTGTTTGAAATAGGGGGATACTAAAAGGGTTAGCAGTGGTATATCCAAGCTACTAAATGAGTTTTTAATTACTGTAAGTAAATGAAACATTTCTTTAAAATGTAATAAGCACATTCTTGACAAGTTCACATGGCTTCATTTTCACCTTAAAAATAAACATCTCTTCTTACTTCTGAATGTATTTAACAAGTTTAGCAAGTATTAAAAGTAAGATAGAAAGGTAATAATTTACATGCTTGCACAGACCAATAAGAACAGGGAATCCATTTTTTCCTTTCTCTTTTGGTGTTTTATTATATATACTTCTAGGCAATTTAGATAGTATGCATTCATGAGCATAACAGTCAAAATAAATCCAAGAAAATTCTGACACTGTTTCCACAAGGTAACAAAAGCCTTTAGAATGCTTTCTCAAAATCTGCTACATATATATTATTAATTTTGTGCTCTCACCAGATACTGTGCCATGAAAATATACTGCAAATAGAAAAATATAATTTTATTGTTCAGTAATATGCATGGTGATAATGATATGAAATAAGAATGCTGTTTTCTCCAAACAAAACAAACATCATCAGATGACATGCATTTTAGATTTATATGGAATGTTCACTAGATTAAAAATTCATTACATTTATTGTAGAGATTTCTGAAATTCAGAAGAAAATCTGTTTCATTATTGGATTCCTTCAAACTTTTCCTATGAGGGCTCTTTTAATAAGAATCCGAACTATAAAGTATAATTAAGGGCGAAAGATCATCACTGCTGTGAGTACCTAGGCTATTGTCAGTCCGCATGATTTAAGTCTTTGCATTATCTAGGAAACATGCTGATAGTTAGAAAACACAATTGTTTTCTCACAAGTCACTATAGTGTAAGATGTTTAATTTGCTTTCTTCTTGAAAGCCAATCAAAACTATGCAATTTTAAGACCTTAGACCTTCTGTGACACAAGTTTTGAATGACAGTTCAGACAGGGGAGATGTGTATTTGAGTGTATCAGTTGCGGTCTGAAAAAAACCTGAAAACTGTTATGAAAACAATTATTCTTTTTTGTCTATCTTTATGTTAGTGAAGTTTCATTTAAGCTATATAATAAATAATTAAAAATAATACTGCTTGCCATATGTGAGAGATAAGATGAAATTATTGGCAAGACTTCAGCTTTTAGACAGCTTCCTAGTTATTAAACACTGTTGCCAAGAGTACACTTTGGAAGGTATTTACATTGGCTGTTTTCCTCATTGTTAAGTTTATTGTAAATTCTATTTAAAAAAAAATGAAAAAGCATCTCAAGTTTACACCACTGCTTTCTGCTGCTGTTATTATTATATTGTGTATAAATATAGTGGCAACCTAAGATATATTCAGGAGCCTGTCCTTGTTCAGTATCGTGCTTAGGTAAGAAAGGGATCTTAGGGAAAAAAACCTGGAAAGAATATGTATGTTTTTCTGCATGAATTGTAATAAAGTATTCTAGGTTCAAAATTTGTTTAAAGGATACATGTTCTTTTTATGTGTGGAGGTGTATATACATTAAATCACACATTAGTCTCAACTAAAGCCTGTGGAAGGTTTGTCTTTGTCCTTGGTGGGCTTTGTATGCCTTTTTGGATGAAGATTCATCTTTATGAATTTATGAGTTTTGGATATTCATCCAAAAACAACTACACTGTTGCAAAGTAAGAATGTTAAAAAGGAAAATAATGGCACTGAATCAATGGAATAGCAACTGGTAGTGGTTTTGCTAATGGGTAATTTCTAGTTAGGAGTGCTGACAACCATGTATTAATGTACATATTTCTGGATTACTTAGAAACACAGATCCATATTTTAGTGTTTCTTATACACAGATGTATTTCTTGGGAAGAAACAAAGATTCAAGTCCTCAGCTGGTTTAAATCAATGTTTTGGTTTTGCTTATTTTCCTAAAATTTATTTTTATGTCATTTTTAAGTCTTAGGTTCAGAATTTTCCAATCCATAACTTACCCTTAAATGAATATAAAGTCAACCATAGTTTCACGAACAGTATTATGTCCTTCCTCACAGCGATGCATTTCCATATCTATTATTAATGCCTTGGTTGCTACTATTTTAAATGACTTTGTGTATATTATGCACATAGCATGTGTTTGTGTGCATTAACTTCACATGCCTCATCTTGTTTTCCTGCTCTGATCTGAGTGGGGAATTTTTCTGTTTAAAATCATGGCAGCGGCCTCTGAGTTATTAACAATTCTGTCACATGAATTTGCATCTCCTACCTCATAAAGGCCAGAAGACAATGTCTGTCTTCTTGTACCATGTATTTTGATAGATTCTAGATATAATCTTTATCAGTTGTTCAATACAAACTAGCCTGACTCAAGTGAGAAACTCTATTCCTTTAGTGACAGTTTCTTTTAGACTTACAGGAATCAACAAAAATTGGTTAGATAGAAAGAGGTATATGAGTATCATTCAGAATTCCTGTTACAGTTAGAGAATGCAGTGGAGATGGCATTTATATACATAGACAAGCTAACCCTGTAAAAAACTTTCTGTTGGTCACAGAACCTGCATTTCAGCACATGAAATGTTACAGTTTTGTGAGAGGCCATGATAACTGTCATGTGCAAAGGTATCTATTTAGGCAGCCAAGACACCATTTCTAAGCATAATATTTGGCTTTCCAGCATTGTCATAGCTGCAGTCTGTTCTACAGAGAGGTGCATGAATAACTGAATATTTGCCTTCTCAGCCAAAGTGAAAAATATATGTGGTGGGAATGAGTCATAAAGAACCGAATCTGTGGCTTTTCACACTAGGAAAAAAAAGTTTTATGCTAAATTAAACATACTGTTTGTTCTGTAATAAAATTTTTATTTTCACACACTTCAAAGAAAAGCAAAGCATACAGACATCCACATACACCAAACTGCTTCTATTCAGTAACTTGGTAATGAAGCAGCCAACTCAGATGCAAGAAACCCGTATCATAGAATCATAGAATGTCCTGAGTTGGAAGGGACCCACAAGGATCATCAAGTCCAACTCCTGTCCTGCACAGGGCAACCCCAAATTCATACCATGTGTCTGAGGGTGTTGTCCAAGTGCCTCTTGAACAGCGTCAGGCTTGGTGCCATGACTGCCTCCCTGGGGAGCCTGTGCCAGTGCTCCACCACCCTCTGGGTGAAGAACCTTTTCCTAATATCCAACCTAAACCTCCCCTGGCACATCTTCCTGCCACTCCCTCGGGTCCTGTCATCGGTCACCAGAGAGAAGAGATCAGCTCCTGCCCCTCCTCCTCCCCTTGAGGAAGCTGCAGACCACAATGAGGTCTGCCCTCAGTCTCTTCTTCTCCAGGCTGAACAAACCAAGTGACTGTAGCTGCTTCTTGTACGGTTTCTTCTCTAAACCCTTCTAAACCAACTTCATGGCCCTTCTCTGGATAGTCTCTAGTAGCTTTATATCCTTAATGTACTGTGGTGCCCAAAACTGCACACAGCACTCAAGGTGAGGCTGCAGCAGTGTAGAGTAGAGTGGGGCAACCGCCTCCCTCAACTGGCACATCTAGTGTTTCTTTCTACTTTGACAAGCTCTAACTCACATTCTCAATCCCATGAGGGATTAAAAGCATGCCTCACCAAAGCTGACTCAAATACTTCAGCATTTCACACAGAATGACAGAATAGTTGAGGTTGGAAGGGACCTCTGGAGGCCATCTGGTCGACCCCCCCTGCTTAAACAGGGCTAAATAGAGCATTCTTGAGACCATAATAAAGAATGTGAGATTTATAACTTGCTGGAAAATCTCCTCCCTCCAGTTTTCATAAGAAGCTCTTGTCCATTGCTGAAGTAATGATCCGAAGTGGCTTATTTTGATTGTATTTGACTAGCGTTTCTCAGTTATTAATGTAATTTGAATAATTAGAGCACACCATTATGAAATTGACAAATATATTTCATACAATACTCTATAAGATTCAATTAAAAATCATTGAAAAAATGTCTCTTTTGTGTCCATCATGAACTTTTATAAAGCACTCTTGCTGTTCAGTACTCTTTCCAATGACACAGCTGCCTTGGGGTGTTATTCATACTTTTCCCTAAAATGTAATTGCAAAAATGGGGATGGGGCAGCAATAGTATCCTGCAGTATCTTGTAGTATGCTTCATTTTCTCCCACCCTATGTATTACACAATAAGCCAGAAGTATGATACAGGAAGAAGTTAAACTTTCCTCCTAAATACACTAGGAGTTTCTCAAAGTTGCAGAATGGGCAACTCATTATGCTAAATATAATTAATTTTGCACTACCTGATTTGTAGAAAGCAGACATTATCAAGTGAATCTGGGACACAGATTCTGTTTCCCCACATAAGATAATACTGTATTATTAAAATTTTGCATAAAGGCTGAAAATGTAAAACTTCTTTAAACGGCAGCCTCAGGGTCTGGTTTTGTTCTGAAAATTAAAATGAAAATTTCCTTAATAAAAATGGCACACTGCTAAACAAGTAAATTTTCTGAAACATTTGTAATGCATATAACAAGCAATTGGGAGGAGAAGGGCAGCTTTATATATTCCTGTTAGCATTGCAGGGCGAGTAGGACTGTCTTGCTGTTTACATGTTGCCAAAATTTGTGTTAAGCTATAGCCAGTTACACTTCGCACTTATGTAATTAAAGACACAACTTTGACATCTAACAATTTATTAGTCATGAAGCATGAAAAGGAAGAAAAAGAAGGGAATAAAAGCTGGTTTATGTTACCAACATTTTGGTTCAAGGCAGTTTCAGCCACTTAAACAAATCAGACTGGGCAGCTCCATTTCTTTAGATGCAGCCCAGAGAGGTAGCACAGGAGGAGGGAGGTTGTTCAGTGTAAACTCGGGTGTTGAGGTTTTGAGTTGTAGATTTTAGGCACCTCATTCTAAATGAAAGCATTGGGTTAAGCTCCTAGTTGGCAGTTAGGTGCAGAAATACTTCTATGGATGCTGGCCTGGTACCTCCTCTGAAGTGCCTTAACACCTCTCCAATCTTTGCTCTTTCATCTTCTTCATTAGTGGAGAAGATACATAATGCTTTGTTTGCTTTTGTAATTTTTTTGTCATTCATGTACAAATTTCTTGCTTACATTGCAGAAGGGAAGATTAAAGAAGTGGACCCTGAATTTCAGTATTGCAATTCAGCATTCAGTGCTAAGAGCTTGCCTTCTTACATCTTCTGTATATCCTGGCACGGTGTAGGTAGGCTGGAAGAAATGGCATAACTGGTCCCACATTTTCAAGTTTTCCTATTCTGCAACACACACCAGGCAGACCACCTGCCCTTCCTTTACGGATTGCTCTAGCATATGGTTTACCGACAGTAACAAAGAAAAAAAAAAAAAGCAGTTTTGGACTGTAGAAGAAGCCTACAGAAGAGTAAAATAATCCATATTTTAGAGTATGGGGCCTGTTTGCAATATTCTCTACTGTGTCATTTTACATCCCCTAGATTATAAATCTGTGAAAAATTCACAAGCCAGTGACATAGACTCGATGTTTACAGTGTTCATTTCCAAACCGCCATTCTGTTACATGCTATTCCTTTTCTACTTGGTGGTGTCATTCCCCTCCCACTGTGAGACATGCTTCCTTTCTGAGTTCGTATTTTTTTAAGTCTCCTATTATCACTGTAAGCATTACAATTTGTTTTTGGTTTGCTTGCTGGGAAAATGTGACCACATTTAATTCCTTTCTGTTCTCAGGTGATTTCACATGATGGCTCAAGTCAGAGTGAGTGTACACATTCACTGTAGGGATGTTGACTGAAGTTTTGCTGCATAGCACAGAGCGACACTGTCACAAAGCTAATTCACTGTTTGCTAGGAAAATCAATTAAACTGAAAACCAAAGAGGATTTTATCACTTAAACCTTTCTTCAGTGAGACTGCAGAAATGAGGGAGGCTTGGGTTTTGTTTCCTTGAATGAAACATCATACTGATGCATCAGACAGTTTCAGCTAGGTTGTTTTGTCTAAAATACTTTTCCAGTGGAAATATAGCATTGCTTAAATGTGCGTACTCCATCTATAACTGACTGGCTGCAAAACAAAGGGTTTTAGGAGAAGCTAGGAATTGTTCAATAATGGTGCTCTGTCACTTGGTGACACAAATGCTTACAAATCGTACATCATGGTAGTGTGAAACAATTATTAAACCACTCTTTCATGATAAATGATATGACAAAGGATATTAAGTTACTTAGTTTGGAGTTAGGAGATAAGACAGTCTCTGCTACTCGTTTACTTTGTGAAGTTGAGTAATTTGGTGAGTCTGGATCTTGCCTAGAAAAATGTTAGATGGTTTCAGAACAGTGGCTGCTCCTGGCAGGTGCTGAGCATTTTGCCTTCATATTACTTATATGTTACAAAACATTTCCCTGGAAGTGTTCAAGGCCAGGTTCAATGGTGCTTTGAGCAACCTGGTCTAGTGGAAGGTGTCCCTGCCCGTGGCAGGGGGGTTGGAACTAGGTGATCTTTAAAGTGCTTCCAATCCAAGCCATTCTATGATTCTGTGATCCTATGATTCTACAATTCTATTATATTCAGGATTATTCTGGTTCTGTTAAGGTCTTAATTTGTCTTTAATGAGGGTGAGAGGTTATAAGAGTGGTGTAAAGAGATTTTCACTGGAATTAGTTGGTATCACACTAACTAGCAGTTGATGATCTCTATGGGTTTTTTTTCCCATCTTATATACGCCTATAAATCTATAATTGTAAAACTTTAAAATGTTTCTTAATATACATCAGCAAAATTATGTACTTAGTCCTGCTTCTTTTGAGAAACTTTTAAATCCCAAATTTTGAAGTGTTTAACTGTATGACTAATCTTCATGCTATTCTAAGAAAAAAAGGCACCAGATAATGCTTTCTGTGAGATTAATGGTTATATTAATACACTCTTGAAGCTTTATTCCCATTTATCAATAAATTATGCAGCTAACTACAAAGACACTCAGCTTTTAGGTAAATCTAGTTCTAACACCATCTAAATTTTTCAAATGTATCAGATAGCTGGCAGCTATCTGAATGATTTTTTTCTTAATTTAAGACATCTACAACTAAGGATGACCACAGTACTCTTATGATAGCAATCAAAAGATTAGACAAAATGTTCTTTGTTTCACAATAGTTGCCAAGATCAATAACTACTCCACAAGATCAAACACAGTAACGGTGAAACTTGTCATATATTTGTGACTCAAAAGAGCTCCTTCTATTGCTTCAAGAGCAGTTTCCTTTTTTTCTTGGAAAAGCCTGGAAGAAAGCAGAAACTGTGTATTGCCAAATAAGTAGTGGTAAATCAAAATATGAGAAACATGTGCAACAGCTGGGGGGCCTGAAGCCCTGGATTTAGCCTGGAAAAGTAAAAATGCATTATCTATCACTTTTACCTGTCTCCTTTCTTCAGTCTTGGTAAAGATAATTATCTTAAGGTTAAAATTGTGATTTCAAAGCCTATAAAATATCTAGGAACATAGTATTTCGAGTCCTGATAACTGCTGCCCCATGGCCTTCTTGAGTACTGAAGGGTATTTTTTTTTTGTTCTCTGTAAAAGGGTATTTATTTTGAGATATCTATCTCAATGCAACATCATTAGAGAGATAAGGATAGTTTTGAATTCCACAGAGTGCCAGTGCTATTATTTCCCCTCATTGCATGAATCACAGAATCACAGAATGGTTGAGGTTGGAAGGGATCTCTGGAGGTCATCTGGTCCAACCTGCTCAACCTAGAGCCATTTGCCCAGGACTGTTTCCAAAGAGCTTTTGAATACCTCCAAGGAGGGAGTCTCCACAACCTCCAGGGACAATCTGTGACACTGCTCGGTCACCCTCACAGTAAAGAAGTATTTCCTGATGTTCAGAGGGAACCTCCTGTGGTTTGTGGCCATTGCCTCTGGTCCTGACACTGGGCTCCACTGACAAGCCTGACTGTGCTCTTTGCACCCTCTCTTCAAGTATTTACACAAATTGATGAGATCTCCCCTGAGCCTTCTCTTCTCCAGGCTGAATGGTCCCAGCTCTCTCAGCATTTCCTCATAGGAGAGATGCTGCTGTCCCTTCACCATCTCCATGGCCCTCTCTCAGTATGTCCATGTCTGTCTTGTACTGGGTAGCCCAGAACGGGACCCAGTACTCCAGGTGTGGCCTCACCAGTGCTGAGTAGAGGGAAAGGATCACCTCCCTCGACCTGCTGGCAACACTCCTAATGCAGCGCAGGACACCATTGGCCTTTGAGGCAAAGGCACATTCGTTTTACCTGGCCCAGTTTTACTAAAATAAAAACTACTCACATCTTGTCTTCACTAAGGTTATATTGAGGAAGTAAGGTGAGGTAAGGTAAACACTTCATCACCCCTCTCTTTTTATTCATTAAAAACATCCTGGCTGAAGTCGAACATCCTAGAATGCACACAGAGACAGCTCTAAGAGGTGATGAGAAGGACACAGAACACAGGGGAATACAAGTTTTGGAATGTCTCCTAAATTTCTCTGACCTTTTTTTCCTGATATGGTACAAGGTGTGAAAAGAGAAAACGAAGGGCAATCTAAGAGTACGTATGAGCGAGGCACACTTCGCCTAGTTCTCTAACTTAATTTTAACCTCCTACCCTTTATATAAGGGAGAAGTATAGAAGGCCAAGCGTATACTTCTCACGAGGGAAACCTAGATTTGATTAAGTCCCATCTGAGCCCTCTATGAGTCCTAGTCTCTACTTAAATTTGAGTGAAATGGCTCTTCACATCATTATACTGTCATGCAAGAATTTCCAGGAGTGGATTATTAAAATCAGGACTGGCAGCAACCGCGGGGACTGGTCTGGACCAGGTTGGTTAGCAGCTAATAATTTATATAGGAAAGAATTAAACAGGCAAGGATCGGCTTTATTCTTCAGGATAGCAGTCCCCAAATTTTGGACCGTGGAGCACTGTCACCCGTTATAAATTTTCATCGCACCGTCAACCTCAGCAGCCAAGTTTTTACTGGAAACACGTAAAAGCGAGTTGATTTCACAGCGTTGGCCGTGCAAGCGCTGCGAGCCGGAAACCCGCGGCGTGGCAGGAGCGGGGCGCGGAGCCGGTTCCGCCTTCCCCCGGGGACGCGGGCGAGGCGGAGAGCGTGGGGGCAGCCTCGCACCCCCTCCCGCGGCTTAGTTACCTCCCCCGGGATGTAAGAGAGGTGCGGGGCCGGGGCGCGGCGCCGGTGGCTCTCCCGCCACACACACCCCCGCCTTCCCGCCCCCCCGCTGCCGGTGAGTCCCGCGCGCTGCCGCCGTTGCCAGGGAAACGGGCTGAGGGACGCCGGGGGGGCGGCGCGGCGGCGGCTGCCCCCCTCCTCCCGCCCGGCCAGAGCCGGGAGTACCGGGTGAGTGCGGGGGGGCAACAGATCCTCGGCCGGCCCGGCCCGGTGCCGCCTGGCCTCCGCAGGGAGGGGGGGCGGCGGGAGGGAGCTAGGCCGTTGCCGCCTCCCGCTCGGGGTGGGGCGGCCCCGGGCGCGACGCCGGGCGCTCCGGCACTAGCGGGACAAGCGCCCTGAAGTTGTCTTTCCTCGCCCTCCAAGCGAGGGGCTCGGCGGGCGCTGCCGGTGGCGCTGGGCGACGCGCCCCCATCGCCTCTCGGGCCCTGGGCCCGTGGCCGCGGGTGTTGGCGGCCGGAGCGCGGGGCGGCGTGTGGCGAACCCCGGCCTCCCTCCCGTGGTGGCAGAACGAGCCCAAGGCAGGGCCCCCCTCCTGAGGGGGCTGCGCCTCTGGGGGTGCCTGCCTGGCGGCTGGGAAGGGACTGAAGCGGAGGGTACGTCCCCTGCAGCAGCATACGGGCGTCTCTGCTCCGGGAACGGCTTGTTGCGGCGGGTGGGCGGGAGGCTGGGGGGCCGTCCAGGAATTAACTCCCTCTTCTTGTTGCAGTGCTTGGTGCAGCACCTGAAGCATCTTTGAGAGATCCGGGTTTTTGTCTTATATGCCTAGATAGGCTCTGCCCTCTTATTGCTGAGTTCTTAACTGATTCAAAGAATACAATAAACTTTCTGATATATAACTTAAAAGAGTTTTAAGCTTTCCTTTTCTAAGTTTCAAATGCATAACAGGTTGCACAGGCTCAAGAATGTGAGGAGTCATTACTGAAGAGGAGACTGATTAAAAATTAGATTTTGTTCTCCCTCACAGAGGGTGTTATTATGTCCCTTAAGTTTTTTTCTCTCTTTAAAAAGCAAAATGCATAAGGCTAGGAAAATGGAACAACTTGGTTCAGGAGTTATTCCAGAACTTTATTACCCTCCCTAAACTCTTGGGTTGTTTTTTTAAAGAATGGAATCTCTTTGTTTCACCCCATAATGATGCCATGCCAAAGTAGAATAGACCTTGAAGAAGATCTTTTGAAAACCTTATGGAAGGAAGAGGTTGCTGTTACTACAATGATGATGACTGACTTATAATTTCTCTCTGTCTTGTTACTTCTTTGGGAAAATAATTAATGAGGAATGGGGGAATTAATTATGGAGGTTTAGTGGACTTGTTCTAACAGCTCACAGGGTTGTAAAGTTTTGGTCACACTCCAGTCCTGGGAGCCTAGGTGAGTATATTGAGGAAATATGTAAAAAAAAAAATTATAAAGCCCTGTAGGCTTGACTGTTGTGCTTCAGCAGACCGTATACCTAGCAGCGATCCCTTCTTGTTTTTTCTATATTGGCCATGTTGAGATGTATATTGGAAGCTGAGGGGTTGGTCATGATCCCAGTTGAAAATCCAGGATGTGACTGTTTTGGGACTGATGGTGTTCTTTCAGATTGCCCTGATTGGGAAACCGAATATGTTTGCTAATATAGCGCGATCCTTTTTGAATGTGCTTTCAGGAATTCAGAGATGTTTTGGAGGTGTTTGATTTGCACTCCTTTGAGATTATTTTTCATGGAGTTGCAGCATGTCTATGTCTAGTAAGATGGTGCCACTGTTAAATAAAGAAATCTACAAAGTGGATACATGTGTCTTTTAAGCCTTCATCCCTACTGAGTGGCTCTGAATTTTTTGCAAATGCTCTCATCATTTCAGAGCATACAGCCTGTGCGAGATTAGGGTTTCATGCTGGTAAAATATCTGACTTTAAGATCTAGTATTATGATGCAGATATGATGGTCTGTTTTATAGGTAGCTGTTTGTAAGCCTTTTTGTACAGAGTTTTCAGATGGAGTTAAATAAAAAGAGGGCATGGGAGTAGTAGATGATTGTTTTAGTTTTGATACCTTGCAAAATAAGACAGGTAGGTCTGAAACTATTGACATGAAGACAGAATGAGGGAGAGTGTCCCCTTTTGAAGGGTGATGTTAGAACTTATATTTCAGTTTTGACATGAGACAGAAATTTCCTATTCCTCTTTCAATACTTGATGCAGTTTTGGATTAAATTGTCATTTAGAAGATTGCTATCCACACTAACATTGAAAGTTAATACTGCAGTAGTGGCCCAAAATATTTGCTATCACGTTTCAAAACCCCATAGAAGTTCTAGTGACATTGACCTTATTTTCTGTGATATTTACAAGATTATTTACTGAAGCATTAAACTTGATGTTAAAAGAGAGTTTGGAGTAGGAATAGAAATTGAGTGGTTAAAATGATCGTTATTTGTAAAGTGATGAAATCTCCTAATACAGAGAATTCTACTTATCTAATCCATCTTTCTGTGGGGTTCATGATTTTGTATACTCTTATGATCTTTGTATTAATCACAGCATGAAATCATTGAGTTTAGATAGTATGTACGTAAAGTGATTTTAACTGATTTTGAATTCTGTTTCTCAAAGTTGGACATGAGATAATTTACAGAACTCTTCTGGTTTTCTGAATCAGTTGCCTTCACAGTGTAAACAAGAAACAGCTTAACAGTGAATACTGAGAAAATCTGGATCAGCTAGGCTCTTCCTGTTTAACTTCAGAGGACTTGCCTGTACACAAAACTTGGGCTGGGAACTGTGATGAGGTAGGTAATCTACATTACAGTAATTCTCCTAATATTAGGCTAACTGCATGCATCTCAAATGGCTTTGTACTGGCATAGTTGATCACTACCATTAAGGAGAGTAAACAGTGTCTTTACTGGATAATGCCAGTCTCTGCATATGGGTAAGAATCTGTCTAGCAAAAAATGGGTGTTTATATGACCTTTGAACTGTGTACATGATGTGAACTATTATGTGTTGAGAACAATTCTATGATGAAGCAAATTTAGAGACAGTAAATCTAGCAAAAAATCACCGTTTCCTGCATTCTTTTCTCTCAAATATGTAATAAAATCTCATGAAGTTTTTTTTTTTTTAATTTATTTAGTCATTTTACCATGTGTTTTGAGCTTTCTTTGAAAATTCAAGTTACTGAATCTGGAGCACAAACACCGAGTAAAGGTAATGATCAGATTTCCTAGATAAAAAGTTTTACGGTTTAGGATGTCTTACTTTGGAAAGTAGATGGTGAGTAAGAATTAGCCTGAGCAAGCAGCAGCTCCAGTCAGCTTGGGGATATTGTTGATTTTGTAATTACCATTACCTTTTTAGTAGGTTTTTTTTCTTTTTTTTTTTTTTTTTTTGGTTGGGTTTTTGTGTGTGTGTGTTTGGTTTTTTTTTTATTTTTCTGTCATGCTGAGCTTTGTCTTGGAACTGTCATCTTCTAAGGTTGTATTGCAGGACAGGTACAAGAATGTTCTCTTAATGTAGCTATATTGAATTGTATAAATTAAAATATTTTTCTGTTAATTTTCTTTTTAAACAAGACTTCTACATAGCATCAAGAAATAATTAGCTGCTAAGATCTGAGCAGTGCCACAAAATACATCTTTGTCCAACTGAACAAGAATGTGTTTATAGTGACTCAGCACTCGATTTGGAATTTGGCAAGATCTTCTCTTCAAGCTAGAAAACACAGATGCAATTTTATATTATTTAGTAGTGTGTTGTGTTCCCTTCTTTATTTAAAATAGTTCGTATGATCCTGCCAAATTTTCAACTAATTTTCTCTAATCTTTGCAACTGAACTATTTATATAATATACATAATGGCTAAAATTACTATTTAACTTCAAGTCACTCTGAAACATAAAATAATAAAATATATACAGCTTAAAATGGGAAAATACAAATAGCTTAAAATGGATAAACTTTAAAATGTTTATTTCTCTATTTTTTCCTCTTTGAAAAAGAGTAGTATCATTGTGTTAGGCACAAACCATGTCTTATGCTTGTCACTGTGGGACAACAGAGGTTCTTTGTGATTAATACTGACAGCAGGGGCTTACTATACGATTCCTTCTCAATTTGAACACAACGTCTTGCTGGGAGGAGCTGCAAGCACTCTGGAGGACAGATCATTTGGAATTTGGAATGATCTTGAGAAGTGAGAGAATAGGATGTAAATCAGTAAGAACAAGTACAAAGTACTATCCATAAGCAGAAATAAAGTGTATAGAGAAGAAAATTTTAGGTAAGGTAGAAAAAGACCTGTAGGTTGAAGTGCTACACATGAAAATCAGCATCATGCTGTTGTGATAGATGCAAGGGTTGTATCAGCATATGAAACCAAAAGCAGCATAATACTTCTGTTCTTAGTACTGGTGAGGGATCAGCTGGAAGGCTGGGGCCTCGTCAGGATATATGCGTGGAAAGACATGGATCAACTGGCAAGAGTTTGGAGGAAGGGAGTTGACAGGAAAGACAGTTGGAAAGTGTAATCTCTGGATGGGTATGGGTGTGTGTGAAAAAAATTAAAAGAATTTGGTCTGTTTAGTGTAGAGAAGGAGGGAGATAGCGGTCCTCCAATGTTTAAGAAGTTGTTTACAAGATGAGGGCAATCTGTTATTTTGTGTGTCCATATAGATACGACAAGATTATTTTATATATTAGGATGGCTGACTAATGGCAAGGATGGCTAACTTTGGTTTAAGTTTGCTTAGACATCTGGTAGAAGCTGCCACTAAAAGATTTCAAACCAGATTTGAGAAGCATCTGTCAGAAATGGTTTAGATTTAGTCGAAACTGCCTTGGATCTTTCAATTCATGGAGGCATTGTTTTGAAAATGGAATCTGTTTTCACATTCTACTACTCTTCTGTCATTACTGAAGAGGAAATAAAGTTTCTACCTAGTTGGACCCCTTCTGTTTTGTCATGGGAACTTTCTAAGTGCTTAATTAGATAATCAATTTCTTATTTTCTTTTACAGATCCTATGTCATTTTCACTTATATTGTCCCATTCAGTTTTGGCAGCTAGGCTTTGTCAGTATTTTTTTTTTCCTTCCCCTCTCTTTAGGTCTCATTTACTTTGTCATCTTTGCATCTTTTTACTAATTCCCTTTCCCTACTGTGTAATATATGTTTTCCAGCTTTGCCTTGAAGGCACGTTTTATTTCTTGAATGCCCTATCCCACCTGCTTTTCTTTACAATTCCCAGCACCCTCACACTCTGTTCTTTCACTTGTTTTTGTCTTTTTTCTGTGTTGTTCTTTATTCTTTAGCATATACAAGACATCGTCTTATCCTCTTTCTTCTTTATCCGCGTTACTTCTGAAATAGTGAGGTTTAAAGTCCCCACAAAATGTACTTTGATGGAAAGATTATGAAATAAATGAAGGCGGTCACTTTAGGTAGCCTCCAGTTAAAGAGGTTTTTTTGGTGTAGCTAAGAAAACAAAGTGCACGCTGTGACTGTATGTGATCTGCCAGTGCCTGTCCTCCAGTAGCTTTTGTCTATTCCAACCAAATTTGACAGATGGGTAAGAGTCTCAAAGATGTTAAGCTCTTCCAAGTTTCATGAAAATTGGCAGCTAAGTAATGGAAAGAAAGACCCAAATTATTTCCTTATCTGAAAGAAAGGAGTTATAAATTAGCCCTTTACATATTCTGTAGGGTAGCAGTCAGCTGACTAATTGATTCGTGTCTTGATTAGCCAGCCAGGCTCCAAGCCAGTCCTATGCACATGCCCAGACAGGATTACCAAAGGAAGCTGTGCTGGTCAGGCTCAGTGACACTGAGGGGAGCTGGGCTTCTGTGAGGGAATGTTGCAGAAAAATCCACGGAAAACCAGACTTTACTGATTCTAATGTCATGGGAATGCTGTGGTGGTTTTTTTTACTGTAAAATGTTTTTAGTGTTTTTTCTCTGTTCTTTGTGACATCAGCAAGACCACCACTTAATAAATAGTGATTATTTTAAATGATAATGTGGTCTTTCATTTATCCATTATTCCTGGTTTACATTTTTTTTAAAATGGAGAACCTGTTATATCCTTCAAAATTTGGGTGGATCAATTTCACAAGTTCATTAAGACCTTAACCCATTCATGCCAGGAAGGTCTGAAGAGACAAGGTAAACCAAAAAGGATGTTGTTGGTTCTTCAGGCTAGAAGCATGATACTGTATGCTAAACAAATTATTGGAGTTTTGCTTTGCATTTCCTTGTTGCAGTGTATTGGCTGATGACAGATTTTTGTGCAATGTATGTGACAGCTTAAGAAAAGGCTTTTAAGTTTCCAAGACTTAAAGCTTTCAAGTAGAGATGATTGCTCTGTGTTGTTTTTAACTACAATTTATTTGTCTGTTTATCTGTTCTGTATTCCCAGACTTTTTCTGAAATTCCATTTGTTTGTATTTCTGAATATTCAAATGAAAAGGTACTGGTGGTAATGAACTGGATTACTATAAGGTATCTCTGAAACGACTGAATCAGAACTAAGTTATTGAGCAAACAAAGCTGTAGAAGGGAAAGGATGAAAGAATTATCGTGTTGAAGTAAAACAGAAATCCAACAGTCCTACTGTTCATCTGACCTGTGATATTGTGGGTTTGTTTTGGGGTTGGGTTTTTTTCAGACATTTAAGATTCATTCTGGGAGCTGATAAGGAAGTGGAGAGGAGTTTGTAGCTAATTCACAGGCTGGCTGAATTGAGTTAATTTGTTCCTGCTGAATGCGTGTTTTTTAATGCTGCTGAGAAAATTATGCTGTTGTAAGACTGAGTGTCAGCATGCCTAGAGCGCTTTTTCCTTTTCCACTATTGAAACTAAAGAAACAAATCTATCCTTACTCAATGTGAGCTTTGTTGCAAGTGAAAAAACAAAACAAGTTTGTCCCAGGCTGTTGGGGGTGTTTGTTTTTGCTGAACTTTCCTTAGCCGTTTCTGGATATTTGACTAATAATGTATTTATTATTCTAAAATAGTATTTTGAATTTAACGACAAAACCAAAACTGGCTTAATTATCAGTAAGTAAAAGATCACTTAAACAGTATTCAACTAAATGGTTTAATAGAATGCAAGAATACATACTCTTAATTATAAAAGAGAAGGGAATGAGTGAATTAAAGAAGAATATGTTGTATTATGTCTGCAAATACTTGATCCAACTCTTTGTTTCTTCATTACTCTATTTTTAAAACATGGAGTTCAAAAGTGTCTTCATTTCTAATGCTTAGAATAAGAGATGTGATTTGTACAACATATGCAGCAATTATGCCAAAACTAAATTTCTTCAGTTCTGTGGTTACTATGGTAACCAATATTCACTGTATTTCATGTAGACATATACAACAGAATGGAAGATGGTAGGTTTAAGATTTAATAATCTTTGAAAAAATATTGTGCTATAGTACATGATATTTTAATTACGGGTAAGAGGACAGATCAAATAACTAACATGCTTAGTAGCATCAACATTGGTAGTAATCATCTTTAAAACATATTTGGATGATTCTTGTGGTAATAGAACCCCAGGTGCTCATTTCTAACAATTGAATTGGTTTTTTGCCTAAGCAGGGAGATCCTTCCTACTACTGCCAGGTCTTTTTCACCTCCCAGGAATAAGGAAGAGAATAGTAATTCTGTTGTTTTGGTTTTGGACATGGGATGTGTGAGGAGGGACACTGAAATAGTAGTAGATTAGGTAGCACCTTTAGTCAGAGGTAGTTATAGTTTATGCGAATCCATGTCACAGAATGTGAGCAGCTCTTAAGGTATTTATTTTCTCAATACTATTTGGTAGAAGTATAATTCCTCTTTTCTGATTCAAGTCAGAAAGGTGGAACTCAAGAATATATAGAGAAAGACAAAGTGAATCTTTCATGACTATTCAAGACCCAGAATACCTGGGTTTAATTCCCTTACCTATTACAGATTTCCAGTGTCCTTGTTTTTCATCCTATTTAATTGGGGTTTTGTTTGTTGTTTAGAGTTCATATTTTCACAAAGGTCTGTGGAAAAAGAGTAGGGATTAAGTTTATCTGAGTTGCAGACTGGCTGGAATGAACCACAAGAATAGTGGAATACTGGAAAAAAATCAAATTTATTTCGATACTATTTCAGGTGTTTATATGATAGTAGTAAGATCTCAGCTATAATATTTTTAGTTTTGGATACCATAAGAAGTTTGTGAGAGTTCGTTACTTGATCTTAATTCCCTTCTCAAAGCTTGGAGTGGCTGGTATGATGGACTAGTTCTTGGGATCTTGTTCCTGTGAAAGGAATAAAATACAACAAAGAACCTAAGGAATTTTTCTTGTCTTTTGTTGCTTTTAATAATAATTCTGATCTTTTTATTAGAGTTGGTGGTCTATATTAGCAAGCCTATAAAATTCTACATGAAGCCTTGTTTTCAAGTGTGAGACCAGACCATCCCTGTAACACATTTTAATGCTGCAAACTGCTATTTAAACAACGCTGTTTATTATTTTGAAACATCTGCACTAATTGTAGTTTGGGAGAAGAATTTCAGGGACGCTAGTCCCTTTCTGCCTGTCCTGAAGTAAACCTGGGCTGCATTTCAGTGGTTAAAAGGGTTCACTGTATCACTTGAGGACAAGCAGAAATTGTGCAAGAAATTCTAGGACCCTAAAACCAAATGGTAGAATGCTGTATTTGCAGAAATTTAACACTTGGAGGTCAGGAAATGATAGAATAAAATGAAGATTGTTCATGGAATGTTAGCTCCTCTTAAGTATGAATTAGTTTATAATTTTTATTTATGCTGACTGCATTTTGGGGAAGGAGGAAAAAATTCCAACACAAATGGCATAGTCACCGTGAAGCAGGAATCAATGAGAACATTTTAAACAAAATTCTTGTGTGGTTTGGCCATATCTATTGTGCTTATGAGGTAGGTAAGTAAACTAAGTGCAAATTGAGCTTAATAGTGAATTAGAGTTTTGGTGAAGAGATAAGTATGGGATTTCATGGAAAAACAGGTTCTTATGGAATAAGCTTTTTATGAAGCATATTTATGAACATCCCAAGACTCTGCCAGGGGAATAGCATTTGTTATGCAAAATATTAATACTAGGTTAGTGTTACGTGGATAGAAATTCTAACATGTGGATTCTGATCTCTTTCAATGAAAAAAATTACTTGAGGATTTTGATTTAGCAAAAACTTTGTTTGTTCCTCATCCTTCTATTTGAGATGCTGGTATTAGAAATTTATTTTTAGCAGCTGGCAAAGTATTTCTGTTTAAGTACCAAGAAAGTAATTAAAATGCTGTCATATTTAGCTTTAGTCATATTTAATAATATATAAAATGTACATATATTTTTATAAATATATATATATACACACACATACCTGATGAAAGATTCACAATGCTTTTTTTCCCTCCTTCCATATGGAGTAGCACAGAATAACTTTTAAAAGGTTTACTGTATTAATATGATTAACAGAGTGGCTATCTTTGTCAGAGTGAAAAAGTTAGTTTGAACTCTGTAAAACAGTTTGTGCAGAATAACTTTTCCTGAAAGTTGGAGGTATATAGTACAGAATTGTGAGTGCTAACTCACTGGATTTGACTTATTTTTCTGGATAGGACACTGTAAAAGATTTTTTTTTTTTTAAATTTGTATTTTATAGCTACAGCTGTGAACATAAATAGTATATTTGTATATATTGAGGGTAATATTTTCAGCAGGTATTAAATGAACTGATTTGTTTGCCAAATCTCAGATTGATGATACTTTTGTCATGAACTACAGGTTTGTACAATATATATTTTTTTGCTGGGTTACTATGTACAGTGGAATGCATCTTTGAGTTATGTATATGATTCCTTATCAAGCAAGTGGTGTTCTCGCCTTTTTCTTAACACGTATCATGTATCAGATAATAGCTCACGTATCAGATAATAGTCTGTTCATACCTTGTTCCAGATGTATTACTGGCTATATAAGCAACAGCAAATTGAAATAGTTTCTTAAGCTTTTTTCCTGGATTTCATCCTTCTGTATGAGTATTTTTCTTCTCTTTCCTCCTTTCTCGAGCTATTCTGTCTGTCAATACATATGTTCTTTGACTTACTAAGAGTTTTATATTCTTTTATACTCTTTGTTGGAGCTAATATGGTCCATCTGGTCTGACTGTCAGGATGAGCCTGTAGGAGAGTAGAATATTGCTTTGCAGAGTCCAAGAAGCTGACATCCTGTCAGAGATACAGTTAAAAATTCCAGCTTGCCAAATCAGCGTATTTCTTTGAACAACATTGAGCCCCGCCACTGGCGAGACTTGTTTCAGAAAATTGAAAAAGCCACCAAACTTGGAAAAAATAGGTATTAACGTGCAAATGACATGCAGGAATGGCTCATATGATACATTTTCCAAGGAGAGTTGCATAGGTGAAAATGTGGTGACTTGAAACTTTGTTACATGTGTTATGAACTTTATTTAATTAAAAAAAAAAATTTCCATAGCTTTAGTTTGAAAGGTTTTGTTCATATTTTTCAGTTTCCAATTCTGTTATGGTAATACAGCAATAAATCTGTCTGATTTTTGTCTAGAAAATCAGCTGTGGGTTCACCATTTCTTTCGGCAAGCTTGGTCCTCTTATGTTCTTCTAGCATCTCTTTGGAACAGACTTGAGTTTGTGTTTGATAGATCAATAATCTGAGGTATGGAGAGTGTGAAGAGCATATTTTGGTCTTGTTCTTTGTTTTCTCTGTCTGTCCGTCCAGTTAGACTCTCGGGCAGCTCTTTTCCCTTTCAGAGAAATTGGAATAAATGTACCTCTGTTTTTAATAGTTCTACTTACAAGAATATGGGATGCTAAAATCTATGATCTATGGGATATCAGTATTTTATATTGATGAAGACTGTAATATAGGTGTTGGGGTTTTTTTTTTTTTGCCTTTTTAATAGTCAGTTTTTGTAGGTTGATAGTAGTTGGAAGAGACAGTTTACTGTGCACTTCTATTATGCCAATTGCGCAAGCTGGGGCTGGGGGGTGGGGAAGGGGAGGTGTACACCTGGGTCTCAGTATGGCAGTACAATTATTTGTCAAATACATGAATTTTAAGGGTGATAAAATATTTTGGTAAATTACCTCAGCTTGGTGTCCTGTGGCTTAACCAACTAAGTTTTCTGACAGTTTTATTTTTTGAATTATAAATAAATAATGTTTATTTTGTTTATTGAAGTAAATCTGAGTTACAAGTTTATGTGCAAATAGGTAGATTATTTTCCTCTCGTGTCTTCTGTCCATTGAGGTGACAGTGTTTCAGAGTACGGGTTGATGGACCGCCCTTCTATTGACAGTTTCTTAATTAAAATTAATCTCATAGGTTATCCATTTTGTTTTTCACATTTTTCTAGTTAGTGTTGGTTACCACTGTCATGATAGGCTCCAAAATCACCTGCATAATTAAAAAAGCCAGGCCACATAGGTTGAAATTTGGTGGTCATGTTTCTCATTTGCTTTTTAACTGTAATTTCATTACTCAGATAGGATTCACTGTGTGATTTGTACTGCCATCAACTGTTTAATTGCTACTTTTCTGTTAGTAGGAAAAGTGAAAATGGATTTGCTGACCTTTAAAAATACTGTAGATCTATCACTGATGGAATAAATTTTCTTGCTGATGAAAATTAGAATTTTTAAAATGTGTATATGTGTATATATATATATATGCACATGTATTATTATCTTTCTAATCATTAGGCTGAAAAGTACTACCAGCAACAATGTTTGAAACACAGTTATTCTCCTGTTCTTCTAAGGACAGTAATGAGCCATGCCAAGGTACGTCATCTACGTCTTCTATTACACAGTTTTCAAAGAGTTTAATGAAGGGCTTAAGTTTAAGGTATAAGAAGTTATTTTATATTTTGTATTTGTAATATTATATAACACTAGTCCTCTCTCTTGCTTCTTCTGTCACGCTGCCTGAAAAAAATTCATACAAATGATACATCTGTAGACTTTGAGAGTCAGTCATTGACTTACTGGGGTCACTCCATCCTCTAATGATAGTTCAGTTTTTTATCTGAAAAGAAAGATTGGCTGTATTTCACTTGTGATTTCAATGTCACTTTTAGATTTTAAGGAAATGGTAAATAATTCCACTTTCTCACTGATTCTATTTCTAGCTTGCTTTTACAAAGGTGTTAGAAGACTTGCTTGTATAAATGTCTGCATTTACCAAGGAAAACCAAAGCAGTAAGAAAGTAATCTTACACAGATTAACAGATTAACAGTAATCTGTTAGTTACAGTAGTCATGTAAAGAAAGGAAACATTTTTACAACAACATTAATGTTAATTCAGTAAAATGTATGAGTAATAACAGTAGAAGCAACTAGGGGAAATTAAAGTAATGTTGGCCTCAAAATCTGAATTTCTGTGTTGTGCTTCAGAGTGCAAAAGTTATGACGTCTGTATATGCTTTGTTAGGATTGTGATGTGTAGGCATCCTATGAAGGTTTCTGGCTGTAGGAACAGGCAGAGCAAGATCATATGGAATAGGTTTTGATATCCATTTTAATGGGCTGTCTTTTCAAACAAAATCTTGAAAACGATCTTTTCCATTCCAGTAAGACCGTTTATGATAAACTGAAGTTAAAAGAGCCTTATGTAACCTACAGATTTTGAATGTTTTAGGCTGACACTTTAATTAAGACACTAAGAGATTATTCCACATAGAGTGTATGAAGGTTATCTGGTCCTATTTTACAGTTTAATCCCTATTACCATTATTGTTATTTTTGGTTCATCTCCAAGACACATTAAAGAATTGTATCCCTCTGAACATAATTAGGTTAATGTTTCATGTTTGTAGGACAGCTTCTTAGACTTTTTAATAGCTTGACTGCTAAGTTTCAGTGCCTTGTTCTGCTTCCTGACACCTTTCATTAGTGATTTCTGCAGTCATATTCCCATTCTGTGTATTAATTAAATAGTTAGCATTCAATAGTGTGCCACAGTATCATTTATTTATGTGATTATAAGGCTAACAGTCTTTAAAGAAAACATAATTGTGAAATCTGTGTGTTCTCATAAAACAGTTCATCTATGTCATGTAGCTTTAAATTCCCAGCATGGGAACTAGTGTTCTGGAACTTCATCCCTTCATAAGGTTGAAGCAAACATTTGCTGGAACTAAGTATTGTATACATAAGAGTAGTCTAAGCTTGCCTCTAAGGACCTGTGACCTTTTCTGTTTTGCTCTGGGCATTTCTATAGTAACTGCCACCTTTGCCTTTTTGGGTTCTGATATTATTTTACTGTTTGGATAATACCCTTGCTCAGGACTAGCATAAAATCATCAAACTCCATTCATTTGGGATTAATTATGTAAAAGTAGTTATAACAAATTGTATTTTGAACCTATACCCCTTTATCATGTCTCATCTCTTTCAAATTATTCTTTCATAATCTTCAAAAATTTTGGATCTCTTTCCCTGTATTTGCGATTGTATTCAAAAAGTAGTAATATGTTGTGCACAAAGTGTGCATATTAATAGATGTAGCTGTTACATTCTCTTAGTTAATTTCAAGACCAAAGCTTACCAAGTTCCAAATAAAAGGAATAAAATCAGGTATGAGAAAATCTAACACATGCCCACACATGAAGTTTAGCAGCCTTCTGTATTCTCTTTCTTTCTCCAGATAAGAGCAAGTGGATCTCCACAAGGCAACGTAGCTGTGCTTTTGTAAATACTCCATTACCCTGTATTAACAAAGTTATTTGTCACATTCAAGAGTTAGAATTAAAAATGGAGAAATGCTTTCAACAGGTACATTTATGGTTGAAAATGGCGAAGTGCTTTTTTTCTTTATAGGAATAAGTATGTATTTAAATAGGATTACTACATTGATTTTTATAAAAATTCAACTTACGTCATATGCACTCTACAAAATAGTGCCCAGCAGGTCCATTTACTGGTCATGATGTGTTTTTCATCTACATAACAGTTCTGGCAAATCAAACTGTCTTACTTAAAAAAAAAACAATATCATAATGTAATATTAATATAAAGATTAGTAAATTAATATATGATGATTCAGGTGCACATAGAGTCAAGTTGCTTCAATTATATCAATTGTCTTCAAAATAGTTTTGGATATTAATCTTGAGTAGACAGTCAAATTGATCTGTGTTCCATTTTCTGTCATTTATAGTAAGCAATGTTTTTTCCTGAACAGTTCTTAACAATTCCTTGATTAAAAAATTTCTTTAATCTTACATTGAGAGACATGAATTTGAAAATATCTTGGTTCTTTATCGAGCAGTACACAATGTTTTCCTAGCCTATATAGATTTTGTGTGAGTAGAAACAAGAATAAAGGGAAGCTAAAAAAACAGGTAGGTAGATAAAGAAAGAATGCAATATATACCGTTTTAAAGTATAGTAAAATCTTCCCATTAACTTCTTTGAGAACATGATTAGTATCATTTAAATAATTCACTTTTGCTAGAGAACTGTTTTCCAAACGATAATAAATTTTGCATATGTCTACACTGCAAGAAGATCTCATCACTTCTTGCACAGACAAGTTATATTTAAATAATTTATCTCCAATACTGACGACAATAATGTTATCGTAGCAGCACATCAGGAAAAATATCTTAGATTAGTATTCTGCAAATGCCGTTAAGTACTCTGCAGGGAGATTTCTGCAACTGCAGCATAGATACTAGAAGAATCCAAGGTGCATGAACTACTGTTATATCTGGATTTAGAGTAGACATGAATTTGACAGGAAATTTTATGTGGCCTCGTTCACCTTTATTTAAAATGATGTGAGAATAGTGAAATGATTTTAATGTCATAATTTTGTCATTATTATACATGAAATAGGTGGGCAAGCATTGACATGTCCAGATGTTTATTTCCTTTAATGTTCGCTTAAATTGCTTGTGTAAGTCTTGTGCATATCTTCCACATCTCTTCTAAGTTTGTGTTACTTAGTTTACAGAGATTGAAAACAGTCTGAGGCCTCTAGATGATGACATCATCATAACTATGAGTTAGGAAAAAAAGAGGTGGGGTTGCTGTAGTACAAGTATTTCATTAATGCTCTTAAAAGTCAAAATTAGGCATATATACTGAAATGACTATACTACAAATATAGAGAGTTTAGATTTTACTTTTCTATATATGAATTTATTTATACCTCTGCTGGTAAGTTAAATATTACCATCAATGTGTCCATGTGACATGGAAGACCATACTGTTAAATCCATACTGTTAAATTCTTACCGTCCAAAACGTCCAAAACTGCTTTTGAGGAATGGTCCCTGACCCGTTCCAGTTCCTGAACTATGCTTGGAAACAGTTTGGGAATGGTCTGTGATTGTGGTAAAGTCCCTTACCGCAGGTTGTACCAGTAAGATTTAGTAACGGTTTAATGGTGTAGGTGATCAAGTTGCTGGGTCCAGAAAACTTCCTAGGCAGTGTTTAATTTACTGTTGTAGGCATAGCCCTAACGAAGAAAAAGCATGTGAAGATCAGATAGAATCTCTGCTGTAGTTCTGAGATAAAAAACAAAGTACAGCGGTTAAGAGTGAAAATAGAATTAACAATATTAAGTGTTATTTGCAAGCATTCTACAAAATTGAGTAATACTTAACATGTATGTACAAAAGCTGGGTTTTTTAGCAACTGTTTGGAGATGCATAATTTTTAGGAATTCAAAAACTTTGTAATTGTGTTAAAATGTTAAAAAGCATTCATCTCTATGCACACTAAGTAGATCCTCTTATGATACTAAATCTGGTGGCCTATTACACTTTTTGTTAGGGATCTGAAGAATTGAATAACATCTGAGATGTATAATGGAGTTTATGTTTTTCCTTTGCAGTATGGTTGTGTGTTTAATGAGAAGAAAATTCCATGGTAAGAATCGTACATACAAAATAATACAAAATAATGCATTTGTTTTAATGTCAGGTAATTATTTTATGCGATGTTAGTCTGGCTATAAAGTCTGCTTTGTGAACTGTAGAGTTTACCAAGTTCTTCTGTAACGCAGAATGCATCTAAAATAATCATTCTTAGTGTCTGCAGGATCTAGTTCCTTTGGAAGACCAAAAGTGTTTATGGAGTATTTCTCATATCTTTCCTACTCAGTGTTTAACTTTCAAAGATTCAAATGATCACAGGTCTCAGGAACCACCTAAGTGATTAATTTCTGTTGGTAAAAGCTGTTCAGTTATTGATACTTCTGAAGTTGTGTCAGTTGTACGTACCTAATATGTATCTTCAAGGTACCTAAATATGCATAAGGATCCTTATTTTAAGCTCTCGTTGCCTTAAGTTTTGGGTTGGAACCTTATGTATAAGGTTTCTGAACTTTTCTGCATACTTACGCTAATCTTTGTGAAGTTCTCTAAATACCATGTACAATTTTCTGAATTTGCAGACAGGGTGAAATTTACTCTCATTTCAGTTTAGCTAGACACAGAGAGAACACAACTAATTTAAAAGGGAGTAGGAAAAAAGTTTGAGTGGAGCAGCCATTTCTTCATCATATGCAGTAACAAGATGGAGAAAATAATTTTTTTTTTCATTTTTTTTTTCTTTCCTGGTTTTCCTATACTGCATACTGTTAAGATTCTTAGTAAATGCATGATTTCTGTGTTTTCAGTGCGGTTTACCAGCTACTTATGTTTAGTTCAAAAAACTTGTGTGACAAAATTGCCATGAATCATACTATAGTGTTTGCAACTATATATCTTTAGAGTTAGAGAGCAAGAGAGGATGCTTGTTAAAACCAAAACAGAACATAATTCCTAAATTAAAAATAACAAGTTGAAGAATGTTTGCACTGGAGATGTCTGGAATATATACAGAGTTGTTAAAGGTTATAAATCTCAAATGTAAATTTAAAATTTAATTTTAAAGCATAAAACTCATGCAGATTTTTTCTAAATTTTACATATTTGCTGCATGTATTTTGAAATACGCTAAAGAACTCAGACTTCTCCTAAGCCAGGATACACTTGTACTGTAGTGTATTTCAAAGCCAAGTACTCACAAAGTATGCAAAATAAGTCTGAATGTGTGACTTTACATTTTATTATTCATGATGCAGGCTACTTTATGATGTAGTTCTAGTTACAAAGATTAAAAAAGAATTTTGAAGAGGCGAATGTATCTCATACACTGAGCTTGTTGTCCTGGCTGTTTTGCTCAACAAACCCTGTGTTTCCCTGTGTATTTTTACTTCAAGTCAGATACACCCATTGAGTTATTTTGTCTTTGCCTGCTTATCCAACTCCTCTTCATCAAACTCCTGCTTCTGTATCTGATTTGATATCTCTTCCATCACCAGGGCCCAGTTTTCCTGTCCAATGTCTTTATTCCCTGTAATTTAGATGTATTTTCTGTTGATCTAAGAGGGAGGAGGCTTCAGTAATATTTCTTTTGGTCTGTTTTTGGCATAGGCTTTTTGTTTGTTATTTCTTAATGGAAAAGGAACTTTTTTGTGGAGTTCTTTCAAATATATACGTTCACATTAGGCATGTATGTGTGATGTAACACTGTGACTGCAGATTTCATCTTAGCTGCATATGAAGAGCCTATATGTGCTCTTTAAGCTGCACATGTGGGCTTAAGTGGATTCCTCCCCTTGTTCCCAACTCCAGTAGGCTAATGAGCCTCTTCAGTTCACATGCGGGCCGATTTGCTTGCGTTCTTCCTTGACTATTTGTGTTACTTCTTTCACCCTTTTACTTGCATGTTAGATTTGTCCTAATCTCATTTTAACAAAACCCCTGAACTCTGCTTTTGAGTCTCCCAGATTTCAAAAGCTTTTCTGTTGGAAACTGATTAAGCCTTGTGCCTTGATTGTTTTTCCTTTGTATATCTAAGAAATCTTTTTTCTTCATTGTTGACCCTCAAATGAAGACTTCCCTTAAACTGATAACACTGAAACTACATCTGATCTGCAGTGGCAATGTATCTGTGCCTGCAGAGAGACAGCACTAAATGCTTTTGCCACTTAGAAGAGTCTGGAAAGTATAGCACATATTGCTCCTGTATATTCAGAACTTGGAAAGAGTAACACTTTTCTATAACAGTTTGTCTTTGGCACGTCCTTGGGTATGAGGACAAAAATTGAAGATCTGTGTAAGTATAAGATGTAAAGAAATCTGTTTTTTGTATTTCTGTAAAGAAATATGGGAAAAGCACTTACATGGGAATTGTTCAATTAATAATTCTTCTGTATGACCTGCAGTGTTTTTTAACAATTATTCCATTGAACTAGCCAGCATTTAGATGTATAAGATTCAAGAAAGGAAACTTTGACTTAGTAGAAGTAATATTTTTGTAACAATGCTAATTCAAATTCACTCTAAAATTTTTTAGTGACAGTGTTTTTTATCTACAGGATAACAAAACAGGTCAGTGCTGAATCTATTGAAGATATCTCATTATCATTATCCACTAAGTTGGATTTTAAAGAAGCTGATGTACCTTGTGAAGGTAAAACTATTTCATAGTACTCAGTCTGAGTGGTAAAAGTTACTTATGCTCATTTAATATATGCTTTGCATTTGTAATAATAGTTGCTTGTTGCCTGCTCTGTCTTATGTAAATGATGTGAGTATCGTTTGAAATGTGTGTATCATCTGTCAAGCTGAAAGACACATACATGTTAAATGTTACATTAAGTACTATTAAATAATCCTGTTTGTACAAAGATAATTTACATTTATGTATTTAGATTCATACTGTATCTTAACCCATCTAGGATTTGAACCAGCTAAACTGGTTATGTTGGTTGTTGGAAATTCTAGCTTTTGGGTTTTTTTTTCCATTTAGTTTCCATGGAACAAATAACTGCATCGCTGTACAGGGTATTCATAACATACTCCCAGCGTAGAGTTCTGTTTCTTACAGTTTGCATCCTTACTCAGATTATATATTTTTTGAATTGTTTCAAATATTAAAGAGATTGTGTGCAATTTTTTTAAGCCAGTGTGCAGCCTTTTAAGTACTACTAGCCTGAGGTGATCCTGTCTGTAGTAAATTGTGTGATAAAATTTCTGCTGATGGCAGTGAAGCCAAAATTTCACTCCAGATTTTAAGTAGTTGTCCTCCTTTACAATGCTTGCAGTTTTTAATCAAAATAATTTAGGGAACTATTGACTGTGGAATCAAAATGGAAATATCTTGGACTCTGTAGCATATATAATTCCCATTTTTTATTGATCAGGACAATGGATGACCTCAAAGAATCTCTTATTGAAACAAATCACTTTGGCATTTTTGATAGCCAAATTTTGCAGAATTAAATGGTGATGATTCACATGTATCATAAGTAAAATAGTGCTGTTGAGACGTTACACCAAATATTTTTAGAACTCCAAAAACTTTAATGAAGTAATTGATACTTACTTAGGGACATAAAATGAAATAAATATTCTTTAAAAATTTGAGATGATTGGGAATGGGTACTATTCTTTGCTTGATGAGTAATTACCCAATGAGGCATAGATGAAAAATTTTTACCATCTATATTAATACATTTTTGTTGCACTCTGCATTGGAAATAAGCTGGAGGAAAATGCTATAGAATGTGAAAGTTCTGTTTGTAACCAGTTGCGCATGCTTTGTTGTGAAGAGGCTTTATATTGAGAAAGAAGCTGGAATAAGAGTGTATATTTAAGCCTTCAAAAAAAAATTACAATGTATTTTTAGATGCAGCAGTGTACCCAATTGTACTTACTGTGATACATGTGAACAGGCCAACTTTGTGTTGAGAACAAAGCTTGAATAAAGGGCATGTCATTAAGCTTTCATAAAAATATTTTTAATGTATTTTTAAAGATGACAAGACATTAACCTTGAAGCAGGAAGCAGAAGCTTTGCTATTGGAAGTTACTGAGCTAATTAAGCGGCTGGAGGCTGATCGTGAGGAAGCAGAAAAAGCTTTGGAGTTGGAGAAACAGCGAAGGAAAAAGCTTGGCATGAAAATTGATTGTATGTCACTTTGGAGGCTTCAGCAGTTCCCTGCAGCCGTTCAAGAAGGTATTGGTATTGAAACTAAGAATATTTGTTATTTTTTCGGTCAGTTCATTAAAAGAATAAGAATTATGGTATGACTGGAGTTGGGTTTACTGTAATAGGGGTACAGTATTTGCTCTTCTGAATTGGTATGTTTGAATATGTATCTGGAAAAAAGATAGGGAAAGGACTATGGAATGTTCAGCATTTTTGGAGAAATAGTGTAAGAGTAGACAGAACACTCAAGATGATAATAAATACTCAGTTTGGGGCAAGAAATGAGAAGCTGAAACAGAATTATAAAATCATGCATTTGAGTTAAACCGCAGATTAAACTACAAAAAATTTTATTTGTTTTGAGAGAAATTAAACTGTGATAAACTTGAATAAAGTACTTATATATTTAGTAGGAATTGTTTGACAGAACCATTGGCAGGTCTCCTTGATATCCAAGATTCCAAGGATGTTTATTATTACCTTTCGTGATGAACTGGCATCTGCACAATAGAATTAAAGAAAAAAGAAAAATAAAGCAGCTACTTAGCAGCTGTTTGCTCTTTGTCTTCTGACTCACGGTCAGAAGCAGGTACCATCTCAACCTAGACTTACAGAAAAGTCATGTAATTTGTAACAGTAGGTCCCTGAACGTAAAATCACAGTTTTTACTCTAGTACATATTCTGGTGCACATCATCCTGAGATCTTCGACAAATACCTCACAATTCAGAGTGTGGTGACAGTACAAGAATCTTCCATAACTATGTTTACTGGTGAGTAAACACTGAGTGAAAATCAGTGTACAAGGGAGGCATGCCAGGAGTTGTTTAGTCCCAAATGCTTTTTTCCCTCTCTCTCTCTCAATCTCTCTCTCTTTCTTTCCTCCCGCCTCCCATGAAGGCAAAATGTCAAATAGTGCCAACCCCTAACAATATATGAGCACAGTGTATGCTTGCTTGTTTGTTTATTTTAGCCAATGGCTAACTCTTGACTTGGAAAATAGAAACCCGTGTTAAGGTGTTACCAGTTTGCAGAGTTTGCTTTCCTTAAAAGCAATTGCCTCTGAAGGACAATTTATGATGCCCTGAAAACAGAGGATGAGATTGAGTAAAGAATCAGAATCAAAATTCATTGATAGGTTAGAAACTGCTTTCAGGAGAAAATCCTGTGGCAACAGAAAGGTCAGTTTTACAGAAGCAAAGAACTGCAGGAAGAGAAGGTTGATAACATCATCTTCATTCTTCAGCATCATCTTCATTCTTCAGCACAGTAGTTCAGGATTTGAGCTGCAGAGATGTTACTTTATGTACTTACCTACAGTGATGCTGCTGTAAACCATTTTTTTGCATGGTGCTATACATTCCCGTTGCTTTTACTTTACTGTTACCATTCCCTATAAATATCAAAAGTTTGGAATAGTGGAATATAATTAACACATTTTCAATTCTGTTAGTATATGAAATGATACAGTATTTATGGAAAAAAAAGGCAAAATAAACGGGTATGAAGTTTGGTTGTGAAAATTAATCAACTCTTCTCCCTTGATTTTTCAGCGGGGTATGTCAATATGATGTTGTGTCCTTGGAGTAAATTTCTAATTTTCAGGATTATAACTTTTCATAGTGCTATCTAGAAGACAAAAGTTATGCTAAAATGGAATTGGGGATAAAGGGAGAAGACTCTCAGGGATGTTACGATTATCCCTAATCTAAGTATTACAAACCCAAGAGATTCGTAATTAAGAGTTTGCATGACCCATTTAGAGTAGACACTGAATCCTGTTATTTCTTCAGACTTCCCTTGATTTCCATTATTGCTTGCTCCTGCCGCATCTCTGTCCTGTATCACACTCAGGTAATTGCAGTGACATAACCTATCTTCAGAAATTACCCTTTCTGAAATATAACAAAAATTCAATGTAAAACACATTTTATGCATCTTAATGTTAGTTATCACTTTGTATGATGTAGAAAAGCCAGTATCTCATACAATGTCTCTCTAACTTTCAGTAGCAATGAAATAAGAATTTTGTAAATTTGTGATTTATGCCTTGTTAACACAGCAAAATTTATCGACTGTTAAGGGATTGCATTGAATATTCCACAGCTACTTCTCAGAGCTAGAGCCTTTTTTTCTCCTCACTGAAGTGTGTTTCTCTCTCTGCAATTTATGGCAAAGTTTACTGCTCTTGAGACATTTTCTGATTTTTTTTTCTCATCTGATAATCTTACTTTACTTTCCCTAGTTTCATACCAGTAATTTTTCCATCAGCTGCTGGACACCATCTCTAATAAGCTTTTTTCTTCTGAGCAGAATAAAATATATGTTGTTATTCAGCAGCCAGTGGTCTAGTCACGTATTTTCTTGTAAAGACCCATAGGAAATTTATGCCAAAGTCAGAAAAGTAAATGCAGCAAACTGATCTAAGACTGACATATTTCATGAATATGTTTTGTTTGTTGGCTTTGAGTTTGTATCTTTAGTTTAGCTCTCTTGAAGCCACTTTTAGTTCAGGAAGTGTCCCTGAACTGAAAACAGTTGGCATATTAAGAGGATGTGGGATTTATACTTGCCCTGTTCTTCCTCTGCATCCACATATATCTGTTGCTGGAGACTAGGAAGCTCAGTAAAGCTGTTCTGATCTTATAATAGCCTCCTCTAGATATGCCTTAAGGGTAGATGTTTTAATATCCTTCAATAAAAACAAATCTACCCCTCACTTTGAAGACTTGCTTGAATTACCAGTTAGGATTATTAAATACGAGTTCAAAAACAGTTCCACTGCTAATGCGATATTTGGTGTCTTTTGTAACTGATGTCCTCTTTTGGCCTTCACAGTAGTTTACAGCAAAATTTTGCAACTCTTAGTGTTATGACAACTTATTTCCTAATTTCAGTAGGTACTTACGGTGTCACTCAGATTCTCAGATTTTGTGATGCTAATTACCTTTTTAACAGAATATGAAATGTGTGTTCAAGATACCTTGGAGCTACAATGGCATTTTGATTGTAAAAGCCGTCAGCTGCGACAGGTGCAAAACCAAATACTTAAGACAGAAACAGTCAACAGAAAGATTCAGGAGGATATAGACTTCATGAAGAAACACAGCCCTCTGCTGGAAGAAAAGCTGAATCTAGAGGGTGAAGCTGTGAAGGATGTGTTACTGGCTTATGAAAAGGTAAATGCAAACAAATGAGGATTCTTTTAGAACCTTTCCACCTCATAGGCACATACCTTTCTAGAGAAGAGCGGTCTTTTGGAAGTACCAAAGTCTGTTTTAGGTTTTGTACACAAAGACTGCGAATTGTGTGTCCATACGGCTACACAGAGGCACTCAGTGCAGACAGAACCTGGGAAGGAGGATGATGTCTCTTACGCATATGTGGACTGTAATTCTCACTTCGTAAGTTGATTTCATGTGGGACTTTTCATGGGAAAGGTAGAAGGTACATATCTGATATATGCATAGATCTTTCTCAGATTTCTTACAGACATCAGTGTTTGTTCCAGAATGTGGAGATGTTGGAAGCTGTCAAAAAAACGTTTGTAAGATTTAATTATTCTTAAGTGCTGATGTACGTTTTTCCTATTTTATTTGTTGACAGTATTTATTGATAATATGTTGATAATAATTTCTTATTTGTTGATAACAAATGCCTAATGTGGATGTCAGGCTGAATAATCAATGTGTAGTAAAGTAGCTTAAAGCTGATGACTAAAAAGGGAGGGATACTGTGCTACTTCAGGTACAGATTTTAGTACTAGTTATTGTGCTTACTGTATATTTTCTATAGTAACTTTTAAATACTATATAAACACTATACTGTATAAATACAAATACTACTATTTCTGTTGTAACTTTAATACAGAGATTAATCTCTCTTTCAAGGTACTTACAGTCTAAAAATGGGTTTTGTTTGTAGATGATTCTTAATAAGTATTGTTTATTTTAATTTGTTTTATTTTTAACTTCTCAAATTTTGAGGACTCAACAGATGTCAAAATACTTCTAAAATTAAAAAGACTTAATTGCCTATTACTCTAATAATATGAGAATTATGAATTAGTTCTGACCTATGAAGTAGCTCACAGTTCAATTAGTGTTTGAGAGATGTTCAAATACTGGTAATTAAAAATCAAGTTGGTTATTTTATTTTGTATCCTTTTTTCTTGTTAATGTGGTAGAATATATTGTATGCAGTTAAAATATTGAGGTGTGCTAAAATACAACTCAGGAAGTAGACTTAAAATATTTTTTTTCTAAAGACTCTCTTAAATAAATAGGTTTTTTCAGAGGGTTTTTTTCCCTTTCTTTCTAAAAAGTGACACTACATATCATAAGAAGATAGATTTGGTGTTACTGTAACTTATATTTGATTTCAACAAATTTTCTAATTGTCAAATAAAATATTTATGACTTTTATTGTGCTCTAATTTATATGCTGTTTGTTACTTAGTTTTGTTTTTTCCTCCCATGGCCTTAAAAAAGCAGCTGAGACATCATTTTCTTTGCAATTAAAACAATCTATTTAATTTTCAATCTCTAGCTTTTAATATCCAGAGAAGTAGTTTGAGCAGTGAAGTGCTAGACTGTAATAAAGATTTTATATCATGTTATTTGTTTATATTTGTAATATTTTAAAAAGCAGATACAGTAGACGTGCATACCTCTGAGTGTCCCAGTACTACTTGTACCATTGAAAACAGTGTTCATTGCCTTCATTGTCTCAGGCCCCTCTTTTACATAGGTGGCTGCCGGTCTTGCACATCCTGTAGGAGATGTGTAAGTAATGATTCTGTCAGGTTGCTGGGCAAATCCTCAGCGGCTTTTTTTGACATGATTTCTTTCTTTCTGCTCCAGAGGTCACTATCTTCCCATGGAAGGTAGCCACCTTTTCACAATAACTTCGGTTTTGTTAACAGAGTGAAATCCCTCTTGCTAACGTTTATGTTATGCCATTTTACAACACACATTCTGTTGTCTTTTGCTAGGATTGTATCTATTGCAGATCATGCAGAGTTAAAGTTCACAAAGTACTACTTCAACTTTAAACTTCAATTTTTAAACTGCAAAGAATCAGACCAATCTTGAAATTATTTTTTATTTTAAACATGTTTTTATATAACGCTTTTTAGAAAACTTGTTTTATTTTCTTAGACATCAAAAATATATAATGATGTTTGTTGTGAACTCATGGAAATCCAAAAGACAATGAAAAGAATTGATGAAGAATCTGAAAAGAAGATAAAATCTATGTATGAGAAAATTAAATATGCTGAGACGCTACTGAGTCAATACAAGTAAGAACTATTCAATACGGTATTATAATGTCCTGTATTTTCATAGTGACAGTCAAACTGTAGAAAATCAGCTTTTAGAAATAATTTTAAGTTCTGATTTTTGTAAAATTAAAATTGATAGAATTATACATAAAAGAAGTGTTTGCCTTGTTTGTCTTAGCTTGCATTAGCAGAATAAGAAGGGATGATGTCCAGAAATATACCAAAATGGAAAGGTCCATGAATTGACTCCTAAAGCATGCCATGCTTTACTTGCCTATGAATTTTTAATCCCTTTGACAGAACTTTTTGCTATCATTCTTATAGACTGCACAGATTACTTCCTTTGAACAGCTGCACTTATCATAGCACCATAGTTATGTTATAACTTCATTTTGAACTTGCATATTAACCAGAACAATTCTGGCCAACAAAACATACTTTTGAGCTTATCGTAATACCTTTTCTTTCTGTTTGTTTTTGTGTTTTTCTTTTTTAGCAAACAAACAAAATCACTGTAACTTTATTGGACTGCAAGGTAGCTTCTGTATGGCAATGACTTACGTTGCAGTTTCCTCACTGTAACCTCTTGTCAGGCTATTAACTCCTGAGTTATCAAGTAGAGCTATAGTAACAGTAGAACACCGCTATTGGCCAGTCACTGACAAGTAATCTCTCCTTTCTGTCACTAAACATACAGACAGAGAGTCAGCACCAAGAATAACTATGCCAAAGAACAAGAATGCTAACTACTTTCATGTTTGGTACGAAATTGCACTTGACTTTGCTGCATATGCATATGGCTAGTTGCCAGGTTTTATTTGGCAGAGCAGAAAGTGACACAGTGGCTCTTTTTCACTTGTGATGTGGAAAGCTTACAGGCATAATTGAAAGACATCAGTAAATTTTTGAGGTAACTTTACTGGCAGTAACAGATGTTTCCATAGCTCAGCCATGTGACAGCAACTCTTCTTCACATATAAGGTATTTCAGAAACTGTGTGTGGCAATTATGGAGTATATGTGTTTTATAGTAAGTCATCAAATTTGGTCCATCCTATTCATTCAGCACTACCTAGATTCACTAGGAATTTATATGCCAGTTCCATAATTCATGTTGTGCTATGTACAACTGAGTTGGGACAGCATGCGCTCTGTTGGTATTCTGGAGAGTTGGTATTAGAGAGTGCCTGATGTACAGTAGTGGCTGTAAACCTGTCTTGTTCACTGATGCTTCATTCAAGGCAGCAAGACTAATGCTAATGGTTGAAATGTACATGTAAACTCGTGTCCTCAGTAACCTCATTTCAGCAGGTGTTAATTTCCCATCCAGCAAAACTATTGCCAAGGACTGTCCCATCTAACTCCCATTCCCTGTTTCTTTTCAAGGATGATTCTCATCAGAATTCATGATAGAGTTGGCCTCATTAGTTTACCTAAGAGCAGTAAAGGAGCAATTACAGAGCTGAAGAGAAGTTTCTAGTTACAGAATTTCTTAGTTTTTAACGAAATGAGGGCTTTAGAAGGATGTCTGTTATCTAAAGATACATGTATCATCACAAGTTAGTGCCGTTTCTCTTCTACAATCATTCTGTCTCTTCAGAATTGATCCATTCAGCTCGCTGGAAGTACTGTGAACACAGACTACTCCCTGATCGTTTTCAGAGGAGGATTATGTTTATTGGACTAACAGTGGAATTTAGTCTTTGCAAAGTTCCCGGCAGTAGCGTTAGGTCCCTCAAAGAGATGGGCCATCTGTGTCTGCTAGATACCTAGGTGATTCTAGAATGCTGTGACAGTCTTTCCCTATGCTTCCAAATATGACTGTGAACTACAGGAGCTACTCTTCACACCAGCACAGATGTAGTATTTGCAAGAGCTGTTATTCAGTTCTACTCAGTGAAAGCCCGTTTGCCAAAGATGGTTCTCATCTGTACCTATCTAAGAATCTGATGCTACATGTCAGCCTGTCTTTGTCAAGAAAACATAAAACTCTAGAAATTGTTATTAGCAGAAATAAACAGATTTTGCATGTTTACAGGCCAGCAGCACCCTGCCAGACTTTCTAAAAAGGCAGAAAGTAAGTAGTTATGAATAGCTTATTGTTGTGGCTTAAACTCAGTAGGCAGCTAAGCTCCAAACAGCTGCTTGCTCACTGCCCCTGAGCAGGATGGGTTGGAGAATCGGAAGGGTAAAAGTGAGAAAGCTTGTGGGTTGAGATAAGAACAGTTTAATAGGTAAAGCAAAAGCTGCGCATGCAAGCAAAGCAAGAAATTAATTCACTACTTCCCATGGGCAGGCAGGTGTTTGGCCATCTCCAGGAAAGCAGGGCTCTATCACGCTACGCAGTTGCTTGGGAAGACAAAAGCCATCACTTCAAATGAATGACCCCCTTCCTCCTTCCTCTCTGCTTTTATTGCTGAGCATGATGCCATATGTTATGGGACATCCCTTTGGTCAGTTGGGGTCAGCTGTCCCAGCTGTGTCCCCTCCCAGCGTCTTGTGCACCCCCAGCCCACTCACTGGTGGGGTGGGGGGAGAAGCAGAAAAAGCCTTGACTCTGTGTAAGCACGGCTCAGCAGGAACAAAAACGTCCCTGAATTGTCAACACTATTTTCAGCACAAATCCAAAACACAGCCCCATACTAGCTACTGGGAAGAAAATTACCTCTATCCCAGGTAAAACCAGTATACTTATACACAAGACCATTGTAATTAGTGCATTCTGTCAGAGAAATATCTTCTGTAGGCTTGTCTGCCATGGAGGCCAACACTGAATCCTCAGATAACTAAGTATTTGTCTGAGCTTAGGGTACTGCAAGTGACCTTTTTATTTTATGTACCAAATAAGAAGCATTGGTGTATTTTTTAACCTATATGTAACTTTTTTAGTAATATATGATAGAATAAAACAAGGCACACCCTAGACTTTGGGAGTAAGGTATTTTGGTGCCCTCTGTGAAGGGACCCACTCTCAGAGGAACATAAAGAAGAGGTCATAGCTCTATAGATGTTTTCTGTTGGGTTTAGATTTTTTTTTCACTTCTTTGTTCAACAAATAATTGGAATTGGTAAATGTGATTGTTTTGCTTACCTTTTATGGTGCTCAGTAGGCTGCACCTGATTAAAATAATGGGGGTTGGTTGTATCATTTCTAGTTTCTTTAGATTATAAACATCTTGGCAATTTTATTTCAAAAACTGGTTAGTGCTCAGGAACTTTAAACACCTTTTTCAGTCCCGCAGAAGGAGTACTTACTGCCTGCCTCAGAATCTTGCAAGTTGTTAAGCCTGCAGCACAAAGTAACACTGGCTGCAAAACAGCACTCTTACAGTGTATTTAGGGGTAGATAACAACCTCAGGAAATCTTTACTTTGGCTAATATGACTGGTGCTTTTGATGTCTGCACTCATAAAGGGTCTGTGTACTTGTAATAAAATCCCAACTGTCTATGTCTCAGTCAGGATGAATCAGTGTAGGACAAAAAAATGTATTTTCCTGTAAGATGGGTAGTTTAGCAATACTAGAGAAATATGTGTCTCTGACTTGTTTCTTTCATCAGCATGTCTGACTTTCTCCTTTTTTTATTCTAACCTTCACAGTGAATTTCTTGGTCTTGTTTTTCTTGAGCTCAGGATAATTTTGACACTGTATTAAAGGTATTTATGCTAATTATATTCTCTTACATCTAACATTAAAAATATTCAGAGTCAACATGTTTATGTTTAGTTAACTAAAGCTTAACTTTTTTTCATTTCAGAGCCTAGTTTGCAATCTGGAAAGAATATTAGTATATGAAAATAAAAATTGTAATCAGAAATGTAGCTAAACCCCAAGTATTTTATTATACAAAACCTGAGACCAGAATTGTGTAATACCAACACTTGTCAAAGCTGGAGTGACTTCTGGCAATTACCATGTGATTCTCCAATTAAAGTCTTTACAAGTGTCTAAACAAAGGAAGAGGTGTGTGAAGAGTGGGAGCTAATACTTACTTTTGATGGACATGAGCCTGTGAATGCAAGCTTCACAATGTCTTCCAGTGTTTGGAATTTTAATTATAGCTTAAATATGTATATAGAGATGATCTGATCAAATGCTCGTTAGCTCCTCCGTGGGTTCCAGCTGAGAGAAATCAGACAGCATGGACTCTGATTCTGTAACTGGTAAAGTTAATTGCAAACCACATGTCGATTTTAATTATGGGAAAGATCAGGTCCTGACTAAGAAGTTTACCAAAATTATAGTGTGATTTATTACTAAGTATTCAGATAATCTGCATATCGGTTTAGTGTTTCACTGGCCTATTTAGTGTTCTGTCAACTTGCCTGAATTACTAGCTGCTGGCAAGAATTGTTAGCAATGGTTATAGTGATCCATTGCTGGAGGTGATTTTAATTTTATCGTGTAATACTAGAATAAATAATGCTAAAGGTATATGATTTCACTTCTCTTTTTTTTTTTTTTTTTTTTTTTTAAATATTCCAGCAGAGACCTGCTATTAAACTTTATTCCTTGTCAATTCATATTTGCGAAGTGTGGTCAGCAGTGATTTGTTGTTCATCTCTTGTAGGCAAATTACTGTAGTCTGGGAGTCTAAGCCTTAAGATGCATATGATGATAAATATTGCTGTGTATTGTGATCCTTCTTCACTATGCTATATCCTCTGTGACTTTGGATTTTAACTTTGTTCCTTCTTCCAGTCTGTTTTCTAAAGGAATTTACATTATTTTCCATGTGCTTTCAAAAGACTTCTGTATTTTATGACCTTTTCAGGATGTCCTCTGACTCCTTTTCACTTCTGTGATATACTTTTCTGAAATGGGTTGAAAGGTAATGCAACCAATATTCCAAATTAAGCCATGTCAATGACTTTAACAGGGACATCTTACTCTCATTTTTATTCTAATGTTTTGCATCCAATTTCTTACTTAATCGAACACCCTCTTAGCTTCTTTAACTGTGCTAAGTGTTGAGTAGACTTTCTGAATGTTTCTGGAAATACATACATGTCTTCCTCAATTTCATACAGTTAATTCAGAATTTTAAGGTGTACTGATTGCTTAATCTCTCTGATTTTACACTTCTTTGAGTTTGGACATTAAATGGTGCATGCTGTCATGTTGTCCAGTTACAAGTTCAAGTTTGTCTTGAAATTTTTCTTAGTTTCTTAGTTCTTTTTGGCCTTGCCTATTGTAATCACATTATATGCAGGCTTTTAATTTTACTACTTCTTGCCCTTTCAGATAATTTGTAAATATATCAAAGCAATAGATATAGGATTTTGAGATACCATGCTGTTGACCTATTCCTTCAATGGAAATTGATTGTTTAATTTTATTTCTGCATTTTTACATTAGTATTAGAATTTTTTATCTTGCCTTCTGACTACTTCACTTTTCAATACTCTATGCAGGATTTTGTTTGGTTCGCTTTAGAATTCTGTCACTGTGTCAGAGCTGTTGGCTTGCTTAGCAGTTGTAGGTCAGTGTGGGCAGTTTTCCTGTTTTGTTCTTGTTTTTGTAGTCTTGGTGGAAATCAAGCTTTTGAGTTTGTTTCATGTGCAAGAAAGAAAATATGGTGTTTTCCTGTAACAAGCCTTTGTTCTGAGGTGCATTAAAATTGCTTTACAGGAACTCTGTTCTTTTGAAACAAGTCATAATATAATTAAGATCCTGTGATAATGGCAGTAGGTAACTAATACTGGAAGTTCATTATCATCTACACTGATAGAAATATACCATTTATGTTTTCTGTTTCACCTAGTTAAGTGATTTCTTATTCATACCACATGACAGTGATGTAGACTGTTGCACACCTTGCAACCTGTTTTGTTTGTTGAATGTAAAGTAAACTAAAAATCCTAATGATCCAAGTGTTTAGGAATAGCAGCATGTATGGGAAACAGTCAAGGAGAAGACTTTTTTCTACCCCTCAGCGAAGAAATTTTTTTTTTTTTTTTTTTTTTTGCCTACTGTATCTTTTTTTTCCCACCAGTCATTTGCTAGACTGGTAATTAAAGTCATACTTAGAGAGAAAGTCAACCCTTCAGCTGCCATCTGAGGAGGTCTAGAATAACATGTGGTATTGATAGGTGTGAGAAAGACAGATTTGTTGTGGCACAGACTTGAAAGACTGTTCTGCAGTTGATACCCTTTTCTTTATGTTCAGTGCCATCAGTGAGAAAGGGATGAAGACTGCATGAAATTCAAAATGCTGAGGCTGGGATACATCACAAGCACAGTCTGTTATTTTACAGATATTTGCTGTGGCTGGTACTACTGTATTTTTCCATGAGATTGTACTCAGAAAGTTGTAGCTGATAGGTAATATGAGAAGAAAATTACAGTCTATGCCTGTTATGTGTCTGTCATTAGAATAATTCTAAGTATCGTTTTTGTGTTTCTTTAATGGGTGGTGGGACCTAAGAAAGTAGAGGTCTTCAAAGTGTTAGGTTTCACAGTCATCTTATGTATATTCTGTGACATTTGGAACGTGACTTTGCAAAAAAGCTTTTATCCATCACTAGATGGAAATCTTGGAAGCAAATAAAGGAAGAGTGCCTATCAAATAATCTTGTAGGAATGGCTCTTGAATTAGTGATGAAGTCTCTTCATTATTGTTTTCTGTTGTTTTACTGTGTTTAAGTATGCAAAACTTGTTCAGGTTTTATCTGGGTTGTAATGCAGTAGATATCTCTAAAATTCAACTACTCTTGGTCTTACTGTTCTGCTGCGGTGGATTTATTTTGCCATTTAAGGCACACTTTGGAATATGTTGTTGACCAAGATGGTTTTCTGGGGAACATGGGGGAAACTCTTCTTTTCTGCCTGCTGAAACAACAACAAAAATAATGGACAAGCACCAGCAGTCCTTATAAAATTTTAATCTGATGTCCCTCTATTTCTTCTGCCTTTCACCAAATCAATTCTCATACATGGCTGGAACAGAAGGCCTATGCAGAGTCTATAACGGGGCCAAACAGTATCTTGTGGCAGTGTTTTCCTGATGATTGTTGCAGTTATTATTATCTCTTTCTGTAATTATGGCTAGTTTTCCTTCTCATAATGCTGATGAATCTGCTATTCAGAGTGAAAGTGAAGTCCTTATCCCCTCCTTTGACCTTGTCTGCTGTCTGCAAGTTCCTTTTTAAATGAGGAATTGATGTCAGTAAAAAATTTTCTTCACTAATGACATTTGTCCACAAGTTCGCAGTACAGTGGACTGATTAAGTGAAGGTGGCTCTGAACTAGATTCAACCACTAGCAGAGAAAGAAGTTGACACCTATTTTGTTTAATTAACATGTGAGGTATGAAACAGTGTCTTGCGCTTAACTACACCAATACCTGTTCAGAGGTCCAATTAGAAGTTGTAACGTTGGCAGGCTGTTTAAGTGCAAGTGAACTGGTAGCATGTGCAGCTTTGATATATGGCTGAAATTGCATGAGCCTGCCAGGGTAGATATTTTGAAATTCTCTCATGCATACCTGTTCAAGAAATGTAGTAGAGAATCAAAATAAATCTTTACTAATTCAGATCTGCTTTACATTTTCCTGTATGGAGAGGGACTACCTTGGAATATTTCCAAATAGATGGATTCACTTTGTGTGTATTTCTATTAGGAATGAGTTAAAGCATTCTGAATTTATTTGGACCGAATACTGTATGAAGTTAAAAGAAACAGAGGAGAAGATTATAAAGGATGAAAAACACCTTGAGGAGTTAGTGAACCAAAAAGCAGAAATCCAGGAAGATGCAAAATGTTGGAACAGCAAAGTGAGTCTTGAATATTTATAAACGAGCAAGTAAATGAGTATCTTTTATTGAAAAGTACACGAATGCCTGAATATTTTGTATGTTTAAGAGTTAAGGTCCTCTGTAAAAGTAAAAATACAAATACTGATTTAAAAATAAAAAGTGGTAGATTCTATAGAACTCTCATGTTAATTCTTCTGTTGTAGTACTATTTTTCAGCTTTATTATTTAAAAATATCATAATAATCTTACATTCTTTTAAGTGACCTGGGTATTTTTAGTTGTTGAATGCACATCTGCTTAATACTACAAATCTTTTTAAATCATCTGGAAGAAAGTGTTCATTTAGTGGAACAGCATACGCGTCCTCTTGATTTAGTAGATTTTTTTTGACCTGAGATGGCACATGATGCACTCTTACAGCATGCAGAGTGATAACCCTATTTTGCTTAAAATTCCACTGTTTTCTACTATATTTGTCTAGCATTCATTTTAAAATCTTATTGTACTCAGCAGTTTAAACTCTGGAGTTCCTCACCCTGTCTGACTAGGAATTTTCAATTAATTGACAGCTCCATATGTGGAACAAGTACAAAATGCCTAAACCAAGATTTAGATGCCCGCAACAGAACTTGTTATTTTTTTATATGTATGTGTATGTATATATGTGTAAATAAAGTATAAAAATAATTATCTTGTAATTGCCCAGTACTGTTGTGGTTTGTGCATCTAGATAGCTAGGTCCTGCTAAGGATCCAGTGGAATCCAGAATCTAGGTGGCATATTTCTGAGAAGCTGAATCTACCAAGCATGTCCAGAACTTAAAAAAACCCAAAGCTCTCCCACTGCAAAAGTAAAGATGCAGTCATATTAGGTAGCAACTAATGGGCGTGTTCTTGCTGCTTGTTTCCAAACATGTATTACAGTTTTCTTCCTGTTATTGGCACCAGCAATTGCTACCAACTGATAACTAGAAAACCACTATTTGCGAATAGAACCAATACTTATTAGTAAACCTTTTTTAAATTTTTTTTTGCCACTTCCTGGATTTGTTTCCAGCTGGGTTTGCCTGACCTGATATACTTCAGCAATTACTATGTGGGTATTAAGACAAGTGAAAGAGAGATATGTGGAATAGGGATAAGGTGGAACATGGAACTGCTCCATTTGGTGACCACCTTTGGTTTGATTAGTTCATGCTAAAGCTGAGCCAGAGTTAGGTTTAGCATAGAGCGGTTCTGTTATTGTCAATTTCCTTCCAAAACGTGACTAAACCAACTAACTGAATAAATCTTTACAAATAATAGTGGATTTTCAGAAAGCTCAGAGTGATTCTTCTGACCATCATAGATATGTTAGTGGGACAATGGACTAATTTTGGGAATCGGGAAAATATTGGGATTACTTAAGTGACTTTAGTGGGGTTTGAATTGGATCTAAATTGTAACATGACAATTGTCACATACTTCAACAAGTTTGAAGATAGAATTAGTGATGTGAAAAAATATTTTTCTGCATTTTATTTTCCTGGCTTTTTTTCCTTGTTTTAATTCATGCTGGTGTTACAACTTTTGACACTCTAAGGACAACTCTTGAGTTTTCTTTTTTCCATGTTACCCAGATTTGCATTACAAAAGGTATTTATATGCGTTAAATCAACTTTCTTTATCTATGTGGGCTTTGCTCTTCAAAGATTAGAAGAAACCTTTCTTATAAAATTAATCACATACTTAACTATTCCTCCTTTATTCTTTTGTCTTCATTAATTACCTGGAGAGTATGGCAGTGTTTCAGGTGATTCCTGTCAAAATGTTTGCTCTAAAAACATTGAAAGAAGAAAAAATATTCTGAATCATGTTTTTTCCATGTACTAGCAGTTTAAAAACTGGGACATTTTGCTAGTACTTAATAAAAAAATCCAGGGTTTTTTTTCCGTGTAGATGTAACCAATTTCTTTGTCTTTCTCACACTTCCCCTGAACTGTATTTCATGTAATATTTTACATATTGAAAGACACAAAAATTTGCTTATTTATCTCCTTTTCTGGATTAGTGAAGGTGTTTCTTTGCAGTTTTTCCTCTGTCGTGGTTCAGCCCCAGTTGGCAACTAAACACCACGCAGCCGCTTGCTCACTCCCTGCACCCCTGTGGGATGGGGAAGAGAATCGGAAGAGCAAAAGCAAAAAACCCAAAACTTGTGGGTTGAGATAAGAACAGTTTAATAATTTAAATAAAATAGTAATGATAATGCTAATATAATGAAAAGGGAGAAAGGGAAAAAACCAACCACAAACGATACAACCGCTCACCACCCGCTGACTGATGCTGCCAGTCCCTGAGCCGCGATTGCCGCCCCCTTCCCCCAGCCAGCTCCTCCCAGGTAACACACTGGGCATGACATTACATGATATGGAATATCCCTTTGGCCAGTTTGAATCCGCTCTCTTAGCTGTGCCCCCTCCCCTCCCGGCTTCTTGTGCACCCGGCAGAGCATGGGAAGCTGGAAAAGTCCTTGACTAGTACAAGCGCTACCCAGCAACAACCAAAACATCAGTGTGTAATCAACATTGTTTTCATACTAAGTCCAAAGCACAGCACTGTGCCAGCTGCAGTGAAGAAACTTAACTCTATCCCAGCTAAAACCATGACATCCTAGCAGATCATGTTTTATAATCCTTAACCATTCCGGTTAGGACCTTCAGCCCCCAACTAGTTAGGAAGACACAACCATACAAAGACAATCGGCATAATCTTAGAGAGGTACAACACAGCTATGATATTCTGGGCAAGATAATAAGACAAAGCATATATTGATTCCCTCCTTAGCTGCTGGGACATAGTCACAAAGTATCTTATGTAGATCTGCTCTTCATCAGATTCTTGAGGTAGCAGTAGGAAGTTACATGCCATTTAGAGTAGCTGTGTCCTAATTCCGTCCCGATCTTCCCACGTGTATTCTCTACCCTTATGCTAACATCCTTATCAACACTGAGCCTGCTTGGACATGTTTGTTGTCTAGTCATATTCCAGTTAGACTCATATCTCTGTGGAGCTTGTATAGGTAAGTTCTGCCAGGATAGCTATGTTGTTTCAGCCTCCACAGAGGAAACAGAGGTGAAGGAAACAAAGTTCATTAGGCTCATGTGAGCAGGGGTGCCTTCATCTACCTAAAGCCACTTTAGATGTTTTCCTTATCCTGTAGATACTTGCTTCCCTAACACCCTCATTTTTTCTTAAGCTCCATCATTGAATCTCTGTATGAGTCTGTATTAAGTCAATAGGTATATTGAGATATTAAGGAAAATCTTGAGGCTGAGAGGATATTCTGCTTAATTATAGCACATCAGGTATGGATTAGCAGACTGTGAGTATGTGCTTACTGATACTGTGAAGTCGAAAGATCCTGCTAGGATACATCGCAATGGTAATATGCATATAAATAATATAGATGAAATGTCTCTAGTTACTGTTTAATAACCTTCCTTTTAAATTTATTTTTAAGTTTATAGTTTAATTATTACAAAGAAATATAGGAGATATTTGGATTACTTACTTTACAAAATATTTTCTAGATAGAAGATTTGAATAATGAAATAGCTGCCCAAGGAGATGAGAGCATAAAAATATCAGATGCTTCTTCTGAAGTGATTAAAGCTGTGGAAGAATTAGTAAGTTTTTTATTGTTTTTATAGAAATTAAGCAAAAATGCTTGCATACTTGTATTTTCTCTGTTGACCTGAAATACTTTCAACTTACATTAAAGGTGTCTTAATGTTTTAATGTTCATTAGAAATCCACCAGGGAAAGTGATCTACAGAATACAAAACAAAAGCTTCTCAATATTAATGAAGCATTGGACATTCTGAAATGTGAAAATGAAGAACTTGAGGGAGAAAATGAAGAGTTTTTGCAAAAATTCGGAAATAGGTAATGCCTGCAATACAAATATAGGAAGCAAGCATTATTTTTTCACTGAAAGCATGTCTATAAAAGCGAACATTACTTTCATTTTAAGTCTGTAATTTAAAGCTGCAATAATTAAAATTCACTTCACTGAGACTTATCATCTAACTTTTTTGCCCTTCACTTGAAAGGAAAATAACTACAATCCTGCAAAAGGCAAAATACATACTTTGACAATTAAAACAAAATGAAGAAGATTCTGAATTTTTTTGTATGTTAACAGAAACCTCAGTCCCCAAAACATTTTGCTAAAAACGGTTATAAATTTTATTTGTATTTTTTTCATATATGATTGTTATAAGCATAGAATCTGAAATACTGTTTTTCTCTATTTTCTTTGAATTCTTGTAAGGCATTATGCACACATCTTTTGTAACTCTCAGTTTATTGATTCCAAACAGATATACTTTAAACTATACTGTACGTAATATTTTCAGTGCATTTATACTATAGCAGCAAATAAAATCAATTTTTAGTTCCTTCTTCCTTTGGGCAGTAGGTGTATGCTGTTTTTATATATCTGACAAGTTATCTTTATTCCCCCAGTAACTTTGGATTCTATTGTCTGGTTTCAGCAAAATCTATTGAAAACAAAAGTTCATTACTGTAATTAGATTCTTATAACTTTTGTAGAAATTGATGGCTGAGTTGAATACAGGCATCCTGTCAGCATGAAAACATTCCTTATTAGACCCCAAAAGTTCCATACAACAGATCATAGAATCACAGAATCCATGGTTGGAAGGGACCTCAGGGATCATCTAGTCCAACCTTTCTAGGAAGAGCACAGTCTAGACAAGGTGGCCCAGCACCCTGTCCAGACGACTCTTGAAGGTGTCCAACGTGGCCGAGTCAACCACTTCCCTGGGGAGATTATTCCAACAGTTGACTGTCCTCAGTGTGAAAAATTTTCCTCTGGTGTCCAATCGGAGTCTCCCCAAGAGATGTGGGAAAAGGGAGGAGGTTAAAAGATGAGAGTTCAGAATATAACAGCTACAAAATATACCAGCTACAATAAAGGTACTTTGTTTCAGACCTTCATGTGGAGCTGATGATAGTTCAGATGGTAACTCTAGCTTTTATTGGAGATTCCTTGAGTAGGAGTGGTTCTCATCTCTCAAACTTCAGGACACTAATGTATTTTTAAAGATTCCTGATTGTACAATGCAATAATACATGCATTTTCAATCTGTTGGGACCACTTTCAATACAGTTCTGTCATGTGGTGTTCCCACACCTTCAAAGGCCTTCACCGAGGCTGTTGCAAGAGGTCACTGGTACCATCTGTATCTGGATACGTGGCTTTTATGATTTTCAGAGAAGTGTTTCCTCGCTTTTTCTCCAAATTCTCCTAGTTGTTTTTTTTTTTGTTCTCTGTATAGCTGGTAAACCATCAGTTGTCCCATCTATATCCTGTGCAAATTCTGGAGCTTATTTGAGCTCATGTTGGAGTAGTGTGGGCTTATGTTGGAGTCAGGTGGACTCATAAGATGACAGAATATATGATACGTTCTGTTAGAGTCTGCAGATGAAATCCATAGGTTGATCACTTTCCATGTGCCACTTGAGGAAACATGAAAATTAACCATGACAAATGAGATTGTCAGAACATAAAAAATCCTTGGAGCGTCTGTGTATGGCTTTGGCATCTGAGATGATCCTAACAGATGTAGCTCTGTTAGGTAACTCAAAAGCACAGGAGACTATCTCCCAAAGAACAAACTTTGATCATCAGTGCTCTGAAACTCATATCCTTGGTGACCACATTAATGTAACAATGGATAATAACAATATGAATGGTATATGTCAGCAACCTAGAGACATAGTATTCTCCTTTCTTGTGAAATGACCTGTCCCTGCAATTGAGACATCTAGCATTGTATGTTTTCTAATTTTACTGAAGATGCTGACAAGTTACATCAAGCTGAGAGGTGGTTTTTGCCATTTTCAAAGTCTGTGTCTTGCTGAAGTAACCCTTTTGCCTTGAGTTGCGATAGTTATCACCAGATGTCTTGCTTCAAAAACAACCTGAGCTACTCAGGAGGTGGAGACTGCCAGATCCTTAAGCCTAGGAGTTCTGGGCTGCAGTGTTCTCTGCCAAGTGGGGATCCACACTAACGCTGACGTCTATGTGGTGATCCCTGGGGGACTCAGGGTCAGCAGGTTGCCGAAGGAGAGGGGAGGTGTAATTGCTGATTGTCTCCAAGAGATGATTCCCAGAGTACTTGGATGACAGCAATGTGTGGATCGAATGCCAGACTAGGCTCAAGGTCACTGCTTTTGTCATACAGCTCTCAGGTAAAACCAAACAACACAGCAGACAGCAAAAGCTGAAAGCAGCCATTATCAAGACCTACCAATTAACTGCTAAAAAGCTAAAAATTCAGTCTAGCTCACTCTGATCCAATATGTCATTATCTTGCACCCCTGTTGACCCCCATGATTTGTCTCAGAAAAGACTGGTGAGCTGACCCCACCCCCCACCCCCAGCATGCTGAGGGAGGGAACAGGAAGAGCAAAATCTAAGGAGCTCCTGAGTTGAGGTAAAGACAGTTTAACAGGGGTGTGAGAGGGAAACCACAATGCCCAAAGGGTGCAAAAGTCACCACCTCCCACAAGCAGGTCAATGTCCAGCCAGTCTCAGAACAATGGTGGACTTGGAAATTAAAAAAACCCCACCTCCTTCTTCCCCTACCCCAGTTTTATTGCTGAACATGACATTAAATGGTATGGAACATCCCTCTGGCCAATTCAGGTCAGCTGTCCTTGCTGTGTCCCTTCCGAACCTCTTGTCTCCCCCCAGCTTACTTGTTGGGGGCGCAGAACAGAAAAAAGAGAAAATGCAAACACTGTTCAGCAATAGCTGAAAGACTGCTGTATTATCAACACTTTTTTTAGCCACTAATCCAAAACACAGCACCATGTGGGCTGCTATAAAGAAAGTTACTTCCATCAGAACCAGACCCAGTAAAACTGTCCAGGGGATTCTGTACCTCTTCTGACCTTCACTGCTACTCAGAATTATCCTTAAAGTAAGATTGGGCTGGTCATTAACATCTCACTATCCCCACCTGTCTAAAACAGTTTCGTTACCAATATCTTACCATTGTCAAGACCGTAGCTCTCTTCTTACACTTGCACTGAACTTAAGGAACATCTGTTGGCTGTTTTTTTCTCACCATCCTGTTCCTCATTATTTCTCACTAGTTTGATCTTACTGTTTTTTAGTAATTGATTTCTTTGTTAATATGTCTTCAGCAACATGGACTAAATGGTCAGAAAGGTCAAAGATTTTAATGTTGTTATTATTTTTTTTTTTACTAGATTTGAAGGTTGCTAGTCAGCTGCTTTATTTTCACTTCGTGGTAGTCTCTTCCCATCTCCAGCGCACTGAAATATCTTTTCTGCTTTTCCATCACATGGACCTAAAGAAATTAGGGAAGGTGTTTTCTGCTACTAAGGATCCCTTTTCAGAGAGGGACTTAAACTTATTGCTCATAACGATGATGGGGACACCGTTTAATCCATTTCTGACTTGTTCATTACTGAATCTTCTTGAGTACTGTTTCTCTTCGGGGGGTGGGGGGAGGGAAAGGTGTCAATACAGTGTTAGCTGATCCCCTTTATACTGTGGGGTTTTTTTCTCAAATTACCTTATTACATGAACCAGGCAGTTGGTTTATGTTTTTCTTAATCCAGCATATTGACATCTTCCTGTCAATAAATGTAAAATCCTTACCTCTTCTAACAGAGAATTAGCAACTTCAGAAAGTTCCTGTGTTTTTTCCTGATATGAGAGAGACTCACTTCTACCTCCTACGTTTTCTAAAATGGGTATCACATTCTCTCAGTATCTTCTATGAGATCATTGAAGTGGGCCTGCTTTTTATAATCAGAAGTGTACTTCAAATTATACTGATGGCATTGATGAGGACATCTTCACACAGACTGATACTGAGTGCTGTGCAGAGGCATCCAGAAATAGCATTGTCCTTGGCAAAATGATTCTGAAATAATTTTTTCCGAAAGTATTCCAAGACCTATCTCCCAGTAACTTGTGGTTGAGCTTAGAAGGATCTAAAATGCAAAGTTTATGGAAACAAGTGTTTGGGTGGGGAAAAATGTTCCAGCTACTGGAATACTTTGGGATTTGTTGTCCATATGAACATTCCCCCCCAACCCCGATCTGTTGCCTGTTCTTCATAGTATGTTAAGCATCTTGGATGAAAGAAGCTGAGGAAAAGCAATGAATTTGACCCAATATGTAATGGCTGAGTATATCTTACAGATACTATTGGATAAAAAAATTACAGGTCCATGTGCTATGCACAGTTACTGAATGTATGAAAGCTTAGGGAAAGAAAAATAAAAAACTTACCATGCTTCTCAAATGGGGACAGGGTTCCTGAGTAAGCAGCAGAAGCTGTCATAAAATTTTCAACACCTGTACATAGAGTGGAGTATGGAACACATGCAGTGAAGTACTGTAGTTGTTCTTTGAGCTATAGTCACTTGCTTTTCTGCTTGGAATTTTATGTTCCTCTTCATCCATGCTTAAAGTGTTTTGACCTCCAGAGTCATGGGTAGCCTTGTATGCATCAAAACAATCTTGCTACACATGAAAGGTATAGGAAATCAGAGTGGAACAGTCATTGTTTGGTTCCCTTCATTTCTTTCCAGCCTTAGCACAGATCTGCTTACTTTGCACTGTTCAGATGAATTGCTCTTTTGGTTTTGGTATTTTGATATTTCATTCTTTTTATAATCATAGACATTTCGGAAGGAATTTGGGAAGCCATTTAGTCACTACCTTCCCAAAAAGAAGATTTTTTTTTTTTTTAGGGTTTCCTGTGTTAGCTGCTTCAAAACTTCCCTAGGGAAAGTGAGTAGGTAGTTGCCCAGTGATCTTTTGTCGGTATTTTATAATGTGTTACTTTCTTCAGGTAATTTGTTTCTGGTAGATAATTCTTTTTTCCTACATAGTCTACTATAAGTATTGTTCATATGAGGATGTTATGGGGCATATGGAAATATTAAAAGTACTTAATTAGGAGAATTGTATGTGTCATGAAGTGTGTGATTTGTAAGTCTTCTACATGTGGAATTTGCAAAATTAAGTCATCTATCTGATGCAATATTTATTGCAACCTGTTTCAGAATCAGGTCACAAGACCATTTGTAGAAAAACTTTCTGTTTTGAAAGTGGTGTGGTAGTGGTCTGAATGGTTCAAATCAGTATTATCAGAGACTATAGGATTCAGAAACTCTGTAATAACTAACCAGAAAGCATTACCAAAATTGTATGGAAATTATCTGTTCAGGGGCAGATTTACAACTGAAGTTTCATCTGGTAGTCAGAATATCCTTGAACCTCTCTTTGCTGGATGGAGTACTGTAATTACTTCTGATCCCATCTAAGTATTTTGTCTTGATCTTAAGGCATCACATACTGTACCTTCACAAATTCCTCATTTGCCACTGATTCTTCATAACATTAGTTTCTTGACCTCCTTCATTAGTCTGTCCGTAACAGGTAATCCACTTACAGTTAAGACTCTCATAAGTCATGGTTACATCACAGCTCTGGTTACTACTCACGTTGGAATTGTTGGTCTCTATCTATCCGATTGCTAACCTCACTGCTGTGCAGGAAAGTGTGATCAGTGAATGTGATAGAGGCAGACCTGTGAAAGTCTGAAGAATAGAACTATTATTACTGTCTAATGAGATGGCTCCTAACTAAATGGTCTTAGACTTGGAAGTACCAGAGTATGTCTGCCTTCATATTGCCTCCCTTCAGCCAAAAAGTCTCTGCTGCTCTTCCTTGTTATCATCTTTGATCATTATCCTCTAGGGAAGATTTGGGCCATTCACATGTGTACTGTGGCCTGTATTTTTCTTAACATGCTTGTAGTAGTCCTTGATCACCTCCAGTGTTTTAATTCACAGGGAACAAGATCTTTCAGATCTATGCAAGATTCTTTTGCCTCAGCAGCTGAAAAATGGGCTAGGAATCTTTTGTATTTAAGGACTGTCTAAATACAGTCAATTATGCAGCACTTGCACCCTGGAGCAGCACAGGGTGATTTGATTAGTTAGAGGTTGCAGGGAAGCACCAGTGGTGTAGTGGTATCATGCAAGATTCCCATTCTTGCGACCTGGGTTCGATTCCCAGCTGGTGCAGGAAAAACCAATATCACCTATCATGCGCTGTAGCTGTAGACCTTCAGCTTCTAAATAATGAGATTGCTCTGAGCTGCCCCAAAAATCTGCGGCTCCATCACTGACATTGTCATATGGTGAAAATTGTCCCTCCTGTTTCATGTGGTGCTCAGCTTTTGGTAGGGCTTTTTACACCTCCTGCATTATCTTTGAAAAATTTTTGTACGTGAATTTATGTAAATCAGTCAGTCATGGCTCTAAACACAGGATCTTATAGGTGTGTGACATTGTTGAAAGCCTCCAGGTCATGCTTTGCATTTTGGAAAGATCATATTGCAGTTTCAGTTCTATTGGGACTGAGTTCCTGTCTCCATCACGTTGCTCAACTGCTTTGGAATCACAGTAAGTTGTGTCTAGCCATGGACAATCTCTTAATAGAGAAAGGGCAATTGTAACACAAATACATGGTATATGTTAGGTATAGTTCATCAAGAAGCATATAGGCAGTGTTTTCCATTCTCTTGCTTTGTACTTCTGTGTTACTTGAAATTTGGGAAGGGGAATTAAGTTGCTGTGGGCTTGCACTGTCTTACAGGTTTTTCAAGGACTGTAAGACTGTATATTTAGGAACGAGCAGTTCACATGCATTGAAAGTGGAGTGTGCAGAGTGTGTGTGTGTGTGTTTGTATGAAATAATCCATGAAGCTTTGTCCTTGTATGGTTAGAAATCTTTAGGTTTTGTAAGGCCAATTGTATTTCCTTCCTTTAACTGAACAAATGACACCCTGTATTAAAGGAGTTGATCTTTGAGAGAAAGATTCTGGCCATTAATTCAGCTAAGGAAATGTGTGATCAGTGCCAGCCTGTTGTGGGTTTGCAGATTAAGTACCCTGTGAAGATCCTTACAATACCATTTAAGTTTGAATCATTCTGATTCAGCAGATACTCAGTGGTAGTAAACAGTTTATTTTTCAGTGATCCCATTCTTTTACAAAGAAACATTCCATTGAAGAGTATTAAGATCTAATGATACAGATGTTGTATTCTGTCAGTCAAAGTAATATCAATATTTACCTGTAGGTTTTTTGTATTTGATTGCATTTGGGTTTTGCTGTATAATCCGATAGTTTAATCGGATGGTATTTTAAGTTCACTTCTTTTAAACAGTTCACTTCTCCTGAAAGTTTATTTGTATGCAAATAAACTAACATTGTTTTATGCGACCTAAGAATTCTGCAAATAGCAGCATACTTAGGAATTTGAATTCACCGGCTGTATGACTAACCTGTACCACTGCACTGTTATGAAGTACCCTAGACACAGCCATTTATTATAAGATAGATGAACTGATACTGTGTGACCAATTTCAACACTTTCAGATAAAAGGACTGTTTTTGCCACGTTCTTCTCATCCAAAATGGATAGTTTTATGCTATATTTGGGAAGAGGGGTCCGAGAAAGCTGGTTAATATTCAAGGATCACCTCCTTCAAGCTCAAGAGCAGTCCATTCCAATGAATAAGAAGTCAGGCAAAAATGCCAGAAGGTCTGCATGGATGAACAAGGAGCTCCAGGCAAAACTCAGACACAAAAAGCATACCGAAGGCAGAAGCAGATAACCTGGGAGGAATATAGAGACATTGTCTAAGCATGCAGAAATGCAGTTAGGAAAACCAAAGCCCAAATGGAATTGAATCTGGCAAGAGATATCAAAGGCAACAATAAGGGTTCTCTAAGTGCATAGATCGCAAAAGGAAGATTAGGGGAAATGTGGACTCATTGCTGAATGAGGCGGGGAACCTGATGGCACAGGACATCGAAAAGCTGAAGTACTGAATGCCTTCTTTGCTTTACTAGCAAGAGCCAGCCTTCAGGAATCCCAGGTCCCAGTGACCAGAGGGAAAGGCTGGAGCAAGGGGGATGTACCCTTCGTGGAAGAGGTTCAGGTCAGAGAATACTTAAGCAAACTGGACATACATATGTCCATGGGCCCTGATGGGATGCACCCACAAGTGATGATGGAGCTTGTTGATGTCATTGTGAGGCCAGTCAATAATATTTGAGTGCCTGGAAGAAGTGCCCAAGGACTGGATGAAAGCAAATATCACTCTTTTGTTCAAGAAAGACAAGAAGGAGGACCCAGGGAATTACAGACTAGTCAGCCTCACCTCAGTCCCTGGGAAGGTGATGGAGCAGCTAATCCTGGAAAACATTTTCCAGGCACATTTCACAAGGACAAGAAAGTCATCAGGATTAGTCAGCATGGATTCGCCAAAGAGACATCATGCTCGACCAAGCTGATAACCTATGGTGAAATGACTGGCCCGGTAGATGAGGGAAAAGCAATGGATATTCTCTACCTTGACTTCAGTGAGGCTTTCGACACTGTCTCCCATCACAGTCCTCATAGGCAAGCTGTTGATGTACAGGCTGGATGAGCAGACAGTGAGGTGCATTGAAAACTGGCTGAATGGCCAAGCCCAGAGGGTGGTGCTCAGTGACACAAAGTCAAGTTGGAGGCCAGTAAGTAGCGGTGTACTCCAGGGGTCAATATTGGGTCCAGTCCTGTTTAACATCTTCATTAATAATCTGGATGATGGGGCAGAGCATACCCTCAGAATGTTTGATGATGACACCAAAATGAAAATGGCTGATACACTGGAGGGCCATGCTGCCATTCAGAGGGACCACAACAAGCTGGAGAAATAGACCAAAAGGGAACATCATGAAGTTCAACAAGGAGGAGTGCAAAGTTCTGCACCTGGGGAGGAATGACACCAGGCACCAAAGTATGCTGGGGGCCACCCAGCTGGAAAGAAGCTTGGGAGAAAAGGCCCCTGAGGTCCTGGTGGACACCAAGTTGAACATGAGCCAGCAGTGTGCCCCTGGCACAAAGAAAGCCTATGTCATCCTGGGCTGCATTAGGAGCAACGATGCCCACAGGTCAAGGGAGGTGATCCTTCCCTTCTACTCAGCACTGGTGAAGCCACCCCTGGAGTACTGTGTCCAGTTCTGGGCTCCCCAGTACAAGAGAGGCATGGAGAGACTCCAACAAAGGGCCATGAAGATGATGAAGGACTGAAGCATCTCTCCTATGAGGAAATGCTGAGAGAGCTAGGACCATTCATGCTGGAGAAGAGAAGGCTTAGGAGAGATCTTAATGTATATAAATACCTGACGGGAAGGTGCAAAGAGGATGGAGCTTGGTTCTTTTCAGTGGTGCCTAGTGACAGGACCAGAGGCAATGGCCACAAACCAAAATACAGGAGGCCCATTATGAACATCAGGAAACACTTTTTCACTGTTGGTATGACTGAGCACTGGTACAGGTTGCTGATGCAGGTTGTGGATTCTCCATCCTTGTAGATATTCAAAAGCCATCTGGACATGGTCCTTGGCAACTGTCTTTAGGTGACCTTGCTTGAGTGGGGTAGTTGGACCAGATGACCTTTAGAAGAGCCTTCTAACCTCAGCCATTCTGTGATTCTATGATACAGGTTAACAGTAGAGATATATAGGGGGAAAAAAAGCACATATAATTGTTTTATATCAATGAACTATCAGAGCTTATACTTATGAATAAAGGCACTTCAAAATTTCAAGGAAGAGCCTGGTGTTTTCAGCATCAAATAACAGGAAGACAAAATACTGCTTTTGATTTTAAAATGTTTTAGCTTTACTTACTCAATAATGGGTTTTACTTCTATTTTAGTTAATATACTTTATAAAAAGAAATGTAAAATTGGCTGGTTTATTTCAACAGTTCAAGAAAAAAGAAGGCGTATCAGTCAGAAGTCGAAACTATCTGCGAAAACATGTGTAAGATTGAACAGCAAATAGAAAGACTAAATGAGGATCTCTGTAATGCTGAATTGTCGTACAGTGAAAAAAAAACGAAATATGAGGACTTAAAAAAAACAAAAGCTGCAGAAGAAATCTCTTACAAGGTATATTTTTTAATTTAAATTCATTTTTTAGAGTGGAAGAATAGAAAATAATGCTCTTTTGTGCACAGAATTATTGGGTAAGCAACCTAATACTAAAATAATAATAATATACAACTTATATTAACTGTGTATTTTAAAACACTTTAAAAATAGCAATTAACAGTAGTCTCTGGAAGAGAAAATAAATTGGTTTTTAAATGGTCACAGGTAATGGCAGGCTAAAAATTAAAGTTGACACATTAAATATTCTAAACCATACAAAGATTTTGTTATTCCTAGCTGATTTAAAATGAATGCTAACAAATAACAATTTCATTCCTTATGTAATTAAATTATTAGAAGAATTTGTATATCAATATAGTTTTATTTGATGCTAAATGCAACCATTGCAGATGAAATACTACATTAGAATAATTATTTCATTATAACTTTTATGTCATTAGGTATCTAGATTTGAAATTTTAGTTCATCCTTATATAGAAGTCTTGCCATGACTATGAAGACTTACAAGACTTGTTTTTTCACTTTATGTAATTCTTAATTAATACTGTTGTGCATATGCATACAGCTTTTAGGATCAGTGTTATTGCAGGGTGTTAGATTCAGCATTTAGAAATATGGAAGGAAAATAATATGGGGAATTTTCAAGTTTTTTTTTATGCCAGGGAGATATAAATGGTGTTTTGCATATTCTTCACTAGAGCTCTTCTGCTATATGTAAAGTATAGGTTGCCTGGAAGGAAAGACTTTCACAGTTTTATTTTCTGTAATAATTTTAGGATTTCCTAACTTATAATCAGTACAATTAAGAACATTAATAGTATTTTCCTGGTTATAGTATGCAGTGGTATATTAGGCACTCCATATGCTTCCTGGCTTCCTTTTCACTTACCTGCTTGCCAAAGGTAAAGGTATGTCCAAGTACCAGACTCTGCTTCTAAAATAAACAGAGGAACTGTTGGAAGTGATTTAAAACAGAGCCAGTTAAAAAGCTTATAAAGCCACAGTAAAAAAGAGTAAAACACGGGAGAACTTCAGAGCTGTTCTCAGAATGAATAGGAGTGAGTCAGTTTTCTGTTTATTAAAGCATTTCATAGTGCCAGGTTGCCTTCTCTTGGATCAGATTTATATTCCTGGCAATATCTGAATTTGCACCATGTACTTTTGTCCTATAAATTGTCTTTTTTACTATATTAAGCTGTTTTATTACTGTATGTTTTAATACTAAATTAGTGTGACTTTTCTGTCTTGTTTGTATATAAATTTGCCAAGCACCATTTTCTCCACATTCTCCATGTTGTGTGCTGAAATATTTATGCATATGGATCTTCAACCATACAATCAGGGGAATCTACTATGATTCTTCTTATGGTTTAAATATCTAAGGGATGCTAAATATTAGTCTAAGAATTTAGGAATTTAGAAGGGATTCAGGCAAAGCCCCTGCTTATTTGCTGTCCTACATCCTATTTTTTGTGTCTGTTTATATTTTCCTTTTAACTATTAAAAATTAATTTGGAATTGACCAATTTTTCTTCAATTAATTCTACAGTCACATTTTGGAATTTTGACATCCATAACATTCTGTGATAAGGATTTCAAGAGCTTTTTCATATGTTGTGTGAAAAAATACTTACTTTCTTTGTTTTTTGCCTAGTGTGTACGATCTTCATATAATGCCCTGGTTCTTACTTTCAAAGATGTATTGGTCAGTCATTCCATATTTGCTTCCTATATGTCACACATGACTTTATAGGCTTTTATCATATTCTTCCTCTTTTTCAAGCTGAAGACTCCTAATCCATTAACTTGTTTAATGAATGGAAACTGTCCCATATCTGTCAGCTCTGTTTTCCAGTTCTGTTATTATGGGAATTGAGCACAGAGTATTCAGTTGGGCCTGTATAGTGGTATAACGATCTATTCCTTTTGTAATAGTTTTTAACATTACATTTATTCTTTTAAATGCAATGGAGCATTATATTCTTCACGATCTTGTTCCTGTTTGATTACAAGACAGCTCAGAGTCCAGCATTATATAAAATGAGGGCTTTGTCCTGATGTTCAAACATACATTAACCTTCATTGAATTTTGTCCTCTGTAAATAAGAAATCCAGCTGGTTTTACTAAGTCATCCCACAAAATCCCCCATTTTGTATATCGTTTCTGAATAAATTGGAAACCACAGGATCCAGCATGGATATTTACAGGACCCCACTGAAACTGCCACTGTGAAAACTTGTAATTTATTTCTACTGTAGGTCTTCTGTCTTTAAATGCATAACATAGTTATGTGAGGACTTTTATCCTTAACTCATGGGAAATTACTTAAGGAATCATTCATATAATACTTTATCAAATACTATTTAAGAGTCCTAGTGGAATCTATCACCCAGATATCTCTTCTCCACATACTACTTAAGTCCTTCAGAAAACTGATTAATTTTGAGGCACTGCATCCCTGCTGCATCCTCTCCTATGCATAAAATTTTCCATGTGTCAGCTAATTCTTTTTTTTCATAATAATTTATATTATGAGTTCTCTTATTAGGGCTTTGAAAGTTTTATTTGTTTTGGAATCTGACCTTTTCTTCCCCTATCGTATTCTGTTTTCTCAGTGTTTCATGGTGAGTCTGTCTTTAGGTGCTTCTGATTATCTGCTGGCCTTACATTGTCTCTAGCAGGCTTCCTACCAGATATGTTTGGAAAAGGACTTATTTATGTCCCTTGCAGGTTTTTCCAGAAACTCCTATTTAGCTTGCCTGATGGTACTTTTAGATTTAAACAGGCAAAGTTAAGGATCTTTTCTGTTTTCCTTGTTTTTAGACATAATTTCAACTTTTTTTGTCTTGCTGCTAATAGCTTCCCTTCTGTTTAGAGGCATTGATTTTCTTTTTGATATTTCCAAAGTGTCTGTCAAAACTTGGCTTGCATGTGTTTTGAGCCTCCAGTATGATATCTGTATGTAATCTCGATCTGACTTGCAAGTACTTTACTCTTTTAGCTGTTCCTTATAAAGTTTTTGATACACTCCTCTAATTTTTATAAAAAAAATATTTTTTAATTTGACTACAGTGGTAATTTTGGGATTTTGTTTTTCCTTAAGCTCTCTTGTCAAGTCATAGTATTAACATCCTGGGCATGTAGTCAGTCAGAAATGTATCTCAAATTTACAGTTAGAGATGGAATTTAATTCTGTAGGTATTCTGGTTTACTTGGTGGCACAACTTAACTGCTACATGAAGCTGTTACTGGTGGTCCTACCTTCAGTAATCAGGTTGCTTTCCAGCACCGCTCAGGTTATTTCAGTGACCTCGTTAATGAATACCTCCATTCCTACCACTTGCAGAATGACCATTCTGTTGACGGCTTTAAGTTAACATTGCTATATTTAGTCTTAGTTACCATAAATTAGCAAAAGCATTGTGTTTATAATAGTTGAAAGCATACATATACACATGAAGACATCCACGAGGAAGGTGACCAGTTACAAGAGCTATTTGCAAGGTAAAAGTTACTGTGAATGCAGTGCACAGAAGCTAAGGTACCTCTCTACCTAAGCAACAGTTCAATAGTAGTGAATTTTGAGTACGATCATATAAATGAAGGTGCAATTTATAGTTGACTACCTGGTCTCTGCTGATATTCTGAGAGCAATTACCCCCTGGTGTGTCTGAAAAAAGTGTCTGCCTGTAACCAGCAGTTAAACTGTATCCTTGGCATACTGAATAGAGTGAAAAATATATTCATGCAATCACCACATGTTATCGTTAGTCATTCAAAATGTTGCTGCATTTTGGAGAGTAGTCCAGATGCCACAGTTTGTCTAACAGACTCAGAGATTTGGATTCACATAGACTATAAGCATACGTGGTCAAGGAGGTGTGAAGGGGAGGGCAGGGCCATGGGCATGAGTTGTTGCTTGGAGTTAGTTATCCTTGGAGCAAATGTATAAAATTTCATCTGGAAAAAAATGCTTTTACTCATTGATTATAGGATGTGTTTTCCACATGAATGCTGATCTCCGTCACTTCTATTTCCTTGAATTTCCTAATGATATTTGGGATTTGGGGTTTGAGAATATATGGGGGTGTTTGGCACCTGGTTTTGTATTTTCTTATGTATGTGGCATCTGGGAGATGTTTATGACCTCCTTATGCAGGAATATCTGTCTCCAAGTGCTGATGGCATATGCACTTCCAAAGTGCAGATATAGACGTGAACAAAATGTCTTGAATAAATACATTTCAATAATAGAATTGATTAAGTCTGTTTCTTACTTTACTGTTGGCCATGTTGTGCCTAGTTTTGCTTAAATAATCAGTTTTCCACACTCACTCAATTCACTTAAAAAGGAAACAGGAAGCCCTAATTAGGGCTTGACTTAGATTGTAATCAGGTATAGTTATGATGGTCTGCTAATCTGACATACATTAAATTAGAGGCTTTCAAGGCACAAACTATAATAATGTGCTATATAACTGTTAACCAAGAAGTGATATTAGTAGGATAGTAATGTAAGATAGGAGTAAAACATGTCCAGATTTTTACTAGAAATTACAAAAAAAAGTCTTAATGTATAAAATATAGAAGGCACTGAGATTTTTAAATTTTGAACATTTGATATTCAATATCCATTTAGGTAAGCCAGCTCAGCTTCTTACTATATTTAATTATTTTAAGCTACCAAGAATAAATTACGTTAAAACTAGAAAATAGTGTTGCTTTTTTTATAGTATGGTCTATATTTATTTACTTCTTGTGCCTGTGACTCTGTTGTAATTTTCTTTTTTAATATAGTTTTATGATACTTGAGAAAAAATGTAAAAGCTATGCTCATCCTTGCTGTGATGTTAGTGTTAAGTTTTCATTGCTCTTGTCCATTAACTTCTTTACTTATGTGTTGTATATGGCTTTTTTTCTTTTCCTAAGAATTTGGAGTGGAGTCTTAGAGAAGAAATTCAAGATCAAAAAGGAGTTTGGAAAGTGACTCAGGTAAACAAGACATTAACCATTTTACTTCAAATCTAAATTCTTCTTCTACATTCTTTTTACTTCCTACCATGAATTAACTTTGAGTACCTTGTGACCAACTCACATAGAAGGCTAATGGGTTTTGCTAAGTAACCATGCCTGCTGTTTAACAACTAGAAAATTTAAATAATCATGAAAACACAAAACACTTTAGTTGTATTCCAGTTATTCACAATAATTTTCAGTTCCCTTTACAGGATAAAAAACCTTTAGTAATAATCCATATATGCAGTGACATTAACATTTGAATTAATGTATCTTTCTTGCTTCAGTTTCTGTAGGAAGTACAATCAGACCCTTACCATACCTTATATTGACACATGCGTATTAAATAGGGTGGCCCTAACACCATTTATTTTCTCCTGGTGTGAACTGCTAAATTCACACAACACACGTTGGTGTCCCTTTTTTGATTGTCAAATGTAGCTCTCTTCTTCTGGACTTCAGTGATGCTTTTCAACCATCCTCAGGCAAGTGTTGCTATTTCTTCAGCTTCTCTGACTGAAATCCCAAGTTTGGCATCACCAGCAGGGGTATTCCATCTATATCCATCCTTTGGCAGATGGATTCCATCAGCTGTCTTCTGCAAGAGCATGGATAGTGGTAATATTCAAACTGTTGTAATAACTGCCAGGTGTTAAAGCCTCAAGCAAGACGCTGAGTGGAAGCTCCAGGACTGTTTTCTGAAGACATCCTTAATCTCTGCATTCAGTGTCACCAGCAAGAGCTAGGAGGCCTTAAAGCGGGGCTGTTAGAACCAAGCTCTGGCTTCTGCCTGAGCAGCAACTTTCCAGAGATCACTCCTTTGTTCCCTATGATGCCAGAAAATCAGTCAATGTTTCCTTCAAAGCTTCAGTCCCGTAACACAGAGACCTTTATGATACAGAAGACCTTGCAAAATCAGCAACTGCTGAACTGGCTGTTGGTATTGACTTTGCTGTTAGTGGTGCCTGCCTGCAAGGTAAAGGCAAGTAATAGATTTCCAGTTGCTGCTGTTGGGCACATCCCGTGAGGAGATGGGATACAGTGATAACGGTTGCACCAATCTTGAGCCACTACTGTCTGAACCAAGGCCCTTGCAAGAAGAAAAAGCATTGCCTTTTTCTTAGATAAAACTTGATACCAGATAAACAGTACAATTAAAGATTTTCTTCTCATCCAAGATCCCTCTAATAACTGGAAAAGATCTCCTGTGATGCGTCATTAGCACACCAGTGTAAAACCCACCCTGAGAGCCCTTTCATAGTTGGTAATTGAGTGCCATTGAGATTAATCTCTTCTTTCCTATGGAGACATGTAATACCTCTGGGAAAAATATTTCTGCTATTAATGTTCCCACTCTCACCATTATGAGACACAGGATGGATTGGTTCCATTGCTCATTCCTGCTCATCCTGAGATGAATATTCACGTGCTGTGAGTGTTCTGATGTTGGATCCTTATCTGACATCATGTGGGATTGAAAGAACATAGCCACAACTGGAAGGACGCGTTGCAGTCTTTTGCTGCAAGTTTTTGAGTCAGAAATGCCCTTTGACTCCTTTGACAATGGTCTCAGGTAGGAGAGATTTACTCTGAGAGATATTAGCAGTTTAAATGAGACTGTTCTGAGATAGCCAAAGGGAATCTCCTAATGCCACCTGATTTTAAAGCAACAGAGATCCGGAAACGTTAGTGGTTTTCTGGGAAGCTTGTCCATTCCACCTACCAATCATGTTGTCACCTGGAACATTACCCATAACTTCACATAGTATCGTGCCATTCTATAGGAATTCAGAAATTATGCTGCATTTACTACTTAAAACACTCATTGTAAGGATAACTACGTTTGTAAACTATAATTAGAACTAGAAAAAGGAGTTCTTTGCCACCTAGCATAATACTTTGAAAAGAGTAAGTCACATGTATGGTCATTTCTTGCCCTCTTTCCCATAATTTTCTTGGCTTATTTCACTCTGCTTCTACACCTGAAAGGAATTAAAAATTTTGCCAGCTGTGTTCCACTTTAAATATACATAGACACATACGTGCGTGCGTGTGCGTGTATGTGTGTGTGTCTCAATATCAGATGTTGTGTATTCACTCTTTGCTACACGGATAAATAATTACTTGAGTTCAAGTGATGGTGAATTTGGGGTACTAGAAATTGTAAGTTTATGTAAGACCTGCCCATTCTGAAGGACACAGCTGCTGATACATAACATCTCTATATCTTTCACTTTATTTCTTTGGGCAGAGGGGAGAAGTTTGGAGTGGATGTATGCTGGATCTTGTGTTTCCCAATCTAGAAGGGTGTTCATGTATTTTGCAAAGATCTTGTTCCTTTTCGCTCTGCAGTGTTTTCCTTCTCTTTTTTTCAGCCCCCCTCCCCTTTTTTTTTTTTTTTTTGACCTAGGAACATGGCTATGGTGATTATGTTTCCCATCAGAAAAGGTTTCCACTCTTGACATCAATATTTATAATTTTAATTCCTCTTTTATGGAACTCTTTTTAACTCTTTGCTTTAATAGTACTGTAAATTTGGTCTGCTTCAATGTCATTTTTACATTTCCTGATAATTCTTGCTGATTCCTCCGCTGTATTTGTGTTTGCCAGTTCTCCTGGCTGTTTGGCTTTTCCTAGTCAAAGGCTTCTGAGATGTGCTAACTTAAAGGCCAAGTTTTCCTTCATTTTGAAGACATTTTAATCACTTTATGATATATTTGTTAACTTTTGGTCTATTCATGGTGTTTACTTAAGAGTATAAATGTTCCCTTCAGATTGGATTTTTCATGTTCTACTTCTGCTTTTGAAATACTGAAAGCTAATTCTATATATATTTTAATAAACAGGCCAGGATTAAAGCAATATATGATGAGCTAGAGGAAAAGCAAAAAGAGAAACTCAAGAAAAGAGAGAAAGATACGGAGAGGATACAAGAAACTGAAAGACAAGTAGCTGATCTAGAAACAAAACTTAAAAGAAGTGAAGATATATTTAAAGACAACCATGAGGTAAAAGTAGTAGATTCTGGACCACTAGCTAGCATAAATTTTTGTCATGATTAGAAAAAAAAGAGGAAACAGAAGTCCATAGCTCAGAAGGGTTGAATTTTGCAGCTGTGCAGATATGCCCTGATAAAACAGCAAAACGCAACATAGTTCCAGCCTTATTTTTGACCTTTATTTCTTTCTGTATTAGTAAAATCTTACTGTCTCTTTTAACTTCTGTGATCTGTTTTTCTTGCAAATGGGAAGACTGTTTAGTACTTGCTTGCTTCCTTTGTACTCCTTTACTTGTAAGCTGCAGAGAGCAGCTACTGTATAAGCCCCCAGCCATGGTATGCTGGAGACCTCCTTCGCTTCCCTGCTTTATGGGTGACACTGCTAAAAATTTTTTTTCCTTCCTCTCATGAAGAGTCTGTTTTGTATAATTAGGAAAAGAAAGAGAAGATTTTTGTATTAAAAACAGGTCCTCAACCTACCTGAATTGACTTAAGTACACTCTTCTCTTCCAAGCAGTTCCTCTGCTTCTGGTAGAGCATTCCTACTGTTATGGTATGACATCTTTTGGTTGGCCCCTCTGTCATCTTTAAAGTATGGCCAAAGAGCCATTTTCCTCCAGTTGTCTAGTGATGACATAGCAGTCTGTTCCCCGTATTTGCAGGGAACAGTGGTGTTAACGTTCCCTCAGGTTAAAACCTTGGGAAAATTTTCAGAAAAATAACCTTTTGTCCAGACCTGCTCAAAAGAGTAACAGGTATGCTAACTAAACTCATATGACCGAGAAACATTTATTTCATTGTTAGACTTTCCTCTTTAAGATCTGAAGATCTTTTAGATCTTTGAAAGCTTTGCTTATATGGAGTGCTACAACAGTGGTAATAGAAAGCAGAGTGCAAAGTGGTCAATGTTATCTGAAAAAATTACTGTTTGAATACAAGGTATTATGATGATGGATGCTTTTCAAAAATACCCGATAGTAAGTAGACCAGGTCACTAGTAGTCCCACTAACATGAGACCTTAACTAGGTAGATGATAGTATCCTTAAGCAATATTGATAGTTGTATATCCCCCTGTCACTTCAACAAACATCTGTAGAAACAGACCTTATTGTTCTGAAATGATGTGGAAATATTAAAAATCTGAGCCATAGTTCAGTGCAAGATGTAATGTCTGTACGTTATACTGAAGCAAAACCCTCAAACAAACCCATTCATTCTTTCTTTTGCAGAATTGTTTGGAATGTAACTTATTCACAGATTTTATTTTTTTTTAAATTAAGAGCATTTCCCTACCTTTGCTTTATCCTTTTTGTATGTCTTTTTCTTGAGCAGGTGCTATTCCTTTCCTTCTTTTGGGAAAAGGCTCTGAAAACAACTGGAAACATGAAAAATTTCAATTGTTTTCAGTCTTCTCTCATGAGTGAAACAGAATTTGGCTTTCACGCTGGTATTTGTACAGATCAGCAACACTGAATTTGGGGGTTGTCCTTCTATCATTACGCTTAAATGAGGCTTTGCCTACTATTCAAAGCCTCTGTTCTATATGCCACCATGAAATATGTTCAAATCCTTGCAAACAAGTCCTTCCAAATGTGAGCTGCCCCACAGTGTATGAATAGGTGGGCATGCATTGTTCACTGTAATGAGCAGCTTTACGATCTAGGGAAAGTATTTGAAGTTTTCTGTTTTTTTCACAAAGGAAATGCATGTCTCAGGGACCTGAATTGAAAATCAGTAATCAGTGTGAAAGAAGTAATTATTTCTTAAGTGTCTGAAAGAGGAGAACATTTTCACTGGGCCTTACCACCAGAAAAGAAAAAGCAAAATGCCTTCATTTTTATTTCCAAATCAATAGGAAACAAAACTAGCTATTGATGGTTTATGTCCAGAACTAAGGATAGGAGTTTTCAATAAGCCTATGCTTGTTGTGGAACATTCTCACAATCAACTCAGATCAACATCTTTTGAGCTTATTCAATTTAGAGACAGGATTTTGTTATTTTTGTTCAAAGCCCAGAAACAGAATTTGTGCTGCCTCAGCGAGAAGTTTTTTGTTGCAGAATCAGTTTGTAGGTTTATAGTTCAGTTATCCAAATACTAATAAATAGCTTGTCACAGGAGGTTGTCTTCTCCAGTTTTTTTGTGTTATTCTATTTGAAGTGTTCTTGACATAGTCTACATGTAGCAATATTTTGGCATTTTTGTTGGAGAGATGGAAGATGTTGAATAGTTTGAGTTCAGGTAATGGATTATGTGATAGTTTATTTTTGATGCAGGTTTAATAAGTCAAATTGAAAAATTAAAAGAAAAAAGATTCCTCTAATAGCTAATAGTATTTTCAAAACAACGCATTAGTGGCAGTGACTAATGTTGTTAGCCCTTCCCCAGCTAAAACTAAGTAGAAACAATGTGACAAAGATCACATCATTAGTTTCCTGGAAACTTAGAGAGGTGTGGTGTAAGTTATACATCATGGTCTATAGCTGTGTACTTGCTTCTGTTCTAAAAGCTTGGAAACAGTTTGCACAAGCAGATTTGTATGTGAATGATATGTGAAAGATATTGGTAATTTCAAGGAAGAACTTTCTCATTGGTTAAAGGTTTAAATTATTGTTTCAGAATGGAAATATTAATACCTATTTTGATATTCTTTGTTATATAGTCCAAATGGAATTTAGATCTTTGAATAATATAACTATTATACCATTTTTATAAGCATATTTAGTAACATAAAACTTTCCTTATTACATGTATTAATAATAATTTCTGTCATTTAATATTTGGTGCTCACACTAATGATGCAGATTAAATTAATACAATAGACAAGAACTGGTTTTTCTTAGGTGCTAATTAATAATGAATGGATTAATGAAAAATATAAAAATGAGATATCCCGATATCTTATTTTATTTCTTCTTCCTTCCTCCTCCTGTTAACTGTCCTTAGCTGTGTTTTTCGTGAGTTAGTGATAAGTAATAGACATTTATTTTGCCCTTTATACAAATTCCATGGAAGCTATTCCAAATATATATTTTGATTTTAGAACTTTATTTGTAACTTTCTTGGCAGAAAGAAAGTAAAGAAGCATGAGGAGCAGAGTAAGCAGTGATATTATTTTGCTGTAAGATGATAAACACTACATGAAGTATATATTTTCTATTTTAGAGGTGCATTTTTTCATTCAAATCATAGAGTATATAAAACTATATGACAAAAAATAGGCATGGAAGGGAAAACAAAAATAAGCTTAAGAATGGTAACTGTTAAAGTATTTCATGACTGATATGTTTTCTGATTTCTATAGAATGTAGGACAATAACTTTTGAATACTAACAGATCTGTTTGTGCATAAACTCTCCAGAAGCTCTCCTATTTGAATCAGAGATTACAAGAGCTAGATAAACAGCAGAAGCAAACGGAACAACAACTGGAACAAAAAAGAAGTATCAAGCAGCAACAATTAAATGATATACAGGTGAATAATTTAATGCTTGTAGGTCTCTCTTGAAGTATGGTTAATCTCAAAGGTTAGGCTGTAATTTCTACACAGCCTCCTTGGAACTATATACATGCATACATACAGTATATATACTCTTTTCTATCTCTTGCTTGAACTAACCTATGAGGTCCATAGCCTTGAGACAGCGTAAAGTACAAAGCAGAATTGATATTGGGGTCATTGAGAAGTCCTTTGCTTTCTTCATTTGCTGCACTGGCTCAGATTGCTTGAGGGGTTTTAGAAACGCAATGGAGAAAATCAATAAAGGACGAAAAAGATTCTAGTATAATATGAAGTGCCTGCTGATTGCATGTTTGCTCAGCAGATGGCATCTTTTTGTAAATGATGGCTTATATCTGCTGTATCAGATACTAAACTGAATAATCCTCCAAAGGGAATTATTGAATTTCATTACTGAACACAATGCTTTATATAAACATGGTTATAAGCATTAGAAGAAACAAGCCTTTTCTTTCTAAGATTCTGTTCATTTTTGTTATTCTTCCATTTACATATTGTAGAAACTTAGGTATTACAGCTTCAAAGATGAGTCATATAGATTGGAAAAAAAAAAAGCTTTCATGAATCCCGTAATTTCTGTTGAAAAACCCTGAGACTTCCAGTATATGGCAGAATGTTAAATTAAGCACTGGGAAATTGACTGATTCGTACAGATTTCTAAATTTGACAGGGAAGACAGAGTTTATACGTCCCTTTCTGTTAAAGATTGTGCTCTTCCAGACTGCAGGTTTACCAATAGATCTTAGAACATGTGGAAATGACTGATGCGTCAGCATAGAGATAATCAGTAATTCTACAATGTTTTTCAGTGCATTTATTTCCTAGACTTTTTTATTATTATTTTTAATGCTGCCTTTCATAGTAACTGTAAATAACTGTATGCATTAGTTACTTGAGCAATATTTGAGTTGGTGTTCTGGAGGAAGGAAAAATAAAGTTATATTTAGAGGTTTTAGTGCTCTCCCATGCTTAAGACATTGGCTTGTTTAAAGCTTGTCCAGTGTGTAGTTTAAATGATGTTATGGAAGAAATGGCTATGATTCCATAGTATTCTTAGTACATGAGTAATATCAACTCAGGCTTCCAACTGATCAAGCTATTCACCCAATCCTTCAAAGTTTACCTATTTTAGGACAAGATGAATCACACCCTGGAGGCTTTTGCATCTCACCATTGAATTTGAAGTGTCTTAGTTTGGTCTGCTGACATTTAAATGTCTAAAAGCTAGATATCTAGATAAGAGCATGTGAATTCTACCCCATAATACACTCGTAGTCTTGTCAGCAGCTAAGAAGAGTGAAGAATTCTGTTCATGTATTGAAGAGCTGAATGACCAAGTGCCAAGGGACTCATTCAGCTTAGGCAGGATACTCAACTGTTATCCACTACAGCAAGCCATAAAAAGCAAATATTCTGCATATAAATACTTGGATCACACAATGTAGAGTATCTCACCATTCTTTTTATTTCTTCGAAAACCTGATTGCAAATTCTCTGTATTCTATAATAGGTACCAGATTACACTGACTCAGTGGGTAGTATTCCATATGGCAGGAAGTCAACATTTTCAGGTTTTATTTGCCTTCTTGGTTAAAATGTTCTGAAAAAAGTGCAGGAAGTCAAAGAGACAAAATTCTTATTCAATGGCAGTTTTGTTCTAAGACAGCCCATATGTGAACCGGACTCTTCGGCAAAAAAAATATCATGGCTTCTTTGTGTACATATTTATATCTGGCCCTGATCTTTTAATCATCTCAGATTTCATTATTTGCAAAGTTTAAGGCCAGGAAAGACCATACAGGTATCCTCTATGTTATGGGCTATCACATTTCTCCAAGTTCTACTGGTACTGAGCCTAAAAATAATATGATTTTTCTTCAGAGGTTGAGACTCTCTACGGGCGGTTCAGCTGCATAGGGATTTGCATTAATTACCATATCTTCATTTTATTTCTAATGAATCTATGTTCCTTCAGAAACCTGAAATTTCCATCTAATCCTATACAGATACGTATTATACTTTTACAGAGTTCAGAGGTCTTAAAAATGTCATGTTCTTGTGGTACCTTGCACGCCTTCATGTCTGTGCTAACATCTGTTACAGAAGCTTTGATTCCTCATTTTTTTACAGCTACCTTTAAGTATATCTCTAAGAAGCACTTCTTTCATAAGGAAAAAGATCATTAGACTATGCGTCAGGCTACTGCTTCAGAAAAATGGGGAGGTATCTAACGAAGAAATTTTTTAAATACTCATCTTTAAATACTGTGATGCATTCTTTGCCTACTGAATTGTGAGGCGTTGAAATTTGCTATTTATACATGTGTGCACCTAAGTTACATGTGTATATGTTTGTATATAAGGATAATCAAAAGGTATTTTCCTCCCTCTTAATTTAACCCATTTACATAGCTGCTTAGAGCCCATTAGCATGGGTTACAAAATCTAATGCAGCAAGACCACTTTAGAAGTATCACCCAAATAGAAGACTCCCACCTGTTTATTACTACTGAATTGCAACAGTGCTTTATGTTTACCTTATTCATTGTGGGGAAACTGCAGCTTTGTTTACCAGATACTTTTGCTCTTAAAAGTAGAGTTTGCTTGCATCATGAATCTTTACATTTTGGGGGTCCTGTGACTGTCAGTCACTTTTGGAATGAAAAAGACGCTGCAATTTAATCTCTCTTCTGTAGAATAGGAAGTTTAGTGAAAACACTGTTTCTATTTAAAGGTTTTCAGCAGCTTAATGTCAGCATCTCTTTGAGTTGTGTACTTGTAGCTGAGGAAAGTAGGCAGGGGTTCAGGAGTCCTGTTCTCTATGCTTTAATCCTCCACTCTATGGAATACAGGACAACTGTGTTATGAAAAACTTGACACCTAGAAGACGAAAACTCTCTATTTAGGCAACTAAATGAATAACACCAGTTTTATGAGGAAGCCATATTCTGCCTGGAGAATGTAATCTAAGAATACTGTTTTTTCCTGAATATCAAGTGGTTTAGATATCTGCCTAAAACTAATAAAACTATTACATTTTTAAAGTACTTTGATTATCAAGCAATAAAAGCTGCCAGTTAAGACACTGACTCTGCACACACTGAAACAAATACACCCAGACTTGGGTCGTATGTGAAGACTGTTACTTTTCACAGTCATTAATAAAATCTGTGCTGTGCAAACCAGTGCTTATTTGTAAAACTTTTATGTATGAGAGCAAAAATAAAAGAGAATATGCATTTTATAAAGACGGGGGCCTACTAACATGCATACATCCACATACAACATAGGCAACTGCAGAAATACAAAAGCCATAATAAAATTTTTGGATATGTAGAGGAATAACTGTGCAACAAGTTGGACAACTGTAAGTGGATGTGTAAAGCTGTGCTCTTACAGAAATGCAATTATTCCAGTTGCACTAAGTGCTTCAAGTGCCCCCTCAGAAAGAAGCTCTGTTTCTTTGGGTATACAAGTTCGTTAATTCTTGTGCGTACTAATGTGCTTAAAATACAGTATTTGGAAATCTATCCCTGCCTAGTTTACATGCTATATATGTTTTAATTCCCAGGAAAAAATTTCATTTGCTTCCAGTGAAATTGCTGAAAATTCTCACACTACAGAAAATTTAAAAAAAGAACTTAAAGAACTGAATGAATTATGTAACATGGAGCAAATACAGATGGAAAGTGCAGAAAAATCTTTCATTGATTTGTGGTAAGACCTACTTATTATATGAATTTTAAAAGATAGTTTATTACTTTTGCTAAAGTAATTTAGTAATTCCACTTTATTACTGTTACTAAAGATAGTTGAATTTTTTTTACAGTATTATTTCTAGGAAATATAATGCACTTTTCATCAATAGCTTGTGAGTATTTTTGTCTGATTACTGCTTGTAGTTATTAATGGTAAATTGTCTGCCTACCAAATTGAATTTCAGGCATCAGAATTACTTTTGGAAATCTGATAATATTCATGGTCAGTTGCATCCTTAATTAATGGAGAATTCCACGCAGTCTGTGTTTTCTTTGGATTGAGAAGTGTGGACCTACACTGACTGTGACTGATGAGTCCTGAAAATAGTCTCAAAGGGCTCTGTCCAACTGATAATGCAGGCTGCCTTCTAGGCCATGCAAACCTTGGAGGTCCATGTATACGGACTGCACAGCAGTCTTACTCTTCAAGGATAAAGGGGAACCTGTTGTGCAACGTCAAAGAGCTTGGATTGTTGAATTGTGCAGGATGACTAAATAGAGAAAAAGTGATCCTTGCATCATTATACTAGATCTCCCTTTCTGTAATCTCATTTACTTCTGTACTGTTGGTGTTGAAAGATCTTTGAGAGATTATTCCATGAAATCCTTGACTGGTAAAAAAAATATTTTTCTATGCAAATTTTTAGCTGAATATGTGGGACTGCGTATGTTTTTTCCAGCTCTTAATTCAATCTGAATGATACAGAGGGACACAAAGTGTAGTGGAACTTACAGAACTTCAAGAACAGGAGGCATCTTTCCATGACTGAAAATCTCTTCTTGCTTTCCCCAGCTCTTTAGCCGGTAGTCAATAGTTCCATAGCAGTGACATGTTATATTCAGACTCAGAGGAGATAGGGGTAATATCAACACAAAATGGCACTGAAAGATCATTCCAGCAATTCATTCTTTCTATATAGCTAAGAAGTTAATCTCTCTTTCAGAGAGGAATTTTCTTGCAAATTCTCCAACTTCTAAACCTAAAATAGGTAGTAATGAAAACTTTGCATTTTTCTCGAGAACATGCTTTTAGGCAATCCATCTAGTAGAAAGAAATGTAAAGTAAAAAAAAAAAATCCCAAAAAACCCTCTGTGTATGCATTCCAATGCCTAGTACAGCCTCCTTCCTTTTTGTCGTTCTCTGAACACAGAAGGTACAGCACACGGGAATTTCTCCATCATGTGCCTTGCTGAAAAGTGACAGCATGCTTATGCCTTCTGATTGTCAGAGCAATCAGCCTTTCTGTGCTTGAGGGGCAAAGGAGAAGAAGAGTTTGGGCTTGGTGGTTTTTTATTGCTTACTGTTTCTCATTAGTGAAGACTAATGGTGACAATATTTAAAAAAAATAATTTCTTTCAGGCTAATATACCTTCTCCTATTAATGGTTCCAATAATCTGGCATATATCACATAGCATTTCATCAGTCTATCTTAAGAAAGTCTGCTCTAGCCATTTCCTGTTATATTTTGCATTATGCTTATAGTTCAGTATTAAATGTACTTGTCTATTTGAACTGATCTTCTTTTTGTAAGAGTGCCGATACCTGCCTGAATTTGTAGAAAAATTGGGAATAAAGGATTAACTATTTTTACTTTTACTCTTGGCTATGATTTCCACTTTTTTGGACATGCTGTCAGGCTAATTCTAGCCTGATGTGGTGGAGAAACTTGAGGTAAAAGAGTCCCTACTTCTGCTTTCAGTCTTCACTATTGTCCTTTTATGGGTGCTTTTTAGCATCATTTTCTGAATAACACCTCCCTGACTTACTATTGCTTACCATTAATGCAATAAGACTAAATAATAGCTACTAGAGTAAAATAGAAACATTGTCAGTGTTATCAAAATAACAATAATTTGAAATAAATACTTTTTCCATAATAAAATTGATTACAAAACTGAAGTCTACTGCAAAATTTAGCCTAACCTGCTAACCAAGGGAAAATTATATGCCACAGGTATCCCACCTAGAATCCGTCTTATACCAATGACTTTTGCAAAATTGTTTTTGCACTCTTGGAAGAGATAAAGACATGTCTGAATTTAAGAATGAACACAAAATACATTCACTCAATTTTCTTAATCTCACTGGAGTTTGGTGTTAATTAAATTAGAAGAATGATGAGCAAATCCTGTGAACTTAAGGTTTGTGTGAGGAGCATCCTTACTTGTACTGGAGCCCCTATGAATCTGTTCCCATATGGTGTGCCTACCTCCAGCAGGAAGGAAATAAGGGCAGGAAGAAAGTTAGGGGGATGTACTGGATATTAGCAAGGCTGGAAGGGCGTTTCAGTGAAAAGGAGCTCTAGGTAATTTCAATTTATCCCTTAGCCCCTCTTTAGAGAGGTTTTTGTAGACACTGATTTAGAGAAGGCCTTAGATGCTCTAATTTTCTGCAAAGGAGATTGTCGTTCTGCAGGGAGTCTCATAAGAGACTGTGAGGAGGATCTTGTGACCTCCAGAATTTAGAACTAAATTCCAAAACTCCTGAATACATCTGTTCTGTCAAGTATCAGCTAATCAATAAGAAGGATAACAGCTTATTATTGGTCCCAGCTGTTCCTAGCTTGACAGCGTAAATGGCTCCTGAGCGGTCACTGTAATCTTTACATGACAGATTTTTCCCTTTCTCAGACTGTTTGATTTGCTTTAAAATGAAAAATAATGTATTTTAGAGTTAAAATAACTGAGTTTACACAAAAAGCCTTAAAATTAGAAGAAGTAAGCTTAAACTTCTCTCTCAAGTTTCCTTTTTTGTGTGCATATTGTGATACAGTCTTTATTATGCAGCCAACTGTTAATTACCCGCAAGGCTCTGGTTTAGGTTATCTTGCAGAAAATCAGTTAGAAATACTTCTTTTTTTAAAATATGTTTCTGTCTGACAGTAACAGAAATACAGACCCTGAGATAACAGAATATTAGTACAAAGTTAAAATCTCTGAAAATTGCTTAATTTTACATATTTCATATGTGCAGGTTAAAAAAGCCATACTAGATATGGACAGAGACAGAAACAAAATATTACACAAATGATGTGAAGCTCCTCCTTCCAGTCCCAATAAGTAATAAAATAGTGGTTACCCAATATGGCACTGGTCATGGGCTCATTCTGTGTCACAGAATATCATTATTTGAGCAGATACTTTACATGTGGGAGTGAACTACTCCATTCTTGAGAAAGCTGTTTTAAAATTGCAAGCTGTTTTTTAAAATTGTGAGAGTTATGTATCTCAATAGACTCATTGGATACGGATTGATAGGCAGAGTGTCTTTAAGTGGTCTAAATATTCATTATAAGCTCCGTCATATAGCGCTTTGGTTTTTTTTAAAGGGTATCATTATTTGTGAGGACTGCCTATTTTATCTATTATAAAATTAAACGTTAAATCTGTGAGTAAAGACTAAAAACCAGTATGTGGAATATCTTGATTACTTACTTGAATATTTTTTTTCTTTCAAAGGAAAAATTTAAGTGGTGCGATGTTTAAGCAGCAAAATGTTCAGATGGTATTTAATCATTTGCAAGATGAGCTAGAAGAATATAAGAAAAGGTTAAAGCAGGAAGAAAAAATATATGAAGAATTACTACAGGTTAGAAAGAAAAACCTGAAAGATTCAGAAGTGAGTATTAACAGAGCTGCATTTCTTTATGTGAGAAGTGAAACAACTATTTGGTTAGTTCTGGCTCTTTTTAGGTCTAAAAAGGATACCAGCTTTATGAAAAGTTTGAAGTAAGTAGTTTCTTCTCGTCCATATGCAAGTGTTTCTGGTGAAATAAATTGCTATTTTTTCATAGAAGACTTCTTTATTTCTGTGAATAAAGAAGTAATTCTAGGAAAATTACAAAAGTTTTCATTTTCTTTGGCACTTTTTGTTTTTCATTAACACTTAGGGCTACTGTGTACCTTCTCTTCGTGGACACCTCTGAGAAAGAAAAAAACAAGATGTTACTTCTGCTACCTTGAAAATCTTTTTTTCCTTTTCACCAAGTGCTCAGTAACAAACAAATCTCAAATAATTTTGACTAAGATCAACATTAATAAGTTTCCATTCCTTTTTAATCAGTTAAGTACAAGAATAGTGCTCGGTGCATGCAATCTTTGTGACAGTGCAGCAGTCAAACTTTGGTCTTTTGGATAAAGCTGTTTCTGAACTGTCAGGAGCTACTCCATAACAGGACCTTCATCTGGATCTTAGATGCTGTGGTTGTTAACAGGCAGACGGGATCCAGAGTCTGTGTAGATGTAACTGAGGAATCAGAGCTATCTGAAATAGAAGTATAAAATACACAGTGGTAATAAACACAAAATCTTCAGAAAAAATCAGGTGCAAGTACAGTTATCTAAGTTCTTTTCTGTATTATTTTCACATTTAACCTTTTTTTTAAATCTAAGAAAGTGGATAATTGCCTGATTTTTCATGTAGAATTTTCTTTGTTTTTACATGAAAATGGTAACATTAAAATGTTTCTCCTTTTGGGACGCATTCCCAGATTAAGATTTTTGCAATTGTAGCTGTGTTAAAAATAGTTAAAATACCCACTTCTGATCTTGTGTTCTTTGCTTTTCTGCCCATCATATACTTTTCTCAGTTAGCTTAGAATAGTTTAGATAAAGTAAGCTACTCAATTACACTCTCCTTAGTATTCACTTCTGCTTCCTATTTCCAATGTATTAATTAATGTTTTTGTTAGTTTTCACAAAATCTGTACTGATCAGGATATGAAAGAAAGGGAAATAGCAGTAATAGGAACATATTTTTTAAAAAAATAGAGATTGCTACTTTATTATTTTTTACAGGGATACTAGTTCTTTCAAAATACCATATTTGGCTCCTTTGTTGTGTTAAATTAATTCATGAGGTAAAAAATGCTTGCTAGTATGTTGACTTGCTCATTATCACCTTAACTTCAAAAATAACTGTAAGGATAATTTGGTGAGGTACCTTTCTTACCTCCTTCTCTAGGACATCAGGATTTGTTTTTCCTAATGTGTCCTGTTTCATCCTGTCTCATCTCTTCTCCCATCTCCTTTAGACATTGAGTTATGGGTATTGCATGAAGTAAAGAGCTCTTAACCATATTTCGTTATTAAATTAATGTTGGAGTTATGAGACTATGCCAAGCTTTTGGTGGTTAAATGTAACTAGAAATATTATGCTGCATGCTTGAGAGCCTGTTTTAGTTTCTACTGGAACAGGTTGCTGGTCTTGGTATTGACAGCTCTCTGTCTAGGCGTACAGCTGGAATGGAAGCACACACTGTCAGCCTTTGAATATTTACATTGTTATTATCCAGTCATTTTTATGTAATTCTTCATTATTTTTATGGAAAATACAGATAAAAGCACTTATTCACATCTATGAAATCCAAAACCCACTGATCCTTTTGAAAATCTTTTTTAAAAAATTAAGAGATGAAAAATAGAATGTGTCCCAATTGTTTACATTACATCAGAAAGGTCTCTCTTTCTCTGCCTCCTCATATCGAGATAATTTACTCTCTTTTTCTGACTAGTCAGGAAAGACTAAACTGTTGATAATAACACCAGCAGAACCAAATATTCCTTCAGTACCTTATGGACAATTAAAAAATTTCAGTGGGGTCTTCAGTTTATTACCTAACAGATATGGGCAAAAGACCTTGTACCGGTGGGTGGAGGAAGTTTCTGAGGGCATTGGAACTCATATTTACAGGCAGGCTCTTTAAGGAGGCTAGCTGTGATTTGTGGAAGCTGGGCCATGGCCAGTGTGGCTCTCTGGACGGCCTTTGGAAGTTTTTCCTGACAGTAAAAAGTCAAATCATCTACCTTGCTTTTGTTTTGAATGATAAGGATAAATTTTCTCCTTTAATTGTGGTTGAACAAACAAGCATTTCAATTCTGATTTTTGGATTGAACAATTTCTGTAAAAGGCCTGACTTCACGTAATGTGGTACGCAGATTATGAGGCTTCATCACCCAGGGTCTGGAGATGAAAGCTGGTTTACTGAAGTAGTAATGGAGCATATGTGTTAGACAAGTTTTCACAGTCTCTGCTTCTTTGAGCTGGGTAAGACCATTCAATCCCCAACTGATAGATAATTCAATAGGAATCGACTGAGCGTATTTTTAAGGTGAGAGATGAGTGGCTGAAAAAGTAGTCCTCACAGGATTAATGCCCATGGGGAGAAAACAATAAAAAACCAATGCCCTAACTTCTGGAGTACAGAATACAGGAAGCAGTTCAAGAGGTTCTGATCTAGGATTTCTAGAAATTCTGGTGAGATATTATACTGAATGAGAACTCCCTCTCTTGATAGTTTTAAAATTTAGGATGCTTTCTTCCAAGTGTCATGAGGTACAAATATTAAAAGGGCATGTTTCCTTTGTAGGCTGTGAATATATATGGTAATGTCATACGCATTCATAGCTAAGGTGAAAACAAAACCTCAAACAACATAAGTTGCATCTTTTAGTTTGGGAGAAGTGCTGTCAGATGCTTTTGTTGATTAGGGCTAGATTTAAGCAAGAAAACAAACTCTTGACTCTGAAAGCAGAAGTTTAATTTGGAGTTCCTTCTACTTAAGGAGAAATACAGATGTACATGTCAATACAAAAAGTTAGAGGTGCACAGCTAGCAGTACAGTTTGGAGGTTAGAATTACCAATCATCCCCACTATCTCATTTTTAAGATGGACAGGTATGAACGATTACACCTCATGCAGAAAAGAATGAGGCAGTATTAAATGGGAAGACCAGTGAGATCAAAAATCCCAGCCTGAGATCTATGAAAAGGCCCAATAAAATGTCCTTTTTTGTGGTGACTTGTAGATTTTGTGAGGGTGAGTAAAGCCAGTAAATGAGAACAAGAAAGAAGAACTTCTTGCCAACAAAAAATGGTTTGAATAGCTTGACAGGAAGGGGATAGAGAGTGACACTTTTATTCAAGCAAGAGGTCCCTCTCTTGGAGGCTAGATGTGACTGTTAAATCCATAAAGGAGATTCAGCAATCTCTTATGAAGAGATAAACTGGCCAGAAACTAGGTGAGAAATTTGGTGAGAAAATTAGGGGTCCTTGTTTTCAGCATTGTAGAGGGAAACAGAGTTGAAGAGTGAAGGAAAATGGAGTTGAAGAATGGTCCTGATATGGAGAATCTGCATAAGAAACTAGCGGCTTCAGCACAGATCCAGAGAAGGAAATTTTATGGGGCAACTCTTGCAGTGCACTAAGGGATAGAAACCATCTATTCATGATAGGGACTGAGTAGGATGAGAAGCTGAAGAATCTGTGTGCCTGGTTTTTGCAAGAACACAAGCCATGTGTGACTTGACTGGAGAGCTGTCACTGTTTTGCAGACCACCTAGATTCTGTCTTCTCACAGGATAAAGGGCTGCCAAGTGATAAGACTATGACTGAGTCTTGAACGTAACAAATGTCACAGCTAAATACAAGTTACGACGTTGGTTTTACTAACACGCATGCTACTAAATGTGGCAAAATTTACATGTATAATGATGAAGTTATACCTTATAGGCATATTTTATCACTGTGTTATTTGTAACTACTCTCATAGCATCTCATTACCTTATGTTCTACAGAGACAGCGCAGTCCCCAAACTGTCATATTGGCATTTGGTTCAGTGCCGATATGTGCTGTATTAAACACACAGATAAGAATTCTTTGACATAACAATTCATAATGAGTGTTGGATCATGTTCAGAATGATTATGTTGTGCCTTGTCTTCTTAACCTCGAACAAGCCTGCTTGCTTTTATTTTCTGCTGCTAATGTGATTATTGTACTTTCAATTAAAGTTCCTGTAAAAATGATTACTGTGGTTTTTGAAGATTGAGCAAGACATTTTGAATGACCGAAACTCTCTTGCATTGTGAAAATTTGTCCTCATTAGTATTTGCTATTGGGCGCACGATAATATATTTCTGAAGTGCAGATACATAAATCTTTAAATTCAGACATCTGTATATACAGACTTGGACTTTTGATAAACACGTTAAATGCTCTTACCCTAAGTATTAACAGATACACTGATATGTTGATTTTTTTTTGCTTCAAAATAGTAGCAATATTATAACTTCCTAATTCTATTAATTAACATTAATCTGCTAAAAACCCCTTACCTCCCAATAACAGTTCTAGATTTTCTATTAATTTATTTGAATGTTGCATGATACTGGAAAAGAAGATGGTAATAAATTAATACCTCTTTAGCATTGTACCTTAAAGTTGCACCAAGTTCAGCAATATTTCACCTAAAACTGAATGAGAATTTCTCAGATATATAAAAGGGCATTTGGAAATTGTTATAGTGGAATGACAATATTGTCTCCTATTCACAATGTGGAAAGTTTAAAAGAGGGGAATATACTTCTAAAAATGTTTTCTTTAAATTTTATAAATAGTAAAATAAGTTTTGAGTCAGTTATTATTAAAAAATATTTAGTCTGCAAATGTTTGATCAGAATATTTTTACCTTAACTTAAACGTTTTTCATTTTAAATCAAATCAGCATGTTCCTATGAGCACTGTCATTTTTATAGAAAAGCATTTTCCATCTGGGAAATGATATATCAGAAAATCCATGTCCGGTTCTAACAGCTAGTCATGATATGTTGTTTCATCAGATATTGGGAGCGTTACTAATGAAATAATCTACAAAACGGCTTATTTCAGAAGGGATTGTTGTAGAAATATAATACACTGCTGAAAGCTGAATTAAGAAGTAGGGAAAAACAAAGTTAGATCCAGGGGGTTGTTTATCATCCTGGTGTTAGGTAAAATCCACCAGGTGTCTTTTATCATTTACTATTAATCTTTTTATGTTATCTTTCCTTCTAGTCATTCTTGTCAGTCTTGCTGAGCTAATACCTTCAGAGCAGTTCCCATCTCTTACTTTCAAAAAGACTGTTAATCAGTATTGTTAATGAAGAGCTTTGTTACAGCATATCCATGTAAACACAAGAGGTACATTTGAAGATATATGACAAAAGAGGATTTTTTTAAAAGCTAGAGAGCCATTGCTCCCTTTAGGCTATTTCGTGTGTGTGCGGGGTAGGGATAACAAATAGTCTGGCTATAAAATTGTCTTTAATTAGTTGACTCAGTGGCTTCCAACAGTGTTCTACACTGGTATGTGGGACTCCCATGTTACAAGATAGACTTTTGAATCTTACTCCATGCTCCTGGGTAGTCTTAGCGTATCGACTTACACGCTGTCCTGTGGGAAGTGCTGGCAATATTACCCAAATAACCATCCCACTGATTTTATTGGCTCATAGGGAAGTCATATACCTTCCCTTCTGAGCAATATGCATAGCTAGAGGTTGGGTGCCATGACAGTAATAATACTCCGAGTGAAAATCAAAGGGATGTAAAAGCAGAAGGTTAATAGAAATTTTAAAGGATAGTTTTATGTTTCTCCATTGAAAACAAGCCATATGCGTAATAATTAAAAGCAAATTAACCCTCGCTGTATTTTAAACAGCATCAGTGAGAACTATTGTAATGGTCTAAAAATATTTTTTTTTCATTAAAACAATTATTAATTATTTTTTCTACAAACACAAAAGCTCTTTCTAAGATTGCAAGCCAGTTTTGATTATAATTTCTTCACTCATAATATTCAAAAATACTTTGATTATGGCCAGGGGTGCTGTTCTAATTTGGAAGAAATTGTTTTCTGCATTTTCTATTATGGATGTGGGAATTAAAAGCTTCCCACAATTTGTTTGCATGTAATCTAAAATCTAGTGCAAGTCTGAAACGTGCATATTGAAAAATCGTAATTAATACCCGAAAGTGCAAATGCATGGAATAGTAGGAGGATGTGTGTAGGTTTGGGAGCTGAAGAATTAAGTGAAAAACTCCAGACATGGGACATTACATTTTGTTAGGATACAGTTTCCAGTCCTAGAATTCTTTTCACATCTTTCCATATGTCTTCTTTTTCCCTAAAATGACACAAATTTCAAAATATGGTAACAGGTGCTAGGTGGTATTTGTTTTAGAATGTCTTAAGTGTTGATAGTGCTTTATTTTCTTAAGATCAAGTAAGTGTTTGTACTTATACGGCTTAAGTTAATAAAATGACTTTTCAAATTTTCAGTTGAAGTAACTGCAAAAGAGTACACAACAGTAAGTACACAAATTCTTACCAGTTAAAAAATGTTGGACTGGTTTTGTTGTCCTGCAGTCTGGATGTCTCCGCTGATAAAATACTGTATCTGTTGTTAAGCAACCCACAAGGCATGCGGGATCTCCAATGCAGTGAAAGCAAATGCTGAGATTTTTATATTTAGGTACAGCTCCTTTTTGTGTTTAAATTTTACTTGTGCCTTACAACTACCACTGTGGTAGTTAAGCCTCCGTCTGGTTTGAGGGCAAGATACTGGTCTTTTGAATATTCTGTTTGTACTGGATAATTACATATGCGAATTTTACCTCATGTGCTTGAATGAAGAAGGACCAGCATGTATTCCTAGGGGACTTTTGGAGCATGGTTAGTATTTTTCTCCACGCTTAGTT